>NC_057833.1:60540625-60858333 GCF_910594005.1 Cervus elaphus | reverse complement strand
TGGTTTTCTCTGTGTATATGCCTGGGAGTCGAATTGCTGGGTCATATGGTAGGTCTATTTTTAGTTTTTAAGGAACCTCCATATTATTCTCCACAGTAGGAGCCTTTTTATCTCCTCCAAACAGAATCATACGAACTAATGCAGATGAGCCCGTTAGCCACTAGGGTATAACCGGTATTGGTCTGAGAAGATCTCAGTGGGATTCCTGAGGGGTCTAAGAGCTTTGGCTTTTGCATCAATACCCAAGGGCTGAGGTTCTAGTTAGAAGGAAAGTCCTTGTCTGTTCTCCATGTGTTTCTTTTTGATATGGTCACAAAAGCCACACATAGTTTCACCTTAGGATGTCTGCCACGAGCTTGGAGACTTTACCTTCTCAGCAGCTGATGTGAGAGTTCCTAAGGTAGAAATGACAGGCTTTGACAGGCTTGTGAGGAGGCTGAAAGTCATGGTCTAGATTCTAAGTGGGCTTCCTAGGTGGCAATAGTGGTAAAGAACCCACATGCCAGTGCAGGAGACATAAGAGACACAGGTTAGGTCCCTGGGTCAGGAAGATCTCCTGGAGGAAGGCATGGCAGTTCATTCCAGTATTCTTGCCTGGAGAATCCCATGGACAGAGGAGTCTGGTGGGCTCTGGTCCATAATATGACATGACTGAAGCAACTTAGCATGCAGCACGCACAGGTTTTAAGTAGAGAAGGAAGTTTTTATAAAGACTGGGACCAAGTCCTATAGGACAAGCATGAAGTGTGACAGGAGACTGGCTGGGGAAGGGGAGAGATTTAGAGAAGTTCGTGTTGCCCGAGGTGGAGGAACTGAGTAAATGCTGTGCACTTTGGCGTGAGCCCCTTTCCCATGAATTCCCAGATCTTCGTGAAAACTAAAAACAAAATTTTGGCTACTCTTAGTGTGATAGAATTTCTTGTGAGAACTGGTGAAGTGCCTTGAGCATCAAGGCTGGCCTGGGGCAGAAACAGTCAACCTGCACAACCCAGGGGAAGAGTCAAGTTCTAGGCTAAGGTATTTGACACAGGAGGTGACATGAGCCAGGTGGATTCAAGCAGGACAGCTGTGCAGACAGATCTGGACTCTTCCTGCACTTCATTCCATCCTTCCCCCTGGCTCCCTGGAGGTCTCTCTCCTAATCCTAATATTTCTATTTCAAGCCAGTAAGCTCAGTTCCCAAATATTTGAGACTTTTTTCTGAGAGGTGGTCAAGCGTGAACATAGTGGAGAAGTTCAGTCTGGATTGAGATCCTGGTTTGGCTAGTTTTAGCAGCGAGTCCTTGCTGGAGTCTATCCATGCCTCAGTTTCTCCAACTATAAAATGTTATAATCAGGTTATCAATTTCATAGGGATATTGTCAGTGTTAAACAAACTGACACATGTAAAGTGCTTAAAATTAGGCCTTGTTCATGGTAAGCTTTCACTAAAGTAGATCTGTTTGTTATTACTTAATACTAGAAAGAATAAGGGAGTTAGCCACAATACCAAACTTTTATTTTTTTGATCACTGAAATTTCTTTTAAATTTCAAACTAGTCATAATTCTGTTATTTAAAAATTTTTGATTTTGAGGTATAATTGACATACGATAAACTGCACATATATGAAGTAGGCAATCTGATAAATTTTGAATATATATATGTATAATGTATGAGGCTATATACACCCATGAAACCATCATCAAAATCAAGAAAGTGGACATATACATCACCCCAAAAAGTTTCCTTGTGGTCCTTAATAGTCTGTCCTTCCAGTCTTCCATGCTCTCCTCTACTCCCTATTACCAGCGAAAAGCTGTTACCAGCTTTTGTTGCTGTCACCACAGAATTTTTTGCACTTTCTAGAATTTTATATAACTAGAATCATATGTGCTCTTTTTTGGGTGTTTTCTTTCACTAAGAAGGATTATTTTAATATCCCTCCATGTTGCTGTATATATCAATAGTTCATTCCTTTTTATTGCTAAGCGGTATTCTGTTGTATAGATACACCATAATTTACCTATTCATCTGTGGCTAGAAAATTGGGTTGTTTCTAGGTTTCTACTACAAAAATAGTTGCTATGAGTACGTGCATGAACCTTTTGGTGTGAACATGGTTTTTGTTTCTTTTATGTAAATACCTAAGAGAAGAAACAGCTAGATCATAAATATATTTTTACTTTTTAAGAAGCTGCTAAACTGCTTTCCAAAGTAGTTTTGCCATTTTTATATTCCCATCAGCAGTTTCTCTTCCATGTTACATATTGTCAGTCTTTTTTGTTCTAGTCCTCCTAATAGATGTATAGTGTTAGCTCATTGTGACTTTATTTGCATTTCCTTAATGACTAACAATGCTGAGTGCCTTATCATTTACATACTTGTTATCTATCTTTTTTGATGAAGGGAAATGTCTGTCAAGTACTTTGCCCATTTTTAAAAATTGGATAATTGGCTTTTATATTATTGATTTTTGAGAATTATTTATATATTCTGGATACTGCTTTTTTCAGATATATCTTTGCAAATATCTCAAGTCTGCAGCTTGACTTTTCATTCTCTTGACAGTGCTTTTTATTTTCTTTTATCTTTAATGAAAATTAATTTTTTTTTCTTCCTTCGGCCATGCCCCATGGCATGTGGGCTCTAGTTTCCTGACTAGAGATTAAACTCGTGCCCACCCCTGCAGTGGAAGCTCAGATTCTTAACCACTGTACCACCAGGAAGGCTTCTTTTTTTTTTTTTTTAAAGCTTCTTTTTCCTTTTTTTTTTTCATTTATTTTTATTAGTTGGAGGCTAATTACTTTACAATATTGTAGTGGTTTTTGCCATACATTGACATGAATCAGCCATGGATTTACATGTGTTCCCCATCCCGATCCCCCCTCCAGCCTCCCAGTCAGGTTTAAGTGAAGGCTGCTGAGATAACCCCATCGCTTTGTCAAGCTTTTCTCTTGGCCTGTTTGGAGTTTCTTTAGACCCTAAGTTGGATTCTGCAGGCACCATGCAGCCAATGAGGCCTTGGTTCACCTTTCCTAACTGGGTTTCTTCCTGACTCAGTTCAGCAATCATTTGGTTGGGATAAAGTTAGTTCAGTTCAGTTCAGTCACTCAGTTGTGTCTGACTCTTTGTGACCCTATGGACTGCAGCACGCCAGGCCTCCCTGTCCATCACCAACTCCCGGAGTTTACTCAAACTCATGTCCATTGAGTTGGTGATGCATTCCCACTATCTCATCCTCTGTCATCCCCTTCTCCTCCCACCTTCAATTATTCTCAGCATCTGAGTATTTTCAAATGAGTCAGTTCACATCAGGTGTCCAAAGTACTGGAGTTTCAGCTTCAACATCAGTCCTTCAAATGAATATTCAGGACTGATTTCCTATAGGATGGACTGGTAGGATCTTCTCGAAGTCCAAGGGACTCTCAAGAGTCTTCTCCAACACCACAGTTCAAAAGCATCAATTCTTCAGTGCTCAGCTTTCTTTATAGTCCAACTCTCACATCCATATTTGACTACTGGAAAAACCATAACCTCGACTAGATGAACATTCGTTGGCAAAGTATGTCTCTGCTTTTTAATATGCTGCCTAGGTTGCTTATTACTTTTCTTCCAAGGAGTAAACGTCTTTTAATTTCATGGCTGCAGTCACCGTCTGCAGTGATTTTGGAGCCCCCAAAAATAAAGTCTGTCAGTTTCCACTGTTGCCCCATCTATTTGCCATGAAGAGATGGGACCAGATGCCATGACCTTAGTTTTCTGAATGTTGAGCCAGGTTTTTCACTCTCCTCCTTCACTTCCATCAAGAGGCTCTTTAGTTCTTATGGCTTTCTGCCATAAGGGTGGCGTCATCTGCGTAACTGAGGTTATTGATATTTCTCCCAGCTATCTTGATTCCACCTTGTGCTTCATCTAGTCCAACATTTCTCATAATGTACTCTGAATATAAGTTAACTAAGCAGGATGACAATACACAGCCTTGATGAACTCCTTTCCCGATTTGGAACCAGTCTGTTGTTCTATGTCCAGTTCTAACTGTTGCTTCCTGACCTGCATACAGATTTCTCAGGAGGCAGGTCAGGTGGTCTGGTATTCCCATCTCTTTAAGAATTTTTCACAGTTTGTGGTGATCCAAACAATCAGAAGCTTGGCATAGTCAATAAAGCAGAAACAGATGTTTTTCTGGAACTCTCTTGCTTTTTCGATAATCCAGTGGATGTTGGCAGTTTGATCTCTGGTTCCTCTGCCTTTTCTAAAACAGCTTGAACATCTGGAAGTTCACAGTTCACGTACTATTGAAGCCTGGCTTGGAGAATTTTGAGCATTACTTTGTGAGCGTGTGAGATGAGTGCAGTTGTGTGGTAGTTTGAGCATTCTTTGGGATTGCCTTTCTCTGGGATTGGAATGAAAACAGACCTTTTCCAGTCCTGTGGCCACTGCTGAGTTTTCCAAATTTGCTGGCATATTGAGTGCAGCAGTTTTGCAGCATCATCTTTTAAGATTTGAAATAGCTCACCTGGAATTCCATCACCTCCACTAGCTTTGTTCATAGTGTGCTTCCTACGGTCCACTTGACTTCACATTCCAGGATGTCTGGCTCTAGGTGAGTGATCCTATCACCGTGATTATCTGGGTCGTGAAGATCTTTTTTGTATAGTTCTTCTGTGTATTCCTGCCACCTCTTCTTAATATCTTCTGCTTCTGTTAGGTCCATACCATTTCTGTCCTTTATTGAGCCCATATTTGCATGTAATGTTCCCTTGGTATCTCTAATTTTCTTGAAGAGATCTCTAGTCTTTCCCATTCTATTGTTTTTCTCTATTTCTTTGCAATGACCACTGAGGAAGTCTTTCTTATCTCTCCCTGCTATTCTTTGGAACTCTGCATTCAAATGGGTGTATCTTTCCTTTTCTCCTTTACTTTTTGCTTCTCTTTTTTTCACAGCTATTTGAAAGGCCTCCTCAGACAGCCATTTTCCCTTTTTGCATTTCTTTTTCTTGGGGGTGGTCTTGATCCCTCCCTCCTGAACAATGTTATGAACCTCTGTCCATAGTTCATCAGGCACTCTGTCAGATCTAATCCCTTGAATCTATTTCTCACTTCCACTGTATAATCATATGGGATTTGATTTAGGTCATAACTGAATGGTCAAGTGGTTTTCCCTACTTCTTCAATTTAAGTCTGAATTTGGCAATAAAGAGTTCATGATCTGAGCCACAGTCAGCTCCTGGTCTTGTTTTTGCTGAATCTATAGAGCTTCTTCATCTTTGGCTGCAAACAATATAATCAATCTGATTTCGATAATGACCATCTGGTGATGTACATGTGTAGAGTCTTCTCTTGTGTTGTTGGAAGAGGGTGTTTGCTATGACCAGTGCGTTCTCTTGGCAAAACTCTATTAGCCTTTGCCCTGCTTCATTCTGTACTCCAAGGCCAAATCTACCTGTTACTCCAGGTGTTTCTTGACTTCCTACTTTTGCATTCCAGTCCCCTATAATGAAAAGGACATCTTTTTTGGGTGTTAATTCTAGAAGGTCTTGTAGGTCTTCATAGACCCATTCAACTTCAGCTTCTTCAACATTACTGGTCAGGGTGTAGACTTGGATTACTGTGATATTGAATGGTTTGCCTTGGAATTGAGCAGAGATCATTTTGTCATTTTTGAGATTGCATCCAAGTACTGCATTTTGGAGTCTTTTGTTGACTATGATGGCTACTCCATTTCTTCTAAGGGATTCTTGCTCACAGTAGTAGATATAATGGTCATCTGGGTTAAATTCACCCATTTCAGTCCATTTTAGTTCATTGATTAATGTTCACTCTTGCCATCTCCTGTTTGACCACTTCCAATTTGCCTTGATTCATGGACCTAACATTCCAGTTCCTATGCAATATTGCTCTTTACAGCATCAGACTTTGGATCTATCACCAGTCACACCCACAACTGGGCATTGTTTTTGCCTTGGCTCTGTCTCTTCATTCTTTCTGGAGTTATTTCTCCACTGATCTCCAGTAGCATATTGGGCACCTACTGAAAGTTCATCTTTCAGTGTCCTCTCTTTTTGCCTTTTCATGCTGTTCATGGGGTTCTCAAGACAAGAATACTAAAGTGATTTGCCACAAAGTTAGGAATGCCCTTATATCTCTGGTTGGTAGAGCTGAAGAGTATTCCAATCTTAGGAACATGATGAGATAAATGGAAATGAATATAAGGTTAAATTTATTAGGTTACTTTATAAGAGCTGTTTTACAAAATTCAAATGAACATTAGAATAGATATGGTTGGATTTCTAATGGTGGGTTATTTTTGTTACAAGTTTCATTTCCTTATATAGTATCCAGCTACATACACCCCTCCCCCCACTTACTGTGTTGAAATTAGAAAAATAAAACTTTCCCTTCCCTCAAAAGTTTCAGTGAACTCCCCCAACCCCCCAGTAACAGGGTTGCAGTTTTTCCTGGCTTCTGACAACCCATTAGGATGTTTCAGAATGTTTTATCCTTCTTCTCTGAAGCTCTTAGCTACAGAGTTCATAGAATAGTGTACTCAAATACTCTGAGGCAAGTATGTATCAGAGTCCATGTTGGGCTTATTTATCTGAGGAAATGTCTAAGCCAGTACAGTTGAGATCAAATTGAGCTCTGCAGATGGAAGGAAAGTGAACTAGGTAAATAGAACACATTGGTACCTAGAATAGCCTGTAGGTTCTTCCTTTGGCATCCTGCTGCATGATTATGGTCAAATCAAAGACACCCTTAGAGGCTTTGTTTTCACCACTTAGAAACAGGAAAATTGAGCCCAGCTAGAAAGGATCTTGTGATATTTGCCCCAAGTAAAAAGATTGCCATTTTTCTTTTGTTGTGTTCCTTTAGCCGCTGACACCAAACGAGGGATTTGCTTTAGTTGTGAATATGTTTGACCCATAGTATTTCTCTGACTCAATGAATCAAGAACATAAATTAAATCTTTGATTAAAAGTTTAACTTCATATTAAATGTCAAGTTAGGGGAATTAATGTTTAGTTACAAACTATACATAAGCAAGGGTTGTTAAAAGAATAGGATTTCAAAGAAACACAAATCTTTATATTGACATATAGACTGTTGTATATTTTAAAGTCAACCTTTGCAGTTAGCATTTAATCCAATCATTTAACTCTAGTTCAAACTCTGAGACATAAAAATAAAAGTCACCCCACTTCCTTTCTAGATTCAGAAACTCATATCCCAGACTGGAAACAGACATATAAATATGAATAAATAAACATACATATACACATAGTGACTATGTCCTGCATAGGACAAGATAATTACAGAATGTAAGAAACTTTAGATGCCATTTCAACCCCTTAACTGCTTCTGAGTTTAAAAAAAGCTGTTCTTAACAAAAAGGTAGAAGAGTAAACAAAAACTTTCTTGCCTGACCAGGAATGTGAAGGTTTTATAATTATAAGCCCCCACACTATCTTCTGTCCTTGAGGAGGACATAGTGCAGGTATCACAATGGCTAAAAGCGTTGGGTAAAAAAAAAAACAAAAAAAAAAAAACGCCCCGAAGATAAGGACTGAAAACCACAAGGAGGCAGACAGCATCTGGAGGCAATTATTCTATAATGAGTAGATCCATACACTACCCACACTTCTACTTCCAAAGTCATCATATGGGAGGAGGGAGAAAGCCAATGTTCCTGCTCTCCTGTCTCTGCTCCACCACCAATTTTGATTGGAGGAAACTGAGATCTAGCCATCATGAGAGTTGTGAGGCATTATCTCTCACCAGCTCACTCACTACACAGTCTTAGTGGTAGTGTTAGTTGGTCAGTCAGGTCTGACTCTGTGATCCCATGGACTGTAGCCCGCCAAGCTACTCTGTCCATGGGATTCTCCAGGCAAGAATACTGGAGTGGGTTGCCATTCTCTTCTCCAGAGGATCTTCCTGACCCAGGGGTTGAATCCCAGTCTCCTGCATTGCAGGCGGATTCTTTACTGTTTGAGCTATAGGGAAGACCTTAAGAAGTCTCTTAATCTGACTGAGTCTCAGCTTTTTTATTCACAAAACAAGATGATTGCCCAGGTGGTCCTAACGTTTGTCCAAGCTGTCAGACATGGAGATCCCAGAACTGGAAGCAATTACCATGAACATATGATGTAAAATATTAAATAATAAATATAAAACATAGACTCTTAAAGTAGTCAGTAGGAAAAACAGTCACAACGTGAAACACAACATGAAACAAATGACCAAGATTTATTTTGTAACCTGGATGAGCTCAGCTAGCTAGCATCTATTTCCATTACAGCTTATTATTTTCACTTTGCAATACTAATCATCCTCTTGATTTGGTCAACTTAGTTATTAATGATCTCAGAGAGAGAAAACTTTCCTGGGGAGATTATTGTTCTATTTTTATGGATCCATGGCTGTTTTTATATTTAACTTTGGTCAGTGACCAAAGAACATCTGGTATTTTACAAAATGTCACCTTTGAATAGAAATTTGGCAATCACGTGTTGAGTTCTGGAAAATGACATACTGTCTAACTAGAGTCCATGTGTGGGTTCCTGTAACAGATCTGAAAGGAAAGTGATTTGATTCAACCCACCCAGAAACCCCGACTGAGAGCTCTCCTCTATGATGACTTTTCTTATGAGTGGACATATGCTGCATTCCCTAGCACCATTTCAAACATAATCAACCCATGGATACCAACTGGTACCTGGAGCTGCCTGCCAGGTGAGAGAGAAAGGATAAAGGGAGGGAGAACTGGATTCCAGAGCTGCAGAGTATCAGGGCAGGTTGGGACACTGTGGCTTAGTTCTTGTCACTCAAATATGAAGCATGGCCACCTAGATTAAAGGAAAGACATTACTGATGCTACTTTACCTGCTTTTACACTCTCTCTTTTTTTCTGGTGAAAGTGAAAGCATGCACCTCAGATTGGAACTTGAATCACGGTCTTTTAATTATTAATAGAATCACTCACCTTGTAGCCAGACTTACTGAGGCTTGGGTTCTTTGCATCTCAGTGCAGAAAGAATTCAGTTTGAGACAAAGTAATAGGTTAAGAAGTGGATTTATTTAGAGAAATACACATTCCATAGACAGATGAGATTCCTCTCAAAAGGCTAGAGTGGCCTTAGGGTGTAGGGGTCATCTTGGAAAATGAGAGCAGTCAAGGGAGAAACACATTCCACAGAAGGCATCTCAGAAGGCAAGAGGCCCTGAAATATGGGGTGATTGGTTTTTATGGGCCAAGTAACTTCATAGGTTAATGAGTGGAAGAATTATTCCAACTATTTCAACGAAGTTGGTGGGGGGGAGATAAATTTCCAAGAACTGGGTCACTGCCTACTTTTTGACCTTTGATGATCAGCATGAGAACTGTCACAGTGCTGGTGGTTGTGTCATTTGGATGCTAATGTATTACAATGAGCAAGTAATGAGGCTCAAGGTGTACTGGAAGTTGAATCTTCCACCATCTTGGACCTTGTTGGTTCTAGCCAGTTTATGTTGTATCCTCAAAAACTCTTATTCTTTTAGAGGTTGTGCCCTGTCCCCTTCCCTCCTGTTTCAAAAGCGTTTGGAGTATCTTTAGCCTCTGGAGCTAGACTGCCTGAATTTAACTCCTTAACCTGCTCTTGCTCACTATGAAAGCTTGAGCAAGTTACTGATCCACTCTGTGTCTTAATTATCTCATTTAAAAAATGGAAATAAACCCTGCAAGACACATGGCATGGCCAGACAAACAAAAAACTGATGTGTGTAAAGCACATATTATTTTGCTTGGCACAGCATTCAGTAGACAGTAGTTCTCATTAGCTATAGCCATTCTTTCCTGAAAGACTGGAAGGGGAAACCAGGAGAGGCCATGTTTCTTTCCTCAGACACAGCGAGCTTTGGGCTCAGCAAACTCTTCATCACTGCTCCAATTTAATCTATGATTCTATCACCCTGCTTCAACCTCTGAGCTTCGATGGCTCAGAAGGCACAGGTAGCCCCAGAGTTCTGAGGAACACCAAGGCTCTGTTGAAAATTTCTGGGCATATCCAAAAGCTGGTGGAATACTGGCACTGGATCAGCTGTGAGTCCCAGAGAAGCACCTGTTCCTTACCAATTTATCTTCCTTTTCAGTGACTGCTATAGACAGAATGTTTATGTCCCCCTAAAATTCCTATGTTGAGATCCTAACTCCAAAATGATGGTGTTAGGAGGAGGGGGAATTTGATAGGTGATTAGGTCACAAATAGCTGTGAAAAGAGAAGCAAAAAGCAAAGGAGAAAAGGAAAGATATGCCCATTTGAATGCAGAGTTACAAAGAATAGCCAGGAGAGATAAGAAAGCCTACCTCAGCAATCAATGCAAAGAAATAGAGGAAAACAACAGAATGGGAAAGACTAGAGATCTCTTCAAGAAAATTAGAGATATCAAGGGAACATTTCATGCAAAGATGGTTTCGATAAAGGACAGAAATGGTATGGACCTAACAGAAGCAGAAGGTATTAAGAAGTGGAGGCGAGAATACACAGAAGAACTGTACAAAAAAGATCTTCATGACCCAGATAATCACAATGGTGTGATCACTCACCTAGAGCCAGACATCCTAGATTGTGAAGTCAAGTGGGCCTGAGAAAGCATCACTACAAACAAAGCTAGTGGAGGTGATGGAATTCCAGTTGAGCTATTTCAAATCCTGAAAGATGATGCTGTGAAAGTGCTGTACTCAATATGTCAGCAAATTTGAAAAACTCAGCTGTGGCCACAGGACTGGAAAAGGTCCATTTTCATTCCAATCCCAAAGAATGCTCAAACTACCGCACAATTGCACTCATCTCACACACTAATAAATAAAGTAATGCTCAAAATTCTCCAAGCCAGGCTTCAGCAATACATGAACCGAGAACTTCCAGATATTCAAGCTGGTTTTAGAAAAGGCAGAGGAACCAGAGATCAAATTGCCAATATCCGCTGGATCATCACAACAGCAAGAGAGTTCCAGAAAAATATCTATGTCTGCTTTATTGACTATGCCAAAGCCTTCGACTGTGTGGATCACAATAAACTGTGGAAAATTCTGAAGGAGATGGGAATACCAGACCACCTGACCTGCCTCTTGAGAAACCTGTATGCAGGTCAGGAAGCAACAGTTAGAACTGGACATGGAACAACAGACTGGTTCCAAATAGGAAAAGGAGTACGTCAAGGCTGTATATTGTCACCCTGCTTATTTAACTTATATGCAGAGTACATCATGAAAAATGCTGGGCTGGAAGAAGCACAAGCTGGAATCAAGATTGCCGGGAGAAATATCAACAACCTCAGATATGCAGATGACACCACCCTTATGGCAGAAAGTGAAGAGAAACTAAAAGGCCTCTGGATGAAAGTGAAAGAGGAGAGTGAAAAAGTTGGCTTAAAGCTCAACATTAAGAAAACTAAGATCATGGCATCTGGTCCCATCACTTCATGGCAAATAGATGGGGAGACAGGGGAAACAGTGTCAGACTTTATTTTTCTGGGCTTCAAAATCACTGCAGATGGTGATTGCAGCCATGAAATTAAAAGACGCTTACTCTTGGAAGAAAAGTAATAAGCAACCTAGGCAGCATATTAAAAAGGAGAGACATTACTTTGCCAACAAAGGTCCGTCTGGTCAAGGCTATGGTTTTTCCAGGGGTCATGTATGGATGTGAGAGTTGGACTGTGAAGAAAGCTGAGTGCTTAAGAACTGATGCTTCTGAACTGTGGTGTTGGAGAAGACTCTTGAGAGTCCCTTGGACTGCAACAAGATCCAACCAGTCCATCCTGAAGGAGATAAGTCCTGTGGGTTCATTGAAAGGACTGATGCTTAAGCTGAAACTCCAGTACTTTGGCCACCTCATGCAAAGAGTTGACTCATTGGAAAAGACCCTGATGCTGGGAGGGATTGGGGGCAGGAGGAGAAGGGGATGACAGAGGATGAGATGGCTGGATGGCATCACCAACTCGATGGGCGTGAGTCTGAGTAAACTCCAGGAGTTTGTGATGGACAGGGAGGCCTGGCGTGCTGCGATTCATGGGGTCACAAAGAGTCGGACACGACTGAGGGACTGAATTGAACTGAACTGAACTAGGTCATGAGGGTGGAATGTTCATGAATGGGATTAGTGCCCTATTAAATAGATCCAAGAAAGCACCCTAGAGCTTGCATGTGAAGACCCAGTGAGAAGATGATGTAACTTGTACTATGTGCATGCATACTAAGTCACTTCAGTCGTATCTGATTCTTTGTGATCCAAAGGACCATAGACTGCCAGGCTCTTCTGTCCATGAGATGTTCCAGGCAAGAATACTAGAGTGGGTTGTCATGTCTTCCTCCAGGGAATCTTTCCAACTCAGAGATTGAATCTGCATCTCTTACATCTCCTGAATTGGCAGGCGGATTCTTTACCACTAGTGCCAACTGGGAGGCCATGTACTATGCGCTGTGCTGTGCTGTGCTTAGTCGCTCAGTTGTGTCTGACTCTTTGCAACCCCATAGACTGTAACCTGCCAGGCACCTCTGTTCATGGGGATTCTCCAGGCAAGAATATTGGAGGGGTTGCCATGCCTTCCTCCCAGGTATCTTCCCAACTCAGGGATTGAATCCACATCTCTTATATCTCCTCCATTGGCAGGCAGGTTCTTTACCACAAGTGCCACCTGGGAAGCCCATGTACTGTTGAAAGGTTGTTGCTGAATGATAAGACGCTGGGATTCTTGGCCTCCGGAGGAGACGAATTCAATCCGGGGCAGAGATGAGGCTGGATCACTCAGAGCTTTTGTGTAACAAAGTTTTATTAAAATATAAAGAGATAGAGAAACCTTCTGACATAGGCATCAGAAGGGGGCAGAAAGAGTACCCCCCTGCTAGTCTTCAGCTGGATGTTATATAGTCACTAGCAGTCTGTTAATGAAAAGAAAGGAATGTCTTAAAACTCAGAATGGCACCAGATAATTCATCTCAGGCCATAAAACGATTGACTTGAATCTTGTAGAAGGACAGATTACCAAACAAATAGTTTTGTTTACATAGATTAGGGGAACAATATCTGAATATAACATACTGGTCTGTCAAGTAGTTTCTGAGCCATTTGGCGGAACTTACAGAGTCTGGGATAAATGCATAGCACATTAACATAGCTTAAGACAAACATTTTCGTAAGAAAAATGTATTGGTTAACTCAAGGTTTTGAGAATAGTTAGCTTCAGGTGAAACCAGGTGTCATGGCGACACAGCATTTTAAGAGAAACCTCCTTTTAAATTTGTATAGAGAAGGAAAAAACAATATCGCCAGTTTGCTTCCTCCTGCAGCTTAAGAGAGATAAAAACGTCTGGCACTTGCAGCCTATTTCCTCCATTTGGAGACCCCTGGCCTTCCTGTTACTCTTTCATTATGTACCAGAGACCAAATCTGCAGCACCTTGACTTTGTAGTTTGTACTGCCCAGTCTACAGAGCTGTGAGAAAGAAATGTTTGTTGTTTAATACAAAAAATAAATAAATAACAAAAATAGTACCCATTTATAGAGCTATTGTAAAACCTGAAGGACTTAATATATGTTTTTTAAAAAGCACTTAGATCAGTGTCTGGCACAGAGTAAACTCTATGTAAATATCAGCTATTATTATACTAACCTTCAAAACAGAAAAGTCCTTGGTAAAATATAAAATGTCTTGAATAGTTTGTTTGAAAGATTATCAGACTTAAGTTTATTTCCTTGGAGAATTCTTAATCCTTTTAGCATCTTAATTTCATCTGCTTCTTTTTGCCACCTGCTTTTTTATGGATGAAAAAAAGCAGATGCTTCTTAGTCTTAGTAATGGTTTTTCTCACTAAGGTGCCTCTCTTTTCCTATGCTTCGATCTGCTCAGGAGAAAAAGCAGTTTATAGGTCTGAAATGAACATTTTCCTTCTGTTATGCAGCTCAAACAATGAAACTTTCCCATTGAAGATGGGCTTTGTCCTGCTAACCAGACAGAGTTGTGTCTGCCTGGGGATTGACAGCAACTGTGTTGGTGCTGAGCCACAAACCAAACAAAACTCCGAGGGGTTTGGAGTTTAGACAATAGCTGAATTACAAGGGCACCGTCCCAGAAGAGACCATGCTTATTTTTGCAGACCTGTGCAATAAAATGGCTGTGTCTTTGAAACCAGTTGCCCAGATCTTTGCTTTACTGGGATGAGCCTTTCCCTTGACAGTAGAGAATTCCCAACATGGGAGAAAACAGGTTCCCTATCATAGTCCCTGGTATAGCTTGGATGACTATAATCATGATGTTAAATCGGTGGGGACTGATTCCACCATGCTAAGAAAAACAAATTGGACCAGGGAAGGTAATGTTGTTTTGACCTGCAATTCAGGCAAACAAGGAGATTATTGCAAACTCAGATGGGTGGAGAGTTTCCCAGAAATGCTGAGTAATGGCCAGAGGATATGCTATGATCTGAGATAAATACCTTGCCAAATGTAAGGTCTCACAAGAGTAGTTGATTTCAAGTAAAACACCCATGTAACAGTCCTAGAACCAGCCCTAGGGTTCAAATGGCAACGTTGAGGGCCACCCACTGGCCCTCAAAGTATTCTCATCACTCATCAAAATCCCCTTCTCTTAGAAGATTCATAACCTCCAGAGAGAAGAAAAGAGTGATAAAACCAATTTTTATTAAGATGTCCGGGCCTGAATGTGAAGCTCCATCCATGCTCCAGTTATCCAATCTTTGAAAGAGAACTGAAAAATAAAAGAGTAATTAGTCACCTCCCACAGAAAATCTCAAAGCAGAATTTCAGGCCATGTGTAATTCATCATATTATCATCACCTATGTCACCACCTTCTCTTCACTCACAAAGCTAACCCTGCAGCAGTTCCCTGAACAAACAGTCCAATTCTGCAAACTTGTAAGTGTGGCAATGTGCAAGGACCTGTGATGCGAAAGTAGCAGAAAGCAGCACAGAAATTAAGAGCATTGGTTAGAGCTTAGGTAAAATCCTGGCTTCACCCCTTTACTGGCTCTGTGAGCAGTTTCTCAACCTCTACTTGAGTTTCAACTTACAAAACAGAGCTGAAAAATTTACTCCTTATTTGGCTGCAGTAGGTATTTCATAGGATGAAGTTATTTGCACAGTGCTTGGTCTGGAGTAAGGGCTCTGTAGATGTTACCAGCATGTGTAACAAGTGGAACTCAAGGGCACATAAGTGTAAGTTTCTTAAAATCCACTGATGACTGCCTCATGAAGGCCTAGCTCCTGGCACAGTGTAGAAAATAAATATTGTTGAATGATAAAGTTATGAGTTTTTCCCTGCTTCATCTACATTTGACCCCTGCCTCTTCCATCACAAAAGAACTTCTATAGACAGAGGAACAATTATTATATAGGTGATGTTGGATGTGGTAATAGGGCTAGTGGAGACCAATGTTTAAAGCAAGATCCCAGTTGGAAAATAGAAGCCAGGAGTAGCCAATGTCTGGGAAGGTTACAGCTAGGAACCAGGATTTGCTTGAGACTGAGGTGGGGGCCAAGTCCAGGATATGTGAATTCTGTGTGCTTCTTTCTCCAAGGATTGGATATGCTAGTAACTCTCACAAGTTAAGCTCACCATAGCTAACATAAAGGCTTCTCTCAAATTTTGGCAGCAACTGTCTTATGACTCATCCCAGGTAGGATATAAAAGATCATGCTAAATAAGCAGACATTTATGCTTATGTATTTATGGGCTTCCAACTTCTTTCCCCCTGGATTCCTTCACCTTCTTCCTCCAGGGTCTCTTCATTTACTGGTATGATGGGAAACAGAGGGGTGCCTGGGATGTTCTATTTCCTTACATGTTTGGACTTGGGATGCCATCTACATCATGAATACCAATAAAATCCAGTGTTTTCTCCTTGTTTCTGTGAAAATGTACTGCAAATGAAACAGATTAAGTTTGTGTTTCAGGTAAATAAAACAAACGGTCTACACCCAGACATGTGGAGGCAGGTAGTGCGCGGATGATCAACTTATTATCTGTTAGTCTTGGTCTCAAATTTCCTTCACTCTAGTCAACCTTTTTGATGCACTCTGTCCTGAACTCTTCTTACCAGGGATTTTTTCATCAAGAGGGACGTTACTAGCCTTGGGTTTCAAAGCCTTCAGCTTGGAGGAGGAGGAGGAGAAAATATCATGTGGAAGTACATTTTTCAGTCTTGCAGATGGTTGAAGATTAAAAGGCCAACCTGAAATAGGTGTATTTTTCTTAAGAACTAAAACTGCTTGTTGGTGTTGGCAAGTGGCCTAGTACAAAAGGATGAAAGAATTTGTTCCAGGCAGCTTTCAAGCCCAGAGAAAGTCAGCCTTTGCTTTGCACACACATGCCTCTGAGGCTTTGTGGGCTCCTGCCCACAGTAGGCAAGCAGTTTACTCTTTGGTGGCAGCAATTCAACATGCTTCAAAGGGTTTCTTTGCTGCTGATTCCTTACTCACTGTGAGTTCTCTGACTTATGGAGGTCTCCCTAAGACATCGGCATTAAGAGCCAACAATGACATAGATGCCAGAGGAAAAAGACCCTTGGCTTTTTTCACACCCCATTGTTCAACTTTTTTTTTTTTTTTTAACTGCATGAGTGGTTTGTTCCTGCTTCTGTTTTGTGGCTCTCTAATCCTGTAACTATTCTTTCTTCAACTTGTTAAGTAAGCATTATTTACACCTTCTCTTTCCTGCCACTTCCTGACAACCACTAAATGTTCATGTTTGCTATCACTATTAGAAAGAATATTTATGTCTGTGTTAAAACTACATAACCTGAGGGCACTACTTCAAACAAAACCAGTCTCTCAAAGATTTTGGATGGCTAGCTCATGCAAAGCAAGGTTTCCCAGTGAAATGAACAACTGGCCTTCTCTTTGATATTCTTTCTTAAATGCCATGGTCCTTCTCTTGGACTAGAGCAGTGGTTGTCTACCACTGGCTGGCAATTTTTCCCCCCAGGAAATATCTGATGATGTCTAGAGACTTTTAGTTATCAGCTGGGAGAGGGCCATCCTATTGGCATCGAGTGAGTAGAGGCCAGAGATACTTTTACAATACCCAGAATTATTTGACCTAAAATGTAAGTGATAACATTGAAAATCCTGGGGTAGAGGAAGCAGGGGTGTTTACCCAGGGGAAGAAAAAATTTTAAAAGAGTCCTTGAGGCTATATGCAAATATTTTTCTCTTCTTCATCGTAGCCTTGCTTATTTTATAGATGTGATGGCCTCTCAAAACTCTTAAATGATGCTGAATATATGTATTTTTAAAATTTATTTAATTTTAATTTTATTTTATTTTAAACTTTTTATTTGTATTGGAGTATAGCCGATTACCAACGTCATGGTAGTTTCAGGTGCACAGCAGAGTGACTGAGCTATACATATACATGTATCTATTCTCCCCCAAACTCCCCTCCCATCCAGGCTGCCACATAACATTGAGCAGAGTTCCCTATGCTCGACAGTAGGTCCTTGTTGGTTATCCATTTTAAATATAGCAGTGTGTATGTGTCCATCCTCAACTCCCTAACTATACCTTCCCAATATATATTTTTAAAGCTATCTTTCCCTAAAATTACATATTTCATCAGTATTTGATTCACCTATTTTTTTGTTGTTGCTGTTTGGATTTTTTTTTTTTTTGACTCTGTTGCAGGGCATACAAGATCTTAGTTCCCTGACCAGGGATCACACCCGTGCCCCCTGCAGTGGAAGCATGGAGTCCTAACCACTGGACCACTAGGAAAGTCCTTGGTTCACCTGTTTTAAATGTTCTGCAAGCCCCTGGCTTTTTCAAATGCTGAGTGATTCTAGGCTGTCTGTCTGCATCTATAAACGAGGGTCTATGTCAGCTCTGGCTGCACATAAGGTCAGTGGACTCGTCTCTAGGGGAGGAGCCTATAGTTTTCTTAGATTTCTTAGGGGATTTAGAGACACAATAATGGTTTAATTGGCTCAGTATCAGGAGTTGGAATGGTTTCCCTTGGTACAAATCAAGCTTTCTACCCCTACTACATTTCTTTAGGTGAGTATAGATTTTGACTTCAGGATCCTTGAGAAGAGTTGTCACGGAAGAAAAGGTTGATACTGGGATAAAAGCTGCTGTCACAGAGAACTTAGTCTTCAAGGCAGGAAAAAAAAAACCCCAAAACAAAACAAAAAACCCTAGCAATACCATGAGTGGGTGCGGCTGACACACTCATATTGGCTCATGGGTGCTAAGGCTCAGTATGGTAAGGGAAGCATAAGGACAATAGAAACATTGGACCAAAAGCCTGTTATAGAGAAGATCTAACTTTGTCAATTCACTTTCTCATCTCAAGGGCAAACCTCTATTCACTGAACCCACTTTTTTATGGAACCACAGTTGACCCCTGCCTATCTAGCCTGGATATCCCTAGTTGAATGGAAAGTATTGGGTTTCTCTCTGAAGAAGTCTGTTTACAGCCTACATCTACATTTGGAAATCTGCACACACTGCTAGTGGTCCTTGAGGCACTCACCACTGTCTTCCACAGTATTCTCGACAGCAAACTGGGAAGTCAGCAAGGTCCCATATGTGGAGAGGAAAATGTGGAGAGATTAAATAATTGACCAAGATGTGAGCTAAAATAGTCAAAGTTTTTAAAATGGTTTTACAGACAACCCTCAAATCTCAATGACATAACACAATCAAAATTTATTCCTTTCTCAAGTCACGGGCCAACTGTGTATTTGGTGAAGATCATTGTGCAGAGATTCAGAGCCCCAGTCTCCTGCTATGTGGTGGTTTGGTCAGTTTTTCTGCTTTCTGAATTCCTTTGTGGATTCTGCATCTAAGCAGATGACAATGTAAGAGCTTAAAGCAGGGTTTTCTAGCCTCAGCATTATTGACATCATGGGCTGGATCATTCTTTGCTTGCTGTCTTGTGCATTATAAGATGTTTAGTAGTAATATCCCTGGCCTCTACCCACTAGATGCCAATAGCATGGTCCCAGCTGTGACAGCCAAAATGTCTCCACTCTAACCCAAAGTTCCTGGGGTGGAGTGGGGAGGCAAAATCACCCACCAGTTGACAACTCTGGCTTAAAGGATCATTCCAGAGTTTCTAGAGAATACAAAAGTGGCCATATTCCTTTCATTCAAATTCTCTTGGCTGGGTTCGATGCATGATATAGGGTGCTCGGACCTGGTGCACTGGGATGACCCAGAGGGATGGGATGGGGAGGGAGGTGGGGGGGGGCGTTCAGGATGGGGAACACATGTACACCCATGGTGGATTCAAGTCAATGTATGGCAAAACCAAAACAATATTGTAAAGTAAAATAAAAAAAAAATTCAGTTGGCTAGAACTTAACATGTGACTATACCAAACTGAGAGAGAGGGCTGGAAAATGTGCCCAAGAAGAAGATGAGATCTTAGAAGACCAGGTGAGCAATGTGGAATCTTCCTGAAGAATATAGATCCTAGAAAGCACACCAAAAACTTCAGAGAAACTTGCAGAGATTCACTAAGCATTCTAGACATTATTGGAGACAAAAGCACACCTTTATCACACTTTTTTTTTTCATGGCAAAAATCAGCACCCTATATAGGTCTCCAAGAATAAAAAGATAATTCAATAAGATGCTAGATGACATATTTTCTAGATTGATATTTTCATTAGGTAACATCAGAAAGCAATCAACATTTTGCAATGACCCATGAGAAAGTAAAGCACATGCAAGGCAAGAATGAGGCTCGGGTGATGGGAATGTTCCATGACACTGTCCGGTCCTAATTATATTCCAGAAAGATGAGTAACTGCAGTATATATGCCAGGAGTGCAAGGAAGACAGAAATGCACTTTTGGAAGATGGAGAAGGAGAGAATCTTTGGATAAATGTCACAAATGTTGGAGCTTCAGAAATAGGGAGAGGTGGTGGAAGAAGGCTGTTATTCATTTACTACTGACAGTTTCAAACAATATCTTGGCTCAGTGTAAAGACATGTTGCAAAACTGATTAACAAATGATGTTATTTAGAATCCCACCTGAAGCACTAGTATTTTTGTATTGTGAAGCAGGTTAGTTCATACCTACTCCATAGAGAAAATAATGCATACTTTTTATAAACATCATCTAAATTGTGGTTGGCTCTTGTTGGTGCATGAAAAACCTTTAAATATCCCTTAATTTTCCCTGCTTTACAATAGCCTAATGAAGTCAAAATGCTTCTTGAGTATTTTTTATTACATAGTTTGAGGGAAACTATTTCTCAGCTGCCCAATATGGACATTTTTCTCCTAACTATGTAATCATATTGAAAAGAACTAGAATCTCTCAAGTTTCTACCAACTGGCACCAAACTGAACTCAGAAGCCAATGCCATCTCTCCAACCACATTTGGCTCCCCTATATCCAACGCCTGCTATAAGTAAAAGATGACCATATGACATCTCTGTGCTGTAAAAATCAATCAAATCCAGCCTAAGTCACTGGGCTGAAGAAAAGTAATGCATCCAATCCATTCATATAAATGTCTGTATCTTATTAAAGTTTTTGATAGCCTGTGTCTTACTAAAGTTAATGATTAACTTTTATTCATTTGTAATAAGTTTCTATTTCTTTGGGAAAAAAACTATTTGAAGAGCATGAACGTGCATGTGTGCTCAGTCCCTACAATCATTTCTGACTCTTTGTGACCCTATGAACTGTAGCCCGCCAGGCTCCTCTTGTCCATGGGATTCTCCAGGCAAGAATTCTGGAGTGGGTTGCTCTGCCCTCCTCCAGGAAATCTTCCCAACCCAGGGGTCAGATGCATGTCTCTTAAGTGTCCTGCATTGGCAGGTGGGTTCTTTACCATTAGTGCCACCAGAGAAACCCATGTGAAGAGTACACCAAATTTAAAAATAGAGAGAGAGAAAGGATGGGTAAAAAGAAGGGGAAAGTTAGATATTTTGAGCAGTGGCTAAGTCAGAGTGAGAGAAAGACTCATTTCCAGTTTTACACAATAGTCCTCTTTAGTTACCATTTCTAGGGAGTGAAAATAAGGTCAGACAGAGTTATCAAATAACACCAGATTATAACCAGAGGTAAGACTAAGGACTAAGTGTCTTTAGTAAGAAACAAATTAGTAACCGCAACTCATACATACATGCATACATACATAAATTCACCAAGCATTTATCATGAAATGCTATAGGCAAAACACTGTTAGATTGGCAAGTGAGGGATAGAAAAGATGAGAAAAACATAATACTTTTCCTCAACAAACTTGAAATACAGTGAAGATGTTAGACAAGTATATAACTGAACAAAACACAAGAGAGAAGAGGAGAGGGAGGGGAGGGAAGAAGAGGAGAGGGAAGAGAAAAACGAGTGTAGAAAAAGATACTGAAGGATTGAAATTTCCTGTCTGAGCGAAGAAATGTGGTATAGTTGAGATTTGAACAAGCAGTGTTTTAAGGCAAAATTAAGAATGTCTCCCCTCTCTGGGCAAGATCATATTTTGGATTATGATGAAATGGAAATTTAGGGTTCTAAGAAAAGAAAACCATAAGATTTTTACAAGACTTTTATTACCCATCAAATGCAGTGCCAAGCCATCCCCGGCGATTACTCACAAGGCTTTCTGGTCTCTGCCTGAAATCAAGCTTCTTCATTTCTCCAAAGGCTCTGGGCCCCTGGCCTGACCTGGCTTCCTCAGTGACCTGAGGCAGATGGCAGAAGAGGATTGGCCTTGTGTAGCAAGGTGCCATCCAATCACTACTCTTCTGCCTAATTTGGAATACCGTGAGCAGGTTTCTCATTCCTCTTCAGAGATACTAAAACTAAGCAAGCAGAGTTTATAAGTCAAGAAGACTTTTTAATAGGGAACTCACCAATATTATGTGTTCTGTCCTTAGTGCAATATGCAGTCATCTCTCAGACACCTACAGTGTAATGGTTCAAAGAACAGATTTTGGAGTTAGATAGCTTGTATATAAATTTCAGTTCTACCACCTATTACTGTGTGGTCTTGGACAAATATATTAACATCATCAGATTCCTCATCTATAAAGATGAGATAATTGTAGTGCCTACCTCATAGGGTTATTATGAGGATTAAAAGAAATTAGGAGTTTGGGATTAAAATATACACACTACTATATGTAAAATAAATACCCAAAAGGACCTACTGTATAGCACAGAGAGCTATACTCAATATCTTGTAATGATCTATAATGGAAGAGAATGTGAAAAAAGAATATATATGTATAGAAGTATATATATGTATCTATATCTGAATCACTTTGCTGTGCACCTAAAAATCATCTATATTTCAATACATTTTTAAAATTAAAATTAAAAAAAGAAGTAAATAGATGCAAACAATTTATGATAGCATGCCACAATAAGAATTCAACACATGCTGCTTATTAATAACGTTGCTTTAGAAAAATAGCTAATAATAGTATCATGTTAATTCCCAATGTTTTGGGATTTCCTTAGTGGTCCTGTAGTTGAGAATCTGCCCACCCTTGTAGGGGACACAGGTTTGAACCCTAGTCCAGGAAGAACCCACGTGCAACTATGCCCATGCACCACAACCACTGAGGCCTTTGTGCCCTAGAGTCTGTTCTCCCCAACAAGATAAGCCATCTCAGAGAGAAACCCATGCACCTCAGCAAAGACCTAGCCCATGCAAAATAAATAAATAAATACAATTATTTTTTAAATTCCCTATGTTTCCTATAATAAGAAAAAATTATGGGTGTCAGGGCATCTTCAGGTCCCATGGACGAAACTTCCTGAGCAGCTACCATCACAGTAAGCAAACACTGAGTCCATAATAACCCATAGATCTTAAAATACAATGCTGTTTTCTCCAGAAGGCTGGCGTTGTGACCCCAGAGTCTGTTCCGCCGATGCAAGTATCTTATATGCCACCTGTCAGAGGAAGATAGTGGCCCTAAGCTACTTAGGGATGCTACTATTTCTCTGGCTAGTTCCAAGACGTTATTCCCGATTTTCATTATCCAAAAGAGTGACAACTTACCCCAGATTTGTTTTATAGAAAGTTGATGAGCTCTCTTCCCTTTACATTCTTCCCTTCCCTTTACATAATTTATTCAGGGTATTGATAAAATATCAGACAGAATTTGGTCACAAAGATGTGGATTTCTCTGCAAGTGTTATTCAGTCCCTCATGCTCCGAAGAGATGTTATTACTTCCCTTCTATCAAAGCTCTCTCTCTCTTTCTGTCTCCCTCCTCTCTATAATTTGAACCCATTAGCTCATTTCACGTTATCATATTAATTGTCCAAGTGTTTTTTTTTTTTTTGTCACTAGACACCAACCTCCCCACCAAATCAATTGTTCTCCCATGTTTAATGGATTTGTGTATATGTGTTGGTAAATGTACTTTTGAAATGTGTATAATTTTTTCATGCTCATGTATTATTTGAGTACATGATTGATAATTGTGCTATATTGATATATTGTGTTACATTGTGTTATATATTGATATTGTGTTTCTTTTTTTTCCACTCAGTACCATTTTTTTTAGCTCTATACAGGTTGTTATATCTATGTCCAGTCTGTTGTTTCTAATGGCTGCATGATACTCTGTGGTATTCATCCACCACATTTTTATTATCTCCTTTCCTCCAATGGACACCTTGATTGCTTCCAATTCCCTCCCACCACCAAAACGGCTGCAATAAATCTTTATGGGCCTGTGGGAGACTCTCTGAGTATTATATCCAAAATCCAAATGGCTGGGTTCTAAAATTTTTTTAAAAAGTAACAAATCCAAGAGCTGTCACTTTGCTTTCCAGCATGGCTGCACCAGATGGAGCAGTCTTAGTTATCACACTCCATAGCACACATTGCAATCATAAGTCCCATCCCTGTATGTCATCAAATGATGTTCATGAAATCACATTACTACCTTGCATTAAATATTCTATTAATTCATACCCATTCTTTATGGACTGGGATACACAGTAAGGCAGGGCCATAAATCTGCTTATTGATTCTCTTCCCTGATGTTTTCTTATTATTCTAATAACTGGATAATTTGTTATGGTTTTTCCAATGTCCTACCACTTAATCACCAAAATTGTAGAACTTTATTTATCCTTTTTTTTTGGTCACCCTCATTTATATTTCAGGTTAAACTGTTTTGAAACAGGTTAGGAATTCTTCTGTCAAACACAGTTTTCCTATTCTCATGGGCTGCACTTCATCACTTGCCAAGGCTCAGATGTTCTGGCATGAAAAGACATAACCTAAAACACTTTAAAACAATTTCTGTGGCCAATGGTTCACTTCCCCAGTGCCTTTTTCTCTTCCAAATGCTTCAATTTGCAACCTGGACTTCAAAGCAACACATTCCAGATTTTTTGGCTCTTGTATTGTTCATTCCCAAAGAGATCAGCAAAACAGCCAAATAGTTGGTGGATCTGAGATGAGAGTCAGTTGCTGCTACTTTTTCAGAAGATTCAATCACCCCTTCCTGAGTCACTTTCTCTCCATATTAACTACTTGATATTGGCTTCAATTCCATTCTATTGCTTGGGGTAATTTTTTCCTCCTGACTTCTACCTTGGATTTCTTCATCCTGCACAAGTGGGTATGATGTTTCCCAATTACAACTGTCCATATAACTCAGGGTTTAAAATCACAGTTTGATTCATAACTTTATATGAACCTTATTATTCCAAATCCCCATTTGTGATGGTGGCAGAAAATTAATTTTGTCACTTTCAAATACTTACTCTTATCTGGTCAAACTCAAAATTATTATCTCACAAACAATACAGTTTACACAAATGCTTCTTTCTGTTCTTCTCCAAGCCAGTTTGGGGTCAACTGCCTGGGAGAGAACAAAAAGGAGTGCCTCACCTTCTCATATCTATTCTGAACTCTCTGCAGGTTTTCAGTCTCACATAATCTGGTCCTGGAACCAGCACTTGACCCTAACTAGCAGGTGAAAACCAGCTGACCTGTGATCAGTTCAGTTCAGTCCAGTTGCTGAGTCATGTCTGATTCTTTGAGACCCCATGGACTGCAGCATGCCAGGCCTCCTTGTCCATCACCAACTCCCAGAGTTTACTCAAACTCATATCCATTGAGTTGGTGATGCCATTCAACCATCTCATCCTCTGTTGTCCCCTTCTCCTCCCATCTTCAATCTTTCCCAGCATCAGGGTCTTTTCAAATGAGTCAGTTCTTCCCATCAGGTGGCCAAAGTACTGGAGTTTCAGCATCAGCATCAGTCCTTCCAATGAATATTCAGGATGGACTTTTTAGGATGGACTGGTTTGATCTCCTTGCAGTCCAAGGGACTCTCAAGAGTCTTCTCCAACACCACAGTTCAAAATCATCAATTCTTCAGTGCTTAGCTTTCTTTATAGTCCAACTCTCACATCCATACATGATTACTGGAAAAACCATACCTTTGACTAGAGAGACCTTTGTTGGCAAAGTAATGTCTCTGTTTTTTAATATGCTGTATAGGTTGGTCATAACTTTTCTTCCAAGGAATAAGTAACCTGGAATGTTAAGTCCATGAATCAAGGTAAATTGAAGTGGTCAAATAGGAGATGGCAAGAGTGAATGTTGACATTTTAGGAATCAGTGAACTAAAATGGACTGGAATGGGTGAATTTAACTCAGATGATCATTATATCTACTACTGTGGGCAAGAATCCCTTAAAAGAAATGGAGTAGCCATCATAGTCAACAAAAGACTCCAAAATGCGGTACTTGGATGCAATCTCAAAAATGACAGAATAATTTCTGTTTGTTTCCAAAGCAAACCATTCAATATCACAGTAATCCAAGTCTATGCCCCAACCAGTAATACTGAAGAAGCTGAAATTGAACGGTTCTATGAAGACCTACAAGACCTTCTAGAACTAACACTCCTCAAAAATGTCCTTTTCATTATAGGGGACTGGAATGCAAAAGTAGGAAGTCAAGAAACACCTGGAGTAACAGGCAAATTTGGCCTTGGAGTACAGAATGAAGCAGGGCAAAGGCTAATAGTTTTGCCAAGAGAACGCACTGGTCATAGCAAACACCCTCTTCCAACAACACAAGAGAAGACTCTACACATGGACATCACCAGAAGGTCAATACCGAAATCAGATTGATCTGTGATAGCCATCTTCTTTCCAAGAAAATCTGTGTCTTTAAATGATTCCTTAGCTTTTTCCCCAGGTAGAAGTCATTGAGCATCCTCAGGTGTTTCTCTGTCTCAGTGGTTGGCCAGGTGGCCTACCAACTAATACCAAAGTCTTTTAGAGTCACAAGTAAATTACAAAGTCTCACAAACTGCCAACTTGGAGGGAAATTGGGGGTGGCAAATTGGAGAATCTTTCCTCCCTTTGAGCCTAGCTGCCCTGTTTCCACATGGCTTGCAGTTTTAGTATTCTCTATCTACTGCTCTTTGAAGAGATACCTATCCAGTAACCATCCCTCTGCCACCCAACACACACACACACACACACACACACACACACACACACACACACACATACTCACCACCACCACCACCTCCTCTCTGTTTTTCATTTTAAAGCCTTCTCCTGAAGCTTGGCAGAGTCTCCCCTAGGGCAGGGGGTGGAGGAGGAGCAGGCTCTGATTTCAAACAAAAGCAATAAAACCTGATCTCTGTCAGTTTGAAGAAATGTCCTGATTTTAAATAATCTAATCCAAATATTTTGAATTACTTCTTTTTATTGAATTTGTTGTTTTCCTAGTTGATAATAGATTTAAAATATCTTTGTCTATATTATCATGCACTTGTATACACTGAAGGAAGCATTTATGAAGTTTTAAAAGTTCATTTATTATGAAGTCCAGTATTTCCCCTTATTAGGAAAATTTATGAAAGATTTTTAAATGGGCAGAGACAACTAAGTGTTTCTACTTGTTTTCTCCTGCTATTGTAAACAATTACCAAAACCTAGTGGATGAAAACACAAATTTATCATATGGTACTTCTGGAGGTCAGATTTCAGAAATAGGTCTTATTGGGTCAAAATTAAGGTGTTAGCACCCTCTGGGGGATCCAGAGGATAATCTGCCTTTTCCAGCTTTTAGAGGCCACCAGAAGTTCTTGACTTGTAGCCTCTTCCTATTCAAAGCCAGCAGCATAGTATCTTCAAACCTCTGACTGTGACCATCTCCTCTGCATCCCTTTTCCACTTTAAAGGTGGGCTCTATTGCACCCACCTGGATAACCCAGGACACTTTTCTTACATAAAGTCATCTGATTAGCAAACTTAATTTTCTCTGCAATCTTAATTCCCCCTTTCCACATAACATATTCAAAGGTAATTAGGACATGAACATTTAGGGCAGGGGGCATTATTTTGCCTCCCACAGTATTCTTTCAATGGAATGTTCATTGTTATCTCTGTATTGTACACTCTGGAGTTACCTGATTTTATACAAATATTCTCCTTGTTTTTGACAAGGCTATTTCACAGCTCTGTAAAGTGGAGAAACTGAGAGCAATGCAGATAATCTTGTCTCTATAGCAATACAAATGAATTATATCTAATAGACATATAATTTATCTCTTCTTTGTAGAAAAGTTAATTCCAAACAATATTTTATTGCTGGATATTAAGTAGTTCTATGTCAGTTAGTTAATTAAGTTTTGCATTGCTAATTACCTAAATATGTGTCTGTTCTTCAGAGTTCCTTTGAATCAGTTTTAACATCTTGCTGATTCCTTATTATATTAAATCTTTGGCAGGTGTTCATTTTTTTAATCTGTATAAGAGTGATGATTTTATCTTTTAAAAATTAAAGTTTAACATATATATGGAATTTAGAAAGATGGTAATGATAACCCTATATACAAAACAGAAAAAGAGACACAGAAGTACAGAACAGACTTTTGAACTCTGTGGGAGAAGGTGAGGGTGGGATGTTTCGAAAGAACAGCATGTATATTATCGATAGTGAAACAGATCACCAGCCCAGGTGGGATGCATGAGACAAGTGCTCGGGCCTGGTGTACTGGGAAAACCCAGAGAAATTGGGTGGAGAGGGAGGTGGGAGGGGGGATCAGGATGGGGAATACATGTAACTCCATGGCTGATTCATGTCAATGTATGACAAAACCCACTGCAATGTTGTGAAGTAATTAGCCTCCAACTAATAAAAATAATTGAAAAAAAATGGATTTAGAGCCATCAAAAAAAAAAAAATTAAAGTTTAACATCCTTGAAATCACCCAATAGCTGAAAACTATCTATCCAGATAATATACCAGAAGCTGATATTCTTTAGAATAATTTTTTCCAATGTGTGCTCATTCTAACACTAATTCTGCAAGCATTAATAAATGTTCTGTGAAAAAATGGTTTAATTAAAATAATTTGCCTGAAGTCTTTCATTCACAGAAATTCTCACAGGGCTAGTATTCGATGTGAAACATTTTAGATAGTTCTATTTCAGATTACTGGACTTTTGTCACATTGTAAACTAAAGCCAGTCAATTTCAAGGGAAATCAACTCTGAACACTCACTGAAAGGATTGATGCTGAAGCTGAAGCTCCAGTATTTTGGTCACCTGATGTGAACATTTTCATGGTGATGTGATGTGAACTTTTCATTGGAAAAGTGCCTGATGCTGGGAAAAATTGAGGGCAGGAAAAGAGGGTGTCAGAGGATGAGGTGACTGGACAGCATCACTGATACAATGGACATGAAATTGGGCAAACTTCGGGAGCTGGTGAGGGACAGGGGAGCCTGGTGTCTTGCAGTCCATGGGGTTGCAAAGAGTCAGACACGACTGGGCTACTGAACAATACAAACTAAAACCAGTAGCCAAGCCTCTCATACAATTATAATGTTCGCATCAAAACAAAAATTTATTTTCTCAGTTTCTTGGCCTCAATTTAACCAGCTTCAAAGTGCTCTTGTGTGTGTTTAACTAAAATCTGCTCCAAATCAAGAGGATTAAAAAGTGTATCTCAGAAGTGAGTCTATCTCTGATTTTCATTTAATCTGATTTTTTTAAGATATTCAAGAGATTGACATTGGAATTAGAGAGCCAAATTATTGATTTATAATACATCATCAGTGACTCAAACGTTGTTGCTCTTTAACTGGGCTTCCACCTTTCTGCTAACAGAGGGCCTGCCTGGTAGCTGATAGGCAGGTAACTCCTTGGTGACCATGAATCAGAGAGGGGAGATACGTAGTCTTTCAGATCAATAAACACCACCATTATTAAATGTTTACCATTTGCCAGGCCTTGTGCTTAACACTGTTCATAACTTCATTTAATATCTGAGCCTGCAATATCATTATCTTATCAAGGAAGAAACCAAAGTATGGAGTCAGTGAGTTATTTGTTCAAAGTCACATGACACATGAGTGGTTGAGCTGGGATCGAAGCCCACACGTATCAAGCATCACAACACTTAATCCTTTAGCTGATTGCTGCCAGATGTATTTCAGATTTCACAATTTTTAAG
Source organism: Cervus elaphus (assembly GCF_910594005.1). Lineage (NCBI taxonomy): Eukaryota > Metazoa > Chordata > Mammalia > Artiodactyla > Cervidae > Cervus > Cervus elaphus. Next base: position 60,828,878 of record NC_057833.1, on the reverse strand, counting down.
ATTTTGGAGACGTAAACAGTTCATTTACTGTCTGTAAAAACACCCCTAGCTAGGGGTTGGGAAGCAACTTGTGATCAAACATATGAATATATCTATAACACAAAATATTCACATTGAGATAAATGGAGGTTATAAATTGCCTTGTATCAATTCATGCCACCTTTTGTCACTAAAAGAATTCTAAAACAGCTTCCATTTTTAGAGATTTCTTAAATTTTGGAATTGTTCATAAAGGATTCTGGACCTAACTTCTTTTCAAGTGCCCAGCTCTATTCACTAAAGTTAGTATCCCTCTCTTTCCTCAATAGACAGAATACTGGTGATCCTTACTCTTTTATTTTTGGGTTTGTGAGCCACCAGTTTTATAATACCAGGTTCCTTTTTTGGTCAGGGTTAAAATGCAATTAGCTTGTTAGATAAGCTCCAGGCCTCTGGTTTCATTCCCCCTTTTCACCACTGCCCCACACTCAGTCCTCAAGCAACTGGACATGTCAAGAAGGACTTTTATTGAGCCACTGTATTAAGGCTGTTGCCTCTTTTGCCCAGTATCTTCTTTCTTGGGAGTCTGCTTGCCTCTGCATAGCTGGTACAGTGGATGACCAGAAGCAGCTCCTTTCTGAGGCCCACCCTGCCCTGAGAGGGTGTCTGGTGGGGAGTTTAAACAGATCAGTCTCCCACAGCCCTAAGGTGATACACACCAGCCCTCCCTTTTACTTGACAAGCTCTTGTACTGACTTTCCTTGGCATCAGTGTGGTACACTTGAGAAATCAGAAGCATTAATCTAAGCCCAGAAGAAAATGGACAAAACAGAACTTTAATAAATGTAGCAGACAGAGGCCTCTGCATCCTTGTCCTGAGCCACAGGTCACCCCATTGGAATTTGGGATACATGTTCACAGAAGCAAATGTATGTGTTCTGGTCTTGTACTTGATGTATATTTCTCATACGAGCTTCAGAGGAAGATGGCCATAGGCAGACTGTTTAGTTAGGTCCCTGGACAAAAGCTGTTTCATTATCATTGAGACATAATTTATAAGGATAGTTCTCTAGGTGTGGGCTTTCTTAAGTCACCTTCCAGACCTGCTCTCTCCTGTTACACCTTGAATTTGAGTGTTTTTATACTTTCTCAGGCCCACATTTATAGGAATGTTTTGGGGTTTATTCTGAAGATAGCTCATTGTATCCATTTATATGTTGTATTTCACTAGTTTAGTTCTCAGAGGGTAACTGTGTACTACAGTCAGTATTCAAAACCCTGAACAAATGGAATGGCACAGGTACCAGCCAATCAGGACAGACAACAGCTACAAACAACAGAATGGGTGGTGTTATCCATGCTAGTGGAACCTCAGCCCGACTTGTGTGTGTCTGTATAAGAAGCTAGCCTATGATTCTATCCTAGTTTCTACTCCTTATTTGGCCTATTTGTGAACTATGTCTTCAGGTAATATGGAAGGAGGGCAGTCAGAAAATTTCTATGGCAATAAAACCATTCTAACATATGCTGCAGTGGGAAGAAATAAAGAATAAGTCAATGATGGTGCTAATTATTCTTTCTACCCACTTATGCGTAGTAAGAAAGGAGCTCTTTTCTAGTAGAAGCTGATATGTCTCTCTGAAAGGCAGGATGTGGCCTCTGAGAATTTACACTTACCTCTAAGAGGATGGGTCCTAAGAGACTGCATCAAGCCTTCAGCTCACAAAAGAATTGTTTTGACCATTCAGATCATTCAGTCCAGAAAGCTCCAAAAATACGTCTCCTAAACCTGCTGACTATAACTGTTACCGCCTGAGCTGGTCCCCAACACATATCTTCCTCCCTAGTGTCACTCATGCCAATAGAATGAGACCAAGTTTGATCCAGAAGCAAAGGACAGTTTCTCTCTTTGATCAGGTAAAATGGTGAGGTGTGAGCCCTCACCCTAGAGCACTTGCTGTTGCCTCTCAAATGCTATGGGTGTGGCTACTTTATCAGGACACTGGACAGCCTCAGCTGGAAGGTGGCTGAGCTCTCGCAGGGCTGTGCCGTTCATGCTCGAGATGGCACCCTGGGGCACAGCGTCTCTGCACACCATCACTGCTGCCATCTTGAGTTTCAGTATCGGCGCAGCTGTTTTGTGAGGCACTCTGGCCTGAAGTGTTGGCGGCAAGGCTTCTGCGTGTGACACCCTATAGGCAAGTGAAACTAGAGGAAGCACTGAGTAAAGAAAAAAGGTTATAACTTATTTGATTATCTATTTTTATTCCCGAGGACTGTTAAGGGGCTTTATTAGTTACAAATCTCTGTCTTTTGTCCTGCTCCTTGTTCTTGAGGGGTACTGAGGGGCAAAGGTCCATATCCCAAAACTAGTTCCTGCTGATTTGGCATTACCGTTGTTGTAACTGTGGGGAGAGGAGCAGAACTTCTCCCAGCCTTTAGATAAGTTTGATTATCACCAGGCCAGAGCTCAACTGTTCATGTCCCTGAGCACCATCATTTGGAGTTTCATAGTTATTAGCAGGGAAAATACTGGTCATTAAGGGCCCAGGAAAGACAAAAAACCAAGTGATGCTATGGAGGGTTTGTTTTTCCCTACTCCAAATTTGTTCAGTCAAATTTGGCTGAAGAGTTTAACGTGGAGCCCCACAGTTGCTGTTACCTTTTTTATGGTGACAGCGTGATATATGCTTCCTATAGCCAAGGTCACTAGCACCCTTAGGAGTGCAATGACTGTAATTAGTAGTTTTGGGTTGAGTGTGACAGATCCAACCATCAGTGAAGTTCTATCTGTCCTAAACATCCCTGGTCATACTTTTTTGTTTTTTGAAGCGAAACTTCAAGTCAGAGGGAGGTTCACACAAGTCATTAAAACATTGCCTCAGGTTGTCTGTCTGGAAGTTTGAGTTCAGGGGCCCTCCTTCACTCAAGTATGATGTGCACTCAGAGTGATCCCCTGAAACCTCAAGGCAGAAGGGGTGATTAGGGTCACCAAGTGGTGTCCATTCCACTTGGAAGTAAGCTGATCTTGTGGGCTGCATATTTTCCAGGTTTTTAGTTTCATCCAGTCTCCTGGCCAGAAAAGATGGTGGGCCAAGTTAGTGGGTGCAGGCAGCACCTGGTTACCATATTCCATGAGAGTCTCATGTTTTCCTCTACCTGGAGGGCATATTGAATTATTCCATTTCAAGAGAGTTAAAGTGTCCTTTCTCTCAGGCTTGGAAAATGAGTCTACCACATAAGTTCAAATACACTTTATTCCTTGGGGATAACCACATATGGAGCAGGGCAATTGAGAGTAACTTACTCTAATTTTCTTGAGTCTCCTGGCATAGTTTGGTTAAGGTTCATTTTAAGGTCTGATTGGATCTCTCTACTTTCCCCAATGATTGAGGTCTCCAGGCTGAGTGCAAGGTCCATTTTATGCCCAGGGTACTTGTTATCCCTTTTGTCACTTGAGACATGAATACTGAAGCATTTTCAGTTTGTAGGGATCTTGGGAGCCCAAACCTGCATATTATCTCTTTCAGTAATAATTTAGCCACTTTAGCTGCCATTTCAGTTCTAGTGGGGAACACTTCTACTCACCCTGAAAATATATCCACTAGCACCAGGAGACACCTGAAGTTACCCAATCAATCTGCCAGTCTTTCCCAGGATATGTCCCTCTGGTCAGATGGATCTTATGTGGAGGCCTCCGGTGTGTCTAATGTCAGGGCTGTTCATTGTACAGATGGAGCATGTCTCAACTTTCCGATTGATTACACTTTTCATGTCGGGAGTTACCAGGGCCTCAACTGAACAATTATACAGGGGTTCCTTCCTTTAGTGCATTCCTTGATAAACTTCCCTGATGGCTTGACAAGCTGCAGTTTGGGGAAACAAATATTGCTCACATTCATTAACTAGCCATTCAGGGTCTCCTAGATCTCTTTTGAAGCCCTGTTTCTGGGCTTTGTCTAATCATTCCTTTACGCAGACTGGGAAGTAATTGGTTGGATCTGGCCTCTTAGGTAGGATCTGAGCTCTAAGGTTGAGGTGTGGGCTATCAGCACGGCCTTTGTGCAAAAGTCCCTAGGAGGTAGGTTTTGTGCCTCTATGACTTGGGTTTGGGAAGTCACTGCATATCCCACTGATCCTTTTCCCTCTTTCATAAAACTGCTCCCATCTGTGAACCATTATGCATCAGTGTTTGGAAAAGTCTCACTTCTCAGGTTGGGGCAACTGGAATAGATCATGCATGTGGTTTCTTTACAGTCATGCTCCATCCAGGACCTCCATTTCTGTGGGTAGCAGGGTGATAGGATCTAACATGTGACAAGTTTTTATGGTAGCCACTATGTTGTCTAAAAGCACAAGTTGAAATTCAATTGACCTTCCAGGGGACAGGCATCTGTTCCCTTCAAAACTGAACCTTGTATGGAGTCCATATAGTGACTGGCTGACCAGATGTTAACTTTCAGCCTCCTTCAGCAGGGTTGTAATAGCTGTTACTGCCCATAGGCAAGGAGGCCATCCCTTAGCAGTCTGAGCTAATTGTTTAGAGAAATAAGCAACCAGTGCAGTAAGGAGTCCATTGCTGACTTTTTCTTTCAGTTCATGACAAGATTATATAGCAATTGAGAAGAGCATTTAGAAATTTTTTCAGCAATTTGTCACAATAATTTTAATTTTCTTGAAGCTATTCATAAAAAGAGAGGGGTTTATACTTTGAGTATTCATCCATTAGCAGTGAGAATTTTAAAAAACTAATTTTTTTACTTCAGGTAGTTTGAGGAGCACTCTCCTAACTTGAGGTTTTCCAGTCGCCCAAGCAATGCTCTTAATCCATAATTATGTGATGATTAATTCTGACCTTCCAATTAGCAATGCCTAGAGTGCAAAATCAAGTGCAATGTCCAGTAAAAATAATCCATCACTGAATATCAGTATAATTTTTGTTTCTGTTAGCTTTGAAAATTTCTCATTTTAATTTTCATAATCATATAGGATGGGAAAGAAAATATTACCTACATTTTATATGTGATTTTACTGAATTCAGAGATAATGTGCCCTGTCAGTGACGACAAGCTGAAGAGGGCCAGGAGAGGGTAGAAAGATTGCTTACTGAATTAGTGATGTTGAAGAAATTGCTTAATCTCTCTGAGGTTTACTTTCCTTATCTGAAGCAAACAGATAGTAATACTTACCTTGCAAGTTGAAGTCTCCATGAAAAAAAAAGAGAGAAAAAGTGGTAGTCACTTTAAAAATTGTGTTGTTTGTCCTTGTCAAAGATCTCTTCATTAGAACTACAGGTAAAATAATGGTATCTCACAAAAGTAGGATAGTTTTTCCAGGGCCTGGCACTAATCAAATTTTCAGTAAATATTAGTGGGATGAATGACTAAATGAACAAACACAAATTTTTTCTTCCGTACTGAATCCTTTTTGATGCTCATAGAACATAACCAAGAGGAACATAATCCCACCAACTCTGTTCCCTATTACTATGTCACTTACTATTTCTGGGACTATGTCCAAATATACCCAGATTTTGGATACTCAGCTTTGCAATCTTCAAACTCGTTTTAATTAAAGAACTCATTTTTCCAAACTAAGTTTTACCGAGAGCTCCATTTTTAAAGCAAACAATAAATATCCTGGTGACAATGTGGTTTGGTTCCTGACTTACTTAGCCTCCCTTGGGCCTCATGATAGCCTCTGAGACACCTTCTTAGATCCCTAGGGCACAGGTTGAAAACCACTGTCTTTCCAATAGTGGGCAGTATGAACACTTGGCATAGAAGCAGGCTTAATGAAAGTTACCAGACTGGCAAGAATTTTGCAAGTTAGAAAAAAATAAAAGGCAAATTTATAGACATTTAGGAGCATAATTATCTCTCCTGAAAATCTCTAAAAAGTGATGGCCAAAAATCAATTATTACATTTACCTTTGAAAGTCCAACCTATAGTGAGTCACCCATAACCTTCCTTTGTTCCACCCAATTATGCTTGTTATTTGCTTTAACAAAAGTGCAAAATTTCCTGTTGAGAACTGTGGTTTTAGTTGTTTGGTTGATTTCGTGATCATCCAGGGGTCAGCTTTACTGGAATTCAAAAACAGGAAAACACAAGAAACCAATGAAGAAGTTACAAAGTTCTTGATAATCTTTGGACCTTACAAGGGTCAGGTAGTTGGAAATACTGATCTGATGAATCAGAAGAAGTGCACTTTTGGGGAAGTAAAATGAGATCTCTTCAGCGAAAAAATTTGAAAGAACATGTTGTAACCTCAGGTTAGGTTCCGGGCAAGACATCAAAGGCCCTAGGAAATTTGCCTTGGCTACAGTGGTTGGTACTGCATGGGGAGGTTGGGCAGATGAAGACTCTGAAAAGGCAGAGTCCCAAGGGCTCATCCACAATTCAGAGTGGGTTCATATTCCTCTTAGGTCAGCTGTCAAGATGAGGAGTTTAGTTTTAGCCGTGTTGAATTCATACAGAAGGTGGGGGTATGTAATTCATTCAAGAAAGTGCCAAAAGGTTAAAAGAATCTTTTCACAGCCATTTGTTCTAAACTTCCTATCCAAATTCTCTTGTCTGCATGGTAAGAGATGCCCCCTATGTGCTGCCAGTTAGTAGCATTTGAACTAGCAACTACTGCACCATGGTACTGTCATTCCATTTGTCCTCCACCATACATTTCTCTCTCTCTCTTTTATTGAAGAAACTTTAATATACACATTGGAAGGTTTTAATCTCTCTGTAGACATTTTTTGGGTCCTGGAGAGAATGGAGCAGGTGGGTAGGAAGACACAAAATATTCTAAGAAACCTAGGAGAACATCTTTTTAATGTCTGAGATGATAGTTACATTTGATTTCATTTTTCCTCTGCTCCAAATGATCTTTTTTTCTTCAAATCATGTGGATTTGTACATCTTAGAGCAAAGCTGTACAAAATGACTTGTGACATAGAGACAGATAATACAGGAGTTCATGATTGCCACATGACTTTCATCTAGAATAATCTCAGTGCAATTTGCAAGATCGGTATCACCTTCTAGCCATGGGTTATAAGTTAAATAATAACACTTTTGCAGTAGCCCTTAGAGAGAGATAACTTCAACATTTCAGATACAGACTCTAAAATCATATGTCTGAACATCAACTCTGATGTTAGTAAAGAAATTTGACAAATATATCCTTGATTTGAAGCCATAGTGTATTTCATTAAGACTCTGAGGGGCTGGGGACTATTTTTTTTCCACCTCATATGTAAGCAAAATTTAGTCCCAGAAATGTTAATGGCTGTTATAACTTCTGTTACTAGATCCCAAATTTCCATATTACTGACTCTTGAACTAGCCATTAAGTCAAGCCTTTATTCTAGTGGGATTCTTTGCAGAGATAAGACTTTCCACAGTCTTTCATAGCACTCAATTTTCTATGCCCACATACAGGATCAAAAAGCAGGTAAAATTAGACATATTCTAGGTCTAAGAAAATTGAGCCTGTTTTCAGTATGTGGGAATTTCCAAACCAAGTCTGTACTGTTCATGCATTTTCTGCTACCCTTAATTAATATTAAGTTTTGAGGGGAAGATATTTTTAATTATAATATTAGTTGTCTTTTTGGATTATTCTTATTTCAACTAGAAAACCTTTAAACTTCATGTGGACTCAATAAAAACTCCAGATGTTGCTAGCTCTGTCTTTGGGAGTGTTACAATTTTTAAATCATTTGCTTTTGATTACCTCCCTGGAAGAGGTAACATGGGGTGAGAGTGAGAGATTTGTGGGTCACAGGATCATGATAAAATATTCATTTCCATATGGACAGCTAGAAAATGGACACTGGGAAAAAGTGATAAATTGCTTGATGGAATGTCTTTTTTTTTTTTTTTTTTTTTATGGACTGTCTCTTGTGGAAGCATTGTGTCTGTTGGGCATTTAGTAACATGAGAGGAAGTCCACTCAGGTGGAACAGAGAAGAAATTCTTTTTTTTTTTTTTCAGAGAAGAAATTCTTAAAGATCATGTCAGATTTATTTTCATTCTCTTAGACCAAGGGACAGAAGCCCAGAAGGGAAGAAGCAAACTGAGGTTTCCTCCACTAGAGTGAAGCAACTCATGTTGCAAATTATGCTACAAATTATTTATTACCATCATATAAAAAGATTTATGTACTTTTGATGAAAGCCTAGGATGGGCTTGGGATCACAGGGAGGTGAAATCTTTGGGATTCCTATCAACCTTTATGCTCCCCTCCTTTGGATCATAGTCTCTAAACCCAAGAAGATACATTTCATCTTGAATGATAATGGGTATGAACCCTTCAAATTATGACTTTCTAATGGCTTTTCACAGCTATTACTAAAAATATGATAATTGTATTATATTTCCAAACTAACCAGGGTTTATACTGTTAGATTTCAGTTTGTAATATGAGCATTATGATCATGAAAGACAATATTCTCCCTATAACTTAACTTCAAAAAGTATTCAGATATCACAGTTGTCTGTGTGTAGTTACTTTAGTGGCTTAGGGTCCCGGATTAATTATAGCAAGATGAAAAGTTTGATCTCAGAAGGTCTTTCTCAATTCCATGTCATTGCCAGGGTAAGAGCTGCTTAGCCCTAAACTATGTAGTTTTTGCCTTCTTATAGACCAACAGTCCTATAATCAATGCCCATAATTCTGGCTAGAGGTTTTACTTATGGATTCATTCAACAAATATTTGTTGAGCAATATGCTCCATACTATGCCCAGTACAGGGGATTAGAAGGTAAATAAGAAGAAAGGAAACAAATATTTGAGAGGATAGGCTGTCCCAGACATTGTGCTAACCAATTTACACGTAAGAGGTCTTAACAGTGTACACATTGCCATCCCATTGACATTTTTTCTTTAAAAATAAAAGTCATTATTTTGAAAGTTAAAAGAATAATATATGCTCATTATAAAGAGTATGGAAAATATAGAAAGATACAAAGAAAATTAATGTCATCCATAATTACAATCCCTAGAGGAAATTATTATTAACTTGGGGAATCTTTTGGGTATATGAATTAAGACTGTTCTGTGTTTGAAAAACTGTAGTGTATTTTGAGGAGTTTTTTTTTTGGCAGAGTTGCTGGAGGGGATTAGAAACTGAAGCCTTAATGCTAACTTTGCTGTTTGTATGACTTTGTGAAATTCATCCTCCTCCCCACTCTCACGTCCATCCCACTTCATCCTCAGCTAGACAATTGCTCATCTTCCTTTAAGTCTAAGGACGTATTTCTTTTGGGAGTTCTTCCCTTACATTCCTCCCACATATTCACCCATAAGTTAGGTTCCCCATTCTCTGCTCTGGGGCACCTCAACTTCTTTTATGTAGCACTATTATAATTGTAACAAAACAATCAACTCCTATTCATTTAATGTACACTTCTCTTTTGGCAGAAAGTGAAGAGGAACTAAAAAGCCTCTTGAGGAAAGTGAAAGAGGAGAGTGAAAAAGTTGGCTTAAAGCTCAACATTCAGAAAACTAAGATCATGGCATCTGGTCCCATCACCTCATGGGAAATAGATGGGGAGACAGTGGAAACAGTGACAGACTTTAATTTTTTGGGCTCCAAAATCACTGCAGATGGAATATTCTCATATATACACAAATACACACATATAAAGATGTAAAATTAATATTTAAAAATTATATTTAAGAATGCTTAAAGATTTTCAAATGCAAGAGTATCTGAAAATAATATTGTAACAGTCATAATCTCATACAATCCGTCAAATACTTTACCAACAGCAACATAGAGAACCTAGAGATACGGGAAAGAATAAACTTCTTATGTGAGAAACACTTAGGACATTTTAAAAAAAGTGGTCTGTAAAAGAACACTTTTGAGCAAATACTTTCTTGTAAAATCTTTTGCTTTTTGGCTGCTTTCTAAACCAGATGAGAAGTATCAATTGGGAGGCCTAAAGCCTGCTGCTGTTCTGCCCTCCCTACTGTCATTTGCCTTAGCATTCTTCACACTTTGTGAGTTTAAGAAGTGTCAGAATCAACAGAGCCATTGCAGTTGCCTGGTCCAGCTCCATTATTTTGCAGCTGAGGAAAACATAGGGATGATGCTAAGCACTCATACTAATTGCTGGCAACTAGAACTCAGGCCTCTGGAGTCCCTGTCCCTTCAGTGTCCTTTGCCTGAATCACACAGTCTTCCAGGACAAGCTGTCTCTGTATGTGTTTTGGGAAAGGAGGGTGAAGCAATGTCCAGAATTTGAGACTGACTAGTCACTTATGTGACCATGGCCACCATTAGGCCTAAAGGACCTAGACTCCCATGAATTTTAAAAAGCCAAAGGGAGTACAAAGTTCTAGCACAGAAATTGGCAAACTTGCAGTGCTGCTAAGTATCTGCAAAAGAGCTTCGTACAGCTTGATGGACCTCAGATCTGTAGTCACTATTCTGAAATGAAAAAATAAAGTTACAGGAAAGGGATTTGGAATAACATTAACTCATTATTTAAATTGGATTTACACAATTGGAGCTTCACCAAATTAACTTTTGGAGGGTATATTTTTCACCTTCTTTATAGAGTAATTTAAGAATATCTGCAATAATAAAAGTAATATTAGATGAAAACAGAGGACCTCCTCACATGTGTACCACTCCCATTAAATTCATAAAAGAAGATAAGATACAGAAGCCACACTTTGAAAAGAAGCGGTTGGATCATTTTGCCATTTCAGTACATTCTGTGGGATTTGAGATACAGTTGGAACTCTTGTAAAACATGCAAATGACTGTAAGCTCACCACATATGACCTAATGAAAATGAAAATGTGAAAATAAGGTAGCCTATGATGAACAGCAATGCACTGAACCAGGTTCTCTTGTGCTGAGGAAATGTGGAGAGCAGACTTGCATCTTCCTATGAAGTAAAAATAGAATTGAAGCTGGGCCATGTGCCTGGCCAGCTCACCCCTGAAACTCAGCGCACCTGGGCTCTTGCTTTACAGAGAGAAGCAAGGAATAATATAATCTTCATAATCTCTGGCCACAGAGATCTTCAAACTCATTCTCAGTCTGTCAGGGTGCTAATCTTCCAGAAAGTGTTTCCAGAGTAACCTGGCTTTCCTCCAAATTGCCAACACAGCCTGACTTCTGTGTTCCTTCAGCTGGAATTCTCTTGCACATACATCTGGCTGCCTGGTTTGTTTGTTTCCCCACTAATTTAGAAGTTGCTTAACAAAAGTCTGACCTTTGGATATGATATTGGCCCATAATTTTCCTTTCTGTGTGGTATCTTTTTCTGGTTTTGATATTGGGGTGATGGTGGCCTCATAGAATGAGTTCAGACATATTCTTCCTCTTTAACTTTTTGGAATAGTTTCAGAAAAATGGGTGTTAACTCTTCTATAAATGTTTGATAGAATCTGCCTGTGAAGCTACTGCTGCTGCTGCTAAGTCACCTCAGTCGTGTCTGACTTTGTGCGATCCCATAGATGGCAGCCCACCAGGCTCCACCGTCCCTGAGATTCTCCAGGCAATGTGAAGCCACTAGTCCTGGATTTTTGTTTGTTGGAGGTTTTAAAATCACAGACTCAATTTCAGTACTTGTGATTGATCCATTCATATTTTCTATTTCTTCCTGTCTCAAATCTTGGGAGATTGTACCTTTCTAAGAATTTGTCCATTTCTTCCAGGTCATCCATTTTATTGGCCTGTGGTAGTCTTTCATGATCCTTTATATTTCTGTGGTGTCAATTGTAGCTTCTCTTTTTTCACTTCTGATTTTATTGATTTGAGCCCTCTTCCTTTTTTCCACAGCTGCCCATCCCCGCTTCACCCACTGTTCCCAACCCGCCACCCCAGGAGACCCTCCAAGACCAGCAGGTAGGTCTAGCCCAGATTCCTATGGAGTCACTGCTTTTGCCCTTGTCCCTGGTGTGCACAAGACCTTGTGTACGTCCGCAAGAGTGGATCTCTGTGTTCCCTAGTCCCGTGGAGCTCCTGTGATCAAGCCCCACTAGCCTTCAAGGCTCAGTGCTCTGGTGGCTCCTCCTCCCAATACCATACCCTCAGACTGGGGAGCCTGCATGGGGCTCAGAACTCTCACTCCTATGGGAGAAATTCTGCAATATAATTATTCTCCATTTTGTTGATTGTCCATCCAGGTGATATGGAGTTTATGTTGCAAGTGCACCCCTGGTTTCTTCTTTATGTCTTTGGATGTAGAATATCTTTTTTTTTTTTTTTTTTGGTAGACTCCAGTCTTTCTTATGGATGGTTGTTCAACAGTTAGTTGTGATTTTGGTGTGCTTTGTTGTGTATATTGATTGATCAGTGGTCTGCTCCACTTTACTCAGTGGTCTTCATTTCAGTCAGTTCGGTCACTCAGTCATGTCCAACTCTTTGCAACCCCATGAACTTAAGCACGCCAGGCTTCCCTGTCCATCATCAACTCCTTTACACAAACTCATGCCCATCAAGTCAGTGATGCCATCCAACCATCTCATCCTCTGTCATCCCCTTCTCCTCCCACCTTCAATCTTTCCCAGCATCAGGGTCTTTTCAGATGAGTCAGTTCTTCACAGAAGGTGGCCAAAGTATTGGAGTTTCAGCTTCAGCATCAGTCCTTCCAATGAATATTCAGGACTGATTTCCTTTAAGATGGACTGGTTGGGTCTCCTTGCAATCCAATGGACTCTCAAGCATCTTCTCCCAATACCACAGTTCAAAAGCATCAATTCTTCAGCGCTCAACTTTCTTTGTAGTCCAACTCTCACATCCATACATGACTACTGGAAAAACCAGAGCTTTGACTAGATGGACCTATATATGTGATCTATATAAGGAAAGCTGGATTCTACAGTTCAGTTCAGTTCAGTCACTCAGTCGTGTCCAACTCTTTGCAACCCCATGAACTGCCGCACACCAGGCCTCCCTGTCCATCACCAACTCCTGGAGCCCACCAAAACCCATGTCCATTGAATAGGGGGTTATTGTACTTTCTCTAAGCTCACCTAAAACTATGGCTTCAATATAGACCTTGAGGAAGTGAGGGTTGTAGGAATAAAGAGTAAGAAGAAGATGATGTAAAAGAAACTCATTTACATGATCTATATTTATTCTCTCATATGATTTCAACCCATATAAAGTGAGGCCTGGCTATTCTTACTTTGAAACCAGGTGCAACCAAAACATTTAAATGACATGACTCTGACTCAGAAAGCTTTCAAGAATTTACTAGATCCTTTGTTGTAATTATCTGAAAGCTTTCTAAAAATCCTCTTTAGGCATCTTTTCTTCTCCCCAAGTTTTGTATCACCAAGGCACCTTTCTTCAAAATTTAATGAATAAAATTCTCCATCTAGTTATATGTTGATAGATTAAAGAACAGGTTAAAGCTACAAAGAGGATCCATGTACATTATCTCACTATTTAGCTTGATGAATACTTATTATTCTAAGTGCTGTGGGTACAAAAATAAATACAGCACAACCCTTGCCTGTTGACAATGAAACTAGCAGAGCAGGCAACATGATTAAGGGAGGCTATATGGCTGGTAGTAAAGACATCTAAGCTAGACCTGGGACTATCTAACTCTCTAGTTGTCTATCCAAGAGCTTGTTTTTCACAAATTGAAAAGATTTGAGCTATTTAGAGAACGAAAACAAAATATTTCTAGTTATACCCAATTGAATCCTTAAACTAGCTTAAAAATAAGTTACAGCCAACTGGAATTGGACATAGCTTTCTATATAGCATCTTTACTCAGCTGAGCCTTTGTCCAATAGAACTTTCTGAAAAGATGAAAATATTCAGTGCTGCTCAATATGGTAATCACTAGCCACAGGCAGCTACTGAGCCTTTGAAATATGGTTAGTACAACTGAGGAACTGAATAATTTATTTTTTCATATTTTAATGAATTTAAATAATAGCTACCTGAGGCTCTATCGTGTAGCAACATTGGGGATGACATGAGAATTTTCCATTTTTTAGTGGAGGAGAATATTCTTAACAGATAGAAAAGATATCTCACCCACTTTAGTATTTTGTGACTTGGAGGTAAAAGTTCAGTAGAAAGAGAAACAGACACATAAAGATGCTGATAGGCAGAGCCCAGAAGGATGCAGCCTTTCACAAAACAAAATACATGAATGAAAATGGCCATCCTACAAAAAAAAAAAGAAATGGCCATCCTACATGCTGATCACTGGTAGCAAATAGACAGTTATACTTGTACCTGAGGGGAAAATAAGCTTGTGCTTATAGAAATCTGAAACTGCTTGTTTATTTTTATCTATTCAAGCCTAGACATATAACTGAATACTAATAAACTCTGTGGCTTAAAATTAACTGGTTAAATGTGGGAGGGAGAGAATTTACTTTTTTTCTCCTCTTACTAAGGGACAAGCAAACAGGAAACCTTAACTCTTTGGCCAGTACACACCAAGTAAATATTTCAGCCCTTAAAGATTCAGGTGTCTGCTCAACAGGTGGCAAAATGTTCTTTCTTAATTCTCATAATCCTCTGACTTGTATGTGGTAATATATATGGATTTTTCTAATAAAACACAGCTGCTTTTTCATATTCATCTTGCATTTCCACACTATTAAATATCTAAACTGTTCAGTGTGATAAAATTCCACCATTAGCTGTGCTCCTACACTGAGTCTTCCCAGGAAATTTGGTGACCAGGGTCCTAATAGTTTAATGTAAAATAGAAGTTTATAATGGAATCACTGACACTGGTTTTAATTCCAGTAGCCCACTCTGATACCATGAAGCAGAGGGCATTCAGAGGCCAAGACTCAAGAAGCTCTAAGGATGTCATAATTTTCTCCCTTAATTATAAGGAATTACTCTAGAGATACAAGACACATCATACAATAATACAAAGGTGTTGTGCTTAGTTGTCAGTTGTGTCCGACTCTTGTCAATCCCATGGACTGTAGCCTGCCAGGCTCCTCTGTCCATGGAGATTGTCCAGGCAAGAATATTGGAGTAGGTTGCCATGCCCACCTCCAGAGGATCTTCCCAACCCAGGGATTAAACCCAGGTCTCCTGCACTGTAAGCATATTCTTTACCATCGGAACCACCAGAGAAACCCAATACAAAGGTAGCAGGATGTGAATGTTTAAAAGGGAAATTATTTCATGTTTTAATATGGAAATGTCACTACCTGTTTCCTGTTTTTCTTTGCTTCTCTGCATTGGGAGGAGTGATTCAACCCATTCTAGGATGGAGAGAACTTTGCCCTCCATCTGTTCCCATCACTTTCCACCCCTAAGAAGGAAAGCAAACATTTCTCCTTCCCCCCAGGAAGAGTCTAATGACTAAGCCTTCCTACCCTGGAGAGAGAAACTAGTGTTTAGTTGCCAGTAATTTGGGCTCTGAATTTCATAGCTATTAAAGACTATTGCATGAAATAAAAGTAATAGTATAGGTCCTTTGGGCTTGATAGAAGGTCTAGGGCTGGAGCTCTGGAGAGTACTAAAATTAGGGGGTAGAGGCAAGAGAAAAAGGGAGTCACTGGATGGGGAGAATTGTCTGGGAAAAGGATGAGCTGGAAAGGGTGGAGAAAAGGGGCACTGACCTGGAAATAGAGGATGAATAATTGGAAAAAAGTACTAACTATGAGAAGAATCATAGTCCTCTCCATCTTCCACCTAGTGTTCATATAAATGAGAATCATCCCAAAAGCTGTATCTAGGACCTTAGGGGGAATTTTTCTCCATTTGTACCAAAAACTCACTAAATTGACTTCCCAGTGGAAACAACAACCATTCTTGCCACTAAATTTTTCTTTGTTATTTGAAGTGACAATATATGGACTACCTTGCCGCTCTATCTATCCCAGGACACCTTAAGCCCAAGGGGCTTCCTGTATCCTTCTTTGAATCATGGAGAGGAATTTTAACTTTACTTGGGAGGGTTGAATTGTACAAAGTTACTTCCCAAGCTGAGACATTAACTTTTAAGCGGAAAGTTCTACAATATAAGTAGACTGGATCACTGAATGCCTCTCTAGTATCCATTCCCTCTCCCATCTTCTCCAGAAAGATTCCAAATATTTATTAGTATCAATTACCCCTTTTCTTTTCAATCCATGTTACTTAGGAAAAACTGGCCTTATCTCCAGTCAGGGATCTGTTCTTACTAATTAACATGGAAAGGACATTTAGTTCATGATTGGAAGAAATGCTGTTACTCTCTCCTGCTGAACATGTATAAAGAAACATATCACTTTGATTCCTAATACCATTCCATAAACACAAGAAAAACCAACCTTAGGTTGATGCAAATTGCTTTGACCCGAGAGAAATGGAAAATATTTTCATGTTTGAAGACATTTTTGAACCACTAAATCAGCCATTTCAGAAACATATCTTACCTATGGATTTATTCATTTCCTTATTATTTAAATCAATTTACTTGGAGTCACCTAGTATTTGGAGCTGAACACTGGCATTTAAACCTTATTAGAAGAATTCAGGAAGCTGATGAGAAAGCTTACTTCTTTATCAAAATAAAACCCAGTACTTTCAGTGATTAGCCAGAAAGAAAAACAATTTAGTGTAAAAAAAGATGGGTAGCTAATTGAAACTTTCCCAAGGATCTCACCTTCTGCATGGAGTTCTCTGAGATAAGACAGTGTAGCTACCATCACTTTGCCCTAGAGATATGTAAATTCCCTCGTAAGGTGAGATGTCAACACCGTCAATCTCAAACTTTAAAGAAAACTTTGTTATATGCCTTGGGAGAAAAATAGGGAAATGAACAAAGAATATACCAATAAATAAAGTTTGACTTTTAAAGTACATAATGATGCCATAGCTAGCTGGTGCCTGGGTTTGCAGACCTTATCCTGTTTCTTGTCCTAATATCTGATCTGATCCAGCTTCATATGTGATCCAGCTCAGGTTTCCAACTTCTTCCCTATTAGCCTCACCATGGATGTATCTAAGTGGGCACTGTAAACTCTGCCCACTGGAGTTCCTTCTTCAGCTTTTGATAAACTTCAGCATTAAGAGTTCTATTCAGAACTCACATCCATCTCTGGATGTGTTTCTCAAGTCTGACCCAAGAACTCTCCACAATAGAGTCAACAAGGATGACTACATAAAGAAGAAATTCCTGACCCTTCTGCAAAGGGATTATGATGGATATGGTAAATCTTGTGTGGCATCCAGGAAACTGCATTTAACCAACTTCCCAAGTGGTTATGATCAAAATGGAAATGGAAAACACTGTTCTAGAAATATCTTTAACTTTCCCCAAAATTAGCAGTGGCTATCAGTTATACCATCATGAAACAAACATCATATAAATACAATTCCTCAAAAATGCATGCATGCATGCATGCTCAGTTGCTCAATCATGTCTGACTCTTCGTGACTCCATGGGCTGTAGTCTGCCAGGCTCCTCTGTCCATAGGATTCTCCAGGCAAGAATACTGGAGTGGGTTGCAATTTCCTCCTCCACAGAAATGCATATTTAGTGGTTATTTTGAACTTTCAAATCTATCTTTTAACTACAATTCTACAAACCATTTTCCATTAGTTTTTTTCCTTAAGCCAATCCAAACATACACTTTTACCCAGAAGAATAGGTACAATACTACAGAATATTTATTTTATTCTTGCCCTTAAAGCATTCTAGTTGAAGTTCAAATATACATTTCCATATAAGAAGAGAATGTAATAAGAAGAAACAAATAAAAACATACCTCTGAGACCAAATGTGGACTGTCAGTGAAAACAATTTTATTTTTTCAATAAACTCAAAAAATTGCTAAACATATTCAGAATCAGGATGCTAACACATTAGCACTTAAAGATGACTAAAAATAAAAAGGAGAAGTATTTCAAGAAGTAACCCATCCACATGTCAAGGTCACTCCTACCCATAACAGAATAAGAAAGTCCCTCCTGTTCCAGAATACCTTCTCCACCCATTTAGTCACCCATTTAGCCACCCACTGTTTTCTGTTTCCACATCACATTTCTTTAATTTATTAAGTTTAGAGCTGTTGTAACTTCAAACCATTATGTCGAAGGAGAAGCATATTGTGAACTCTTTCACTAGAATGTATGTAACAATTGCTTAGAATTACTGATGTAATAATACCCAGGTCAGAAAAGTTTCAGATATGTTTCAGTGGATAGGAAGTTGTCTTTAAGTTGTATTCTATTTATTTGATGTCATATCAAATGAATCACAGTTAGGGCAATAGGGAAGTGAAACAGGGAAAGGAGAAAAGCAATAGAGGTTTGATAATGAGCAATTTATACTGTATCAGCTGAGGCTTATCCCATGGGGGACCTCAGAGTTTTCTCAGCCAAGGGTTAAGAAGTTGGGGTATTTATTCATTGACTCCACCATTGTTTGAGGGGTGCTCCAGGGCACTATCTCCTCCACACACTTCCAGTGTTCCACTTGTATAGATCTCAGGGACTAGAAGGAGAAATCAATCAGTACATAAGAAACTGATGCATACTGAGGGTACACGGGTTGGGTTCCAACAGTGTCTGCTGCAGTCTACCCTTTGCACCACTTAGATTCCCTTGGGTCCTGTGTTAAATTGACTCAGTCCCATCACTGATTCCTCAAGAAGGTGATTGATTAGAACTTAAAGATTGAAAAAAGACTACACTAAGGTTGATAGGGCAAGATACAGTCTCCGTTGGTACAGTTGGTCCCAAAGTTGTAATCAATAATCATCATCTCCATTCTCTACTACTTGTTAAGCAATTTGACTTGTCTTGGTTGCTTGATGTGGTAGCCTAGACCTTCATCACTGAGGGATCTGAGTCTAACCATGCTCTTGTTAGATTGACACTGCTTAAATAGCCTATTTAAGATTATCACCATATATGAAATCAATAAAAAGTGATCCAGTGGATTTCCTGAGTTCCAGATTATTTTCCTCGCTGCTAGAATTAAATATTAGCTATCATATCTCCTATCTTCTGATGGTAATCAGGACCAGTTACCCTGCCACTATAGAACTCTTTTTTTGCCAGTTGGTCAGCATGAGAAGTTCAAAATGATGATGTGAAAGTCATAACATTAGAATAGGGACTCTCAAAGAGAGGACTGAGGAGTCCTGGAAGTTCCTAAGATTATATTTCAGGAGTCTCATGAGGTTGACTATTTCCAACTACATATCCCTAAGAAGCCATATTTTCTTCATAAGCTTCAACCGAAACATCATTTCACAATAATTTGGATGCTGAAGCAGATGTGAGAATACACCTGTCTTCTATTAAATCAGAGATTTTCAAATATATAAAACAATGCCATTTTACCATTACTTTTTTTCCATAGGGAATATTTGTTCTTAATTAAAGTGTGTCATTCACTTAAATGTTTGCAACTATTATTTTTAATACATTAATAAATACTATTAAAATTCTTTAGTGGGCAAAGAATCTGAACAGACATTTTTCTAAAGAAGACATACAGGTGGCCAAGAGACACATGAAAAGATGTGGTGGGAATGTAAATTGGCCTTGGAAAGGAGATCAACTTGCTAGTCAACAGCAGCATCATCATCCCCTAGCAAAGTGCTCTAGCAACTGTGGACAAGGAATGTTGCCTGCCCTTACAGTAAACAAAGAATATTGCCTACCATCCCAGTTCTACAAATCATTAAACACTGCAGCTGCCATTGACAGTACACCCTGAGGAGAATTTAAGATGGAGAAAAACAGAAAGCATGCTATGCTTTAGATACTGGCCCTAGATAGTTAAGATCCATAGTTAAGGAATAATTTCAATGAGCCAAGACTCTTGAGTCTTTCTGTATGTAAAAAAGAAAATCATTAATTTGAGATGTTTGTTCTTGTGATAAGCAGTAATCTTTTTATGTTCAACTACATTTTTTTGTTCCAGCCAGCCCAAACCTCCTATATATCTTGGCTTCTCCCTTTCCTCTTAAGAGCTGTTTCTCTGAGCCCTCTGAGAGGCTGTCTTCCAGGTTATAGTCCTCAGTAAGGTCCCTGAATAAAACTTAACTCAAGAAGGGGCTTAAGATAGCAGAATAGGAGTACATGGTGCTCTTCCCCAACAAACACATCATGTTGAATAATTCTCATGGAAAACTAACTGGAAACTGGCACAAGAATTCCTGTACAACCAAAGCTATAAGAATGACCTCCATGTAACCGGGTAGAACAGGGGGAAAAAAAGCATTTGGTCAGGAGCTGTGCTTCTGTGAGGGATCAGTAATGAAGAGAAATTAACATAAGGCACTAACAGGAGAAAAGGTTAATGGCATATATACTTATATATGTGGAAGAGACCCGGGAAAACTGAGTAACTCTCCAAAGTGGTCGAAGCCAACACTGTAAATGCCATCTTCAGCTAAAGAAAAAAAGATATTGGGGGTAGGGAGGTAATTATGGGAGATTACCAGGAAAAGCATAGTAAACAAGGTAGAATTTAAATTCATGCCTTCTCCAGTGGTAACACTTTCTACAAATTTAGATTTCCTCCTCTTCCTAGTTCTTAGGAAAAGGCAATTTCTCAGTTTCCAGAGCTTCACTTATGTCTGCTGTTTCTTAAAAGTAACCAGCTTAGAATAATCAGTGTTGTGCCAAAAAAGGCATATTTTGGGGTAGCAAAATCTGTTCCTCTTCATTAGATACATATGTTGTAAACACTGCATCCTATGGCTTGTCTTTTTGCTTTCTTTTTAAGAGCAAATGTTTTAAATTTTGATGAAGTCTAATTTTATATTTTTTTCATTGTTTGTGCTCTTTGAAGTCAGTCTGAGAAATCTTTGCATACCACAAGGTAGCAGAACTTTTCTCTTGTGTTTCTTCTTGATGTTTTATAACTTTAGATTTTATATTTAGGCCTTTGATTCATTTCAGGTTTATTTTTGTGTATGTCATGAGGTAAAGATTGATGTTTATTATTTTTTCTTTTACTGATATCCAGCACCAATTTTTTGAAAAGATTTTTTTCCTCAGTAAATCCCCTTGGCACCTTTGCAATAAAGCAATCGACCATTTATGTGTGTTTATTTCCAGATTATTCTGCTCCATATTTATATGTAGTCAATGCCAAATTGTCTTGATAACTGCAGCTTTGTAGTAAGTCTTGAAATCAAATAGGGTAAGTCCCCCAACTTTGTGCTCTCTTTAATAAATTGCTTAGGTTATTTTAGTTCTTTTGCATTTCCATATATAATTTTGAATTAGGTCTCCAGTTTCTACAAAAAAGTTTGCTAGAATTTTTATTAGTCTTCCATTGGCAAATTTGGGGGTATATGAAAGCTTACTAATTTCAATCTTCTAAATCATAATCATGGTATACATCTCTATTTGTTAGTTGCTCAGTCATGTCCAGCTCTGTGACCCTATGGACTGTAGCCTGCCAGGCTTCTCTGTCCATGGAATTCTGCAGGCAAGAATGCTGCAGTGGGTAGCCATTCCCTTCTCCAGGGTATCTTCCCAACCCAGGGATCAAACTCTGATCTCCTGCATTGGTGGTAGATTCTTTACCATTTGATCCATTAAGGAAGCCTACATCTTTATTTAGGTCTTCCCAAATTTCTCCTTGTGATGTACCATGTGTACTTGAAAATAATATGTATATTGTAGTTGTGTGTAGCAACAATATGTGTTGACAAAAAATTAATCAGTTGATCTAAGAAAGAAATGGACATTTTAATTCCAGTCAAATTGAGGAATATAACCCAGGTCAGCATTCGAGAAAGCTCTGAGAATTGTTCCATTTATTAGAAGTCAAGGTACAGTTATATAAGGATTTAATATTTACAATAATGCTATGTGTTAGATGGAATTATTTTACAAATGAGAAACTGAAGCTGAGGAAAATAATGTCCTTCAATGAAGAAAGACAAAGCCACGATTCTAACAATAACAGACGTTAGATCCTGGACTGGCAGCAGCTTTGTGGGATAGGTTTTACCTGCATCACAGACTCGTTTTCCACAAATGCTCTGTGGAGCTTGTCCTTCAGAAATCTAAATTCTGTTCCCAGACTGTCCATAAACTGGGTGATCAAGGAAGTGTCGTTCAGTCCAATTTCAACTCCCTGGCACCCAGACAAGGACTGGAACAGGGTTCTCATGGGACTCAGGATCACCTGTTGTGCCTGTCCTGGGTGCTCCTGTGCCCCACCCTTTAGAATGAGTAAGGGGAGGCTCTGCAGCATCCCTTTCACTTCATACTGCAGCTGGCTGGGCACAAGCTGGCGGTGGAACAGCAAGGATAGCTCAATTCATAAGGCCCAAGAGAAAGCTCTAATCTTGCATGTGAAAAACTCAAGGCCCCAGGTGGCTTCCCTTGGGACTAATGTTCTTTTAGAGTGGACCATTTTTCTGGTTTACAGTATTCTTGGTTACAATTTATATTGACTCAGCTGCAAGCACTCTAGCTGACACAGCTGTGTTGTCAGCTGAAGACTGTTATAAATGTAATGGTATATAAGCTTTGGTCTGGGTCTGTGTGGAAAATCAGTGAGCAAAAGCCCCCTCTTCAAAATTACATAGGAGCCACAAATCTACTGGTAGGAGACTATTACTAAACCTAGATGTCATCTGCTGTTCAGTGCTTTACTAGCCAGGCTTCAAATTGTGCCACTCAAGTTATTCCTTCTCATAAATACCCATTCTACTAACTCATGCCCCTCCACCCTGCTTAATACACATCTGTGAGGTACACCGGGTGCAACAAGAACACCTCCATTTTGTAACAAGGTAATTGAAGTCTAGACAGAAACAGTAACTTGCCCAAGGTGAAGCCAGACCAGAACTCAGAAGTAGGAAGTCCTTGCTGGGTGAACTTTGCAGTAGAGTGTAGCATGGGAGGTGAGACTCTATGGCCATGTTGGCTTGTCTCCTTATTCATGCTGTAGGATGAGAACAGCAGGGATGTTCAACCTTTGAGAAATAAATACTCTTCTTTCTCTGAACTTTCTGGAGATCATGTGTTTGATTCCTGTGGCTTCTGTAAATAATTATCACAAACTTACTGGCTGAAAGCAACAGACGTTCTTTCTCTCACAGTCCTGGAGGGAAAAGTATGAAATGCAAGTGTTAGCAGCACTGATTTCTTCTGGAGGCCCTAAGGGGGAATCAGTTCCAGGTCTCTCTACTAGGTTCTGGTGGCCACCAGCAATTATTAGTGTTCTTGACTTCTAGATACATCCCTCCAGTCTCTGCCCCTGCCTTCACATCACCTTCTCCACTGTGCATGTCTGTCCTCTGTGTTTTTTATAGGACACTTGTTACTGACACTTGTTACACCCAGATAATTCAGGATAATATCTATATTTAAATATCTATTTATATATCTAATATTTAAAACCCTTAAAATAATAACATCTGCAAAGACTCCTTTTCCAAATAAAATCATATTCACAGGTTATAGGGATAAAGACATATACATATCTTTTTTGGTGGAGTGTGGGCAGCTTTCACCCCACTACAGATCCCCTGTGCCTATGCCTTTGAATGTGAATCATCTTGATCTTGCCATAGGCTGGAGCTGAGTATAATACCAGAGTTCAAATTAATTTAAGTAAGAAAATGCTTATGGAGTTTCTACTAAGTGAAAAGAAGTTAGGAGTTGATCACTTGTTTTCAAGTTACCAACTCAAAACACTTGTTTTTTTAAGTAACCTCTCACTGTCCACCTAACTGGAATCTACTAACAGGTATACAAGTAACTGATCCAGGTCACTAGTGAGGTACAAGTGCAGTAGCAGACATTATGCCATCATCCTCTTGGAAATGTAGTTAGCATATATGAGTAGTTTTAACAAAAACAAAAAGTCACCTAAAATCCCACTCACAGTTAAAGGAAATGCCATCATTTCCTTTGACTTTGGTGTGGACTCACAGTAATGTCACAGAGAGATCACATTACAGGAAATGAGCAGAGTTAAGACTTGTCAAACTTGACCCTTTGAAAGGATTTTGCATGGTAGGTATCAGAACTTTGGCCAATTTCAACTCTCTGATTGCTGTGGCCAGACACTCTTATAGGAATGTGGAGCTCAGAAAAACCATTCACTCTATCAAGTAATCAACATTCTAAATAATTCCCAAAAGGCATTATGTTTGAAAATTTTTGAAGAATCTAAAGAGGGGGCTCAATAAATGAGCTCTATAGAAAAATTATTTCCAATATTCCTTCTCATGAAGTGTCGGGACTAGCTGGCAAAGAGAACAGGTCCCGACCGCAACAGCACGGAAGCCTGAGAAAAAAGCTGATGGTAAAGAATGGGGTCGAGAGGACTGAAATGCTCTTGAGGCAAGTCAGTGATTTTATTGAGTAAAACAGCTACCTTTATACTAGTACAAGCAGAAAACATAGTTCATAAAAAATGCCATCTGGTTTTTGTCACATCAATACAATTCTTTGTCTTAAGTGATTGCAGAAGCTTACATCTTGTTTTTGACATTCCAAGATAAACTACTAAGTGAAGGTCACTACTATGTTTTTCTCAAGGAAGAACAAAGGAGACCCGGCAAATGTTTTACTACTTTATCATGGGGTGGTGGGACAGGGAATGACCTCTTTCAAGGCTTTCCCAGGGCATTTTTGGGCCTTGAGCAGGCCCCGCATCTCCCCCTTTTTATTTATTAAAAAGCCGAGCTTCTCTACTCATTTCTCGAGAAAAAGGGAAACAAGATTATTTTTTCATAATACGGGAAAACTTCATAATTCTTTCAGTAACTAAATTCATAATACATTGTAAAAAACATGGTCCACAACAAAGAAAACAGAGTACAATAACAAGCACTATAAGCAGGGTTTTCCACCAATCACTCCCAAAACAGGATTTAACTTGCTCCCAAAAAGAAAGGGAGGAATCTTGCATAGAAAGTATTTGATGTTGAAGATCATTTACAGCATCAGACACATTGGAAGATAAATCTGGTATATACACACAACATTCTACTTTTATTATAGCGCAGGTAATTCTTCCTGACTCATCGGCAAAACCCACCATGGTAAACCATTTACAACTGACAAAGGCATGGCAGTGCATACCCAATAAGCAGAGGTATTATAAAAATCAGCATAGGAATGAGCCCAAGAGAGAAAAACATTTCCTTCAGCGCTAGGAAAGGCTTGATTCATAACAGCGCATGCTAATGCAAGCACTAGGTAGGATAGGGAAGTGTGTGGATTGATTGTATCCGCAGCAATGTGTCTTGCTCCTTCCATGAACTCATGTAGTTGTTGATTTGTTTGCAGAACATTCCTCTCTTGTATCTGCAGCCTCTCCATTCCAGCAGTCAGCGACCGTCTCCGTCTGGCGTACCAGCCTCTCCGGGAGCCAGCACGGTGCTTCGGCATCCTGTGGAAAAACACAAACATGTCCCCGCCCCCATATCAAAACAGGGTCAGGGCCATGCCATTGATTAGTAATTGGATCTTTCCAAGTTATGCAGGGCTTGTTAATAGCAGCTGGGGACCAGAATCGCTGTGCTGCGGTTTTGCCTTCAGAGTCCAAATTTTAAAAATTAAGAATAAAAAGAGCATGATGTAAGTAATTATATGGTGTGAGAGGATATAACTCCCCCTTCTTTAATTTTAAAAGCTGGTGTTTTAATGTCTGATGAGCTCGTTCAATGATGCCTTGGCCTTGGGGATTGTAGGGGATGCCTGTTTTAGGAGAGATGGAGAGACGGGAGCAAAAATTAAGAAAAGCGGCAGAAGTATATCCAGGTCCATTGTCCGTTTTGATGGTCTTTGGAGTTTCTATAACGGAGAATGGTGCAAGGCAATGTGTGATACAATGTTGAGCTGCTTCTCTTGTTTGTAAAGAGGCAAAAATATATCTAGAAAAAGTATCTATATTAACATGAACATATTTCAATTTACCGAAGGAAAGAACATGAGTAACATCTATCTGCCATAAATGGTTGGGAAGGAGGCCGCAGGGGTTCACACCATAGTGAGGAACAGAAAAAAATTGAGGACAAACAGGGCAGCACTTAACTATTTGCCTGGCGGTTTCACGGGGTATTTTAAATTGTAATCTGAGGGTATTGCTGTTTTGATGAAGTAATTGGTGAGAACGTTCTGCGAGTTGGGTCTGGGAAAGGAAAATATGAGTGGCGGAATCAGCTGATGTATTTCTAGAAGTAAGTGCTCTAGGTAAACTCGAATGAGCGCGAATATGGCCAAAAAAGTGTTTGTAAATCTTTTGATGTAAAAGAGCTTGTATATCACGAAACAGTTGCTGAATCACTGAATTAACAGTATAAATAAAAGGAACAGTTTCTAATTGGTTAAGAGCTCTAATAACATAATGGCTATCAGAAAAAACATTCAAAGGTTCAGAGGCAAAGTGTTGTAAAACAGCAAACACGGCGCATAATTTTACTTCTTGTGCAGAGGAACAGCCTGTAAACCAGGAGGTAACAGTATCATTAATAACATAAGCAGCCTTTTCGTTTGATGATCTATCGGTGAATATGGTGACTGCGTCTGTAAGTGGCTGCGAAACAACTACGGAGGGAAATACAAAGTCGTGTTGACTAGCAAAGTGTAGCAGCTTATTAGCGGGAAAATGATTTTCTAATCTGCCGGCAAAATGAGCTAGGGCTGCATTCCAGGAATCACTGAACTGGAATAGCCAGTTCTGTTGTTCTTTTGTAAATGGTAAACAGATAAAGTAAGGGTCTCTCTCCAATAATTTTCTGGAATCCCAACGGCCCTTAGCGATAAGATTACTGACTAGATCAAAATAAGGGGTGAGTACCCAGCAGGGGAAACAGGCAAATGTATCCAACAGAGAGGGGAATCTTGAAAAAGAACAGCTGTAGGGGTATGTTTAGAAGTATATACAAACCCCATTTTTTTGTATAATCACAATGAGAGCTTGTTTGAGCAGCCAAAGCTTTTTCTACTATATTTAAAGCTTGGCGTCCTTTATCAGTCAAAACCCGAGGCGACGTGGGGTCTGAAGGTCCTTTAAGAATATCAAACAGGGGTTTTAATTCCCCAGTAGTGATTTTCAAATAGGGACGAATCCAATTAATATCTCCTAATAATTTTTGAAAATCGTTCAATGTTTTCAAATTATCTTTACGAAGTTCCAATTTTTGAGCTTTAAAAGTCTCCCCTTCCAGTCTAAAGCCTAAATAAGAATAAGGTGGGCTATGTTGAACTTTCTCAGGAGCTATTTGAAGGCCATAGTGCTGCAAATCAGCCTGCAAGCTGGAAAAGGCAGATAAGCATTTCAAAGCTTACTTGCAGTCCATTTCTTTTATTTCTGTCCACAAAAGTTCCACATTGTTTTCCAAATTTTGATTTCCATAACAAATAATCTCTCTCAGAGAGGCAGGCCCTAGAGACCTGCTTCTAATCATTAGGAGGTAAATATTGACTATTTAAATTCTCAATGATGGGCATAGTAAAAGGAGCAGTTGGTCCATACTGGGCACAGGCTTGTTTTAATTTTTTAATTTGTTGAAATGGCAGGGGTTCATAATACCTTCGTTGTTGAGCGTCTTCAAGGACGGGGAAAAGGATAGGAAATCCTTTTAAAGTTTCTCCCTGTTGCCTTGCCTGGCGAATTGTAAGTTGGAGGGGGGACAGTTTGGAGGTGTTTTTTACAGATAATGCCTGTGCGGGAGCCTCAGACCCCTTTTGTATATCAGCAACTGGTGGGTCTAGTCCTGCAATAACGGACGGAGGCTGCGATGGTAACTGATTAGAGGGACATAAGGGTTGGGAAAAAAGCTTTAAGTTAAGAGTATCAAGATGTTTAGTTACAGTTGTAAGCAATTCTTTAACCTCCGAAAAAGGGGATAATTCCGCTTGTGTTTTAACAGTGGTTTTTTCAGCAGCAAATAACTCTCAAGGATCTTTTGCTTGTTCAGCAAGGTCTAACTCAGAATCAGAGTCAGAGGAACTCTGTACAGGGGATTTTTCTGCTGTATCATAAACATGCTCCAAAGGAGGAGCAGTAGGCAAGGTGGGAAGTTTACCAATTATATTCTTTAACGCAGTCTCCAATTTTTTGCTTTCATGTTCAGGGTCCAAACAGTCTCTGATAAGAGTCCATAATGAGTAGGCATCTAGCGGTACCTTCTCAGCCCCATGTAAAGAATAATACTGCTGAATTTGCTCCCCTACCTTCTTCCAAGTTTCTATATTCACAGTCCCATCTTCAGGAAACCAAGGACAAACTTCTTCTACAAACAACAAAAACTTTTCTAATGTATGTTTAGCAACAGTAACTCTTCTCACCTTTAACATAGTCTTAAACATAGTTACAAAAAGCTCTCTACTACTACCTTGACCCATTGTTTATACTCTCGACTAAAAAACCCTCTGCGCCCTGAAAAAATCCGTACTCACGTTTCTTTTGGGATCCCCTCTGAACTCATGTTTCGGGCGGCTGCGACCGTGTAGTCCGATCGAGTCCCTGATTGAGGCGCCACCTGTCGGGACCAGCCGGCAAAGAGAACAAGTCACGATCGCAACATCACGGAAGCCTGAGAAAAAAGCGGCTAGTAAAGAATGGGGTCGAGAGGACTGAAATGCTCTTGAGGCAAGTCAGTGATTTTATTGAGTAAAACAGCTACCTTTATACTAGTACAAGCAGTAAATATAGTTCATAAAAAATGCCATCTAGTTTTTGTCACATCAATACAATTCTTTGTCTTAAGTGATTGCAAAAGCGTACATCTTGTTTTTGACATTCCAAGATAAACTACTAAGTAAAGGTCACTACTATGTTTTTCTCAAGGAAAAACAAGAGAGACCCGGCAAATGTTTTACTACTTTATCATGGGGTGGTGGGACAGGGAATGGCCTCTTTTAAGGCTTTCCCAGGGCCTTTTTGGGCCTTGAACAGGCCAGCTCCCCACAATGAAGCTAACAAGCCCCTAAAAACAAGGACCAGTTCCCATATGGCTGTCCATTCTCTCCTAATCAAGAAGTCTCCCCATTTCAGTAACATTTTCTATCGATAGGGATTTCAGGATTAATGCACTAAGCCAAGACCCTAAACAACCAAAATTTGTAAGGTCACCAAACAAATTGTTTTAGAAATAAAGAAGTGCTAAATGCTTTTAATTCCATTCCATATTTCATTCTGTTACCTCACGTATGACATTTGGTGTATTTTTCTTCCTGTTATTTTGAACCCTCAGTTCAGGAAGACTGTGCAGTTTTATTGACATAAGCAGATGCTGTTCGACGTTTTCTTAATGTAGCAACTTCTGAAAGACAGTGTTTGTGTGAACAGAAGAGAAGAACTAATAATTTATACCTTTATGGATGCATGCTCCTCAATTTTGCAAGAAACATTAGAAAAGGTTTAACCTATAATTCTGGAGTAAATCTTAAAAGCAAGACTTAAGGAAAAAAATGTGTTCTGCCATCATTCTGCTGGCATGGGCCACAACTGAGATGAGAGCCTGGGACTTCTTGGTTTAAGCTTTGCAATAAGAGAAAGAGGCAGGGATGGGAGTGGAGGGCTGGGAAGAGACGAGGAGAGAGAATATGAGTGAATGAACAAGAATGACAGAATCATTTGAATTAAGTAAACGTCTGGCCTGATTCAAGCCCCAGCTTGCCAAAGCAGTCAGCCAAGGCTAGGTGTTTCAGAGAGAGGTATCAGGATGAATGCACCCACAAGCAAGATCTTGATTCAGATTCCAACTTAAAATTGCATTTCCAGACATAAGAGGAGGGTGGCCTCCTGGTTGATTCTCCCTGCTGTTGTCATGACCAGAGTTATTCTGGTTCTCATACATGCTTAATTGGTTGGTTGCATTTGGTTTAAGAACACAAATTCGCTAGATGTTTATATCCTCAGAATGGTTGTGGGAAATCCAGGGCAGTGTTACACCAGATGGGAAGTTGCCTTATAGGTATCATTCTTTCTGCAGCAATGCATTGCTTTCCCCCAAAGCAAGTCTGTTTATGCTCTTCACAGTCTCCTTTACAATGCTTTTTTTGCCCTTCTCTCATATATGCAAAAGGCTTCCAAATTGTCACCTGAAGATTTCTTTACTTAGGATGGTTTATCCCCAAGAAAAGTCATGAGAATATGGTAGACTTACCCAGACTCTGACTACTTTTCCCATCTAGGGTGTGTTCCAGACACTGTCATTATACTTAAAGCCACAGGAGGAGCATTCTACGCATGTGGCACTGAGGCTTTATTTACTTAATAACCCTTGGCAATGTATCTTTTCAAATGCTTAGTTTTCTTGCAACACTTTTCAGATGCTTTCATGCCCTCAGATTTGATTATTTGGCCCACAAAGTGTCTGTTCCTTAGACCTGTCTGGGACCTTTGCTTTCCATGTCTTGTGTCTAAGGGAAAATCAGTAAGTCTTGGGTCACAAGGAATGATTTCTTTTGTCAAAAATTATCCTGCAGAAAATTGGAATAGGCTATCAACATCTCTCTCCTTATTGTATCTTGAGGGCCAAACTAGCCCACACAGAATAAAACTTTTTAAAAGATCAAGCTATAAGTGTAAGCAAGAAGTACTTGAAAGAGATATAGGGAGGAGCAGAAGGTGGTGGTTTCATTTGAACAAATTGTCACATACCATTTTGGTTAAGGCACCTGTGCTTCCTTTTCCTCTGGTGTGTTCATATTGGTGAGTTTCTCTCAGAGGGCAAGTGTTAGCCTAGGCAAATGTCTTCTTGGATGACCTTTAGATTCAAGTAGCAGGAAGACATGACTGCTTAATTTACATGTGAAGATGATAGCAGTGAGAAGGTAGTCCAGAACTGAGACTAGTTAAAATAAAATTGTGAAGGTGAGTTTTGAGGTCAAACCCAACTTCTCTGTTTTTGTAGCCCGCTTCCCAAACTTTCTTGGATCTGCTTTATTATAGCACACTTTTATTACAAATAGGAAGTTGCCCTATGGTATTTTGTCCACATGCTAAAGTAATCAGAATCAAAGCATTGGAAGAGCTAGTGCATCTCATGTCCATTGTACCCTCTTATCTGACTTCTATGTACTTTGTAAGAACACCCACTGCTCCTGCAAATCTCTCTCACACAGTGTGCAGGGCAGGACCCAAGAGTCTTGGGTGCATCTCTCATAGGTGAGAGAAAACTGAGGGTCTACATAGAAGCTCTGTCTTTATCCAGGCTGCTGAGAGAGCCTTATGAACCTCAGGGGTAAATTTTTAAAACTTAAGGCAGTGGTGAAACCTTAATGCTTATCAAAAACCAAAGCAAAGCAAAACAAAAATCTACCTTATTTATTAATAACTTTCCTAAACTGAGATGGAGTGATTCTTTATGAAAAGCCATAGATTGTGAAAATTAGTTTGGTGGGTGGAGTTCAGCATTTTTTAAGTGAAAGAATAGAATAAAGGAAAACATCAAAGTATACAATAGATGATACAGGTAGATTTTCAAAGGGACTTTTTAAAATGTGTGTGTCTGTGTGTCTTTGTAAGGCAAACATTTTCTCCCTGATCACAATCAGAAATAGTAAAAAACAAACAAACAAACAAAAATCTTGGCATTTTCTACTCCAGGGGATCATCCCAACCCAGGGATTGAACCCACATCTTTTGCACCTCCTGCACTGCAGGCAGATTCTTTACTGCTAAACCACCAGGGAAGCATTAGAAAGAAAACAAAACTGTTGAGATAGGAACCTGGCTTGAGAGTGGACTGATAACTAGAGGGTTCAAGGAAGCCGGTTTGGAAGAGTAGGGTTGTGATGGAGAAAGGAGGATGATTGGGTAGGTACCAGAAATAGGATTATCCTTTGCAATTCGCCAAACTCACACAAACACCACACCATACCACACCCACATACATGATTTTTCTATCCCTAACATCACTCTCCTAAATTCCTGAAAACTCCCCAACTGCTGCCCCTGATATAACTGCCATAGACTCTACTGTTGGTTTGAAGGAGTCTTCTTGGAAAATAGCAGTCCAGATTAATGTCCTCAAGAAGAACATCAAGAACACCCCGAGACTTCTGATTCTTTCCTGGGCTGGTGTAAACAGTTAATGAAGGGGTGATCAACCCAACTATTCTTTAACATAGCATCCTATTTTAGTGTCTCCACTTTGAAATATTTAGATGAATAACTTTATAGATAGACAAATCCCCCCTTTTTAAGTTAGATAATAAGCAATTATAATCCAAACATGAAAAAACCAAAAGTTTACTGTTCTTAATCACCTATATCACTTGTTCTACAAACACTGGCAATGGTCTCTCCTAAGGAAGTATCCAGTCAAAACACATCCACTGCACAATTCTAAGTTGTGCAAGAAGTATGCTTGTGTGGCTCCTTCACCCCATGTTTGATCTCAGATGGTACCTTAGAAAGGCTGTAGTCCAGGCAACTGAGCTAAAGCCACAAGCATCTCTTCTAAGTCTCCTCATTTGGGTGTGCTTGACATTTTTTCACCTTTCTTACTAACATGGAAACCTCACAGAGTGTGAGAATGAGGTTAAGAGTTTTGGGGAGAGGGGAACTGAAAAGCACTCAGCTGTGGAGACAGTACTGGTATGTTATCAGTGGGGGTAGGCAGCTGTAGCGGCTCGCTGGGTCTTGTCAGCTGCATGGGCTGCTCAAACCCTCCCCAGCACCCTTCCTCTTCCTATGGGGTAAGAGACCGCTTCTTTCCTTTCTTTGAAATTCTCTCCTGCCATTGCTTCTCTGATCCCTTACCCTAGGATGCTTTCCTGTAATTTACTTGCACTAAGGTGGCTGTTCAGGGCACCTCAGCTGGGAAACCTCCTTCAGTGACCTTTGCTTCTTTTATTACCATCTGGAAGTTTAATTTCTGCAACTATTTGCCTTACTTTTGATCTACCTTGTGACATATTTAATTGTTAGCACTTCAGTCCCAGGGGTTCAAAGAGGGCTGGCTGCTGGAGTGCCTGTATCGTTCTGTTTCTTAATCTAGGTGGTGATTTCAAGGGTGTGTTCACTTTGTGATAGTTCACTGAGCTGAACACTTGGCCATTTCTGCATTTCCTGTATGTATATTTCAGTAAAAGAGTTTTAATATTCCTATCTTGTTCACTAGACTATATCCTGAAGACAGTAGTCTCCATTTATTCCCTAACTTCCAGCAAATGCTTGACACTGAAAGAGTTATAAGGAGGCCTTGATTTAAACGTTAGTGACCCTTGTTATGGAGGCAACAAGGTCCAGTAGAATAACACATCTAGAAATATGGAGACTTGAATTCCAGTCTTGGGCCTATCGTCATTTACCTAAACTAATTTCAGTAAGTTATTTGGCCTCTGTAGATGTCAGCTTGTACAACTATAAAATAGACCCCTTCCTGATTTTACAAGGATTCCGTCTAGGGATTAGATGAGGTCATGGTATAAAATTATATAAAAGTGAAAAATGTCAGACAAACATGGGGTTGGTTTTCTCAGGAGCCTCCTGCTTGCATCCATGTCTCCTGATCTAGACTAGATTGCAGGCATCCAGGGATGGGACTTTGTACCTGTCTTTGTGCAGTAGCCATTTTATATTATGGAGGATCATTTTAAAGGAATGTCCACTCTTCCCCCAACCTGGCTCCCCAAGTCACCTCAGAAAGCCTTGTGAGTAGGCTCAGGGAGAGGGGTGTTCTGAGCATTCGGGACATGTTTCATTTAAATGCCAGAATTTGAGCATCCCAAGAGCTGCTTCCATGGAAATGTGCTCTGCCACATAGCAGATCCCTTCTGTGTCTGGATGTTAGAAAGAACTGGGAACATGCATCCAAAATGGCCTCTCTCAGAATGCTATGGGTGCAGGCTTTCAGATCCACAGTCGATAGACATCAGTGTGAGACCCACTTTTAGCCACGCTGCAGTTCAGTCTCACAATCTGAGGCCAAGCCTGGTCACTCCCAACTTCTATGCTATCCATCCACTCCCCTTTAGGCACACCCTCCTCAGGTTTATTCCTCACCCTCTTCACTTCTGTACCCACTTCACTCTCCTCCTCACTCCTGACTTCACAACTTGACAGCTGCTACTCAGCCTTCTTTCCTCCCCACCTCTTCCTCACCAAACCTCCCCACTCTTTGCTAAGGATCCTGATACACACTTTTCACATAATTTATGAAATTGTTGTTCAATCGCTCAGTTGTGTCCAACTCTTTGGAATCCCATGGACTGCAGCATGCCAGGCTTCCCTGTTTTTCACTATCTCCCAGAGTTTGCTCAAACTCATGTCCATTGAGTCAATGATACCATCCAACCATCTCATCTTCTGTCATCCCCTTCTGCTCATGCCTTCAATCTTTCACAACATCAAGATCTTTTCCAATGAGTCAGCTCTTTGCATCAGGTGGCCAAAGTATTGGAGCTTCAACATCAGTCCTTCCAATGAATATTCAGGGTTGATTTCCTTTAGGGTTGACTGG
This sequence comes from Cervus elaphus, assembly GCF_910594005.1. NCBI lineage: Eukaryota > Metazoa > Chordata > Mammalia > Artiodactyla > Cervidae > Cervus > Cervus elaphus. The sequence goes on along the minus strand of NC_057833.1, from coordinate 60,794,542 downwards.
TTTGATCTCCTTTATGTCCAAAGGACTCTCAAGAGTCTTCTCCAACATCACAGTTTGAAATCACCAATTCTTCAGTGCTCAGCCTTCTTTATGGTTCAACTCTCACATCCATACATGATTACTAGAAAAACCATAGCTTTGACTATACAAACCTTTGTCAGCAAAGTGATGTCTCTGCTCTTTAATACGCTGTCTAGGTTTCTCATAGCTTTCCTTCCAAGGAGCAAGCATCTTTTAATTTCCAGGAGGGCTGTAGTCACTGTCTCCAGTGATTTTGGGACCCAAGAAAATAGTCTGTCACTGTTTTTGCTTTTTCCCCATCTATTTGCCATGAAGTGATGAGACTAGATGCCATGATCTTAGTTTTTTGAATGTTAACTTTTATGAAGAGCCCCACTCTAAGCAGAAACCACAGTTTGAGCTGCATAGTCATGTATGTGTATCCCTACATAACTTTGTCCAGTCAGTTTCATTGCCAATTTGTCCTCTGATCAGAGCTATATCTTCTATCAGTGTCAGATAGACAGTGGAGGCAACTTACAAATAAGTGTTGTGAGAATACAACCATCAGGGTGTTGAAAGAATTCTTATGCTAACCTGACTCTGAAAACAGAATGAATGAGGTAACTACTTTTTAGAGTCATTGCGCATTTGCCTGTTGAATCATTCTCTGAAGTCTTTCTGATTACAACATTAACTATGAATTCATTTTCCATCTCTATAGGAAACCATGATACACAGTAGTGTGAACAATGCCTGTATTTAACTCATTTAGAAATGCTGGAATTCATGTTTTGGCCTGCCCCAGCAATAACGGACTGAGAGATGCTCATTTGTAGATAAGCCTGCCTTGGAGGCATGAATAGGTCCTAACAATGCCAACTGTTAGGATCAGCCATTGCCAGAGATATGTGAAATACAAATAAATAATTTTCTCAAAAGGTTTGCAATAATGTCCTATTCCAATGTAACCCTAGAAAAATTTTGATTAAAATAATTGTATTGTCATCCCTGAATGTATAGTCCTTACTTTAAGGTCTTTATCAAACAAAACCATGGAAACTCCTTTGATTCTTAGAAATAATGGCTATTTCTGCAGAGGGAACTGGTGGTTTCCAGGACCATGTTCATGGGTAAGTTGTAAACCACAGGGTGGAAACTCTACACTATGAGCTGGGTAAGGTGCCAGTTTTACTGAACATGGACATGAGCACATAAGAGCAAGTGCAGGTCACTGCCTCTCTGAGTTGCCTCCATTTTCATCTCTAAGATAGGAGGAACTAAACTTACTTCTTAAGGTGGAATCAAACACTGGGCAGAATGCACATATGTTGTAGGACTCTGCTGCTCCCAGGGGATAACAGGGTCAGGGTAGGGGGTACCCCAAGGAAGAGAATGAGGATGAGCTTGCCTGCTCTGATTCTCCCAGGAGTGAGTGGGATGCAACTTTGCATCTACTTTTATGAAGGGAATTATAGGGGAGAAATATTAGCCTCAGAAGAAGAGAGCAGAGTTACACCACTCCTCAGTTCATGGCTCCCAGTCATCACCATTCTGGCCAAGGTCTTCTCTCAATTTGTTAGGCTTTGTTTTATTTATTTAATACATTTCCTTTTCATATCGGACTTCTATTTGCCCCACCTCAGATACTAATATGTACTTGGATGTTTATTAATACATTTGAAATTTCATGATGCTATATCATCTTTGTACATATTTTAAGTATGTATGAAAGTATATAAATATATATGATACATGACAGTGAACTATGGAGTTCATTCTTTTTCTTCTTTTTTTACTCAGTTCTATGCTTTTAAGACTTGCCCACGTGCTTGATAAACAGTATTCTCTATTCATTTAGTCATTCCCCAGTGATGGATACAGAGATAGACCATACAACCTAATGGTTAGGAGTGCGCATGTGGGAGCCAGACTACCTGGCATCATTCCCACTTACCAACTGTGTGAACTTAGACCATTTACTCCACCACCCCATACCTGTGTTCACATTTCTAAAACAGAAATAGTAAGAGTGTCTATTTCACGTAGAGCACTGAGAACATGCAAAGGACAGAGCCCAGAAAACATTCAGCAAGCATTAGCCATCACCATCATCAATTCCCACACCCAGTGGTGCATAGAACACCCTCATATGCATCCCTTAATGGACCTGTGCCTGAGTTTCTTGGGGGAGTCCACACCCCCCAAGAGAGAGGGATGGCTGGGTCACAGGGCGTAGGCACTCTTAATTTCACCAAGTATTGCCAAATTACTCTCCAGAATGACTGTACCAGTCTATATTCCCACCATCAGTCCCTGAGGGATCCAGGGAAAGTTTTCTTAGCCAGTGAGAGCACAGATTTTAAGTCTCCTCTCTAGTGCACTGACATCATCTGTCTGGGAAACTTCTGTCCAAGTTGGGTGGAGAAATAGCTCTAAGACATGTGGCTAGTTTAGAAGTCTCTGCTGTCCTGCTCTCCAGAGCCCTAAACTCTGTGGTAATTATCAAACAGTAGGCTTACGCCTTGGAGGTGGGTGGATATCAGAATCATTCTGGAGGGGTGCAGTGCTTCACCAGGGGATTCTGACTCACACACCCTAGGAGAATATGCACCACTCACTCCCTAACCCCAAATAAGAGTCCCTGCCCCTGGGAGCCACTGTGCTTATGGACAGACGTCAGCACAGGACAAAAGGTGGGGAACCACTGGGGGAAAGGCAAGCCTGTGATGACCCAGGGCCCTGGAGTTTTGGGAGGCTGCAGGTTGCTGATGCAACCTAGTGGAGTGGGAAGATCCCTGGAGTGGGAAGGTCCCCTTGTCCAGAAAATTCTCCTACTGTCAGACATGTCTCTATAGCCTGGATAATACCAAAAATGTCACTACTCCAGTCTTTTAAATTAAGTCTATATTTTCTCTTGATGACTATGCTCTATCAACACATTACCTGGGCTCTGTTGCCTACAGCCCAATACCTGCTTGTACCCAAAGTGTAAGCATCTAAGGCAGGAGTCATTGAGGGACTTAGAGGTTTGGTAACAAAGTATGATCAATGTTTGATAGATTTGGTAGATACGTGTCTAGGCTCCTCTCTCACGGACTGTGAGTACAGCTCCAGAGGAGATTCTGAGGCCCATGGAGGGGTGTCATTTAAATTCATCCTTGTGCACACATCATCATAAAGATAATAAACCCTATATTTAATAACTGCCAGTTTGAAAGCTGATATTGGGGGTAGGGTTTGGGCACAGGAGGAAAAGGCAGAGACTAGATTGCAAAGATAGGCGAGGTTGGGATGAGGAAAACCACAAGCACTAAAAGAGGCTGGGGCTTGAGAACTGTGTCCAGATGCCAGAGAAGGAGGTTCTGTGCCAGTTTCCCCTCATCCATGATTTCTCCCTTACAGCATTAGCCATTCCCATCCCACTCCTACATCGGGAAAATGGGGCTGAAGCCAGACCCCATGGCATCTAGGGGAGGGAAGGCATCTTATATTTTGTCTCCCCAGTTTGGTGCCAGATTGTTATTGATGAGTGTCTTTGTCTCTTCCCTCTGGGACCAGGCCCTGTGGTTCCAGTGTCCATGGCTCTACAAATGAGGTTCCTCAGTCCCCTTGCAAAGGTTTGCCCTGCCCCAGAAGAGACAGACCCAAAGGGGAAATTTAAGCCAATCTTACACAGTCAACTGAATTCTGGCCCAAATTACTGTGGCCTCTAGTCTATCCCTGATTTGACCGCCCCCCACCCTACAATTCTGAAAATTGGGTCTCTCAGACTTGATTCAAAAATATTTATGAAGCCCCTCCTGTGAATGAGGCACTCTGGTCTTTACTGGAGATGCAGTTATGATAAGTTACTTGACCTTGCCTCATGGAGATTACAGGCTAGGGTCCAGTAAGTAGAAAGTTGTAGTAAACTGTGATGAACACTGGGATGGGGAAATGGAAGCATGTAGGAGGATAGCTAATCCAAACTTGGGGAGGAGGAATGGGGCAGGATAGACTTCCAAGAGGAAGTGATAGCTAAATCCTGATGCAAAGTGCAAGTAGAAGTGAACCCAGCAAAGAAGATGACTGTGAATATGGGTGGGTCAGAGATTTTGAAGAAAGCAACAGCAAGTTCAAGGGCCTAGAGATTAAAGAAAGCAGGACAGGTTCAAGGGTTTAAACATAACTCTATATGGTTAAAGCCACAGAGGATCATGGAAGAAGGGCAAGAGATGTGACTCAAATAGTAGGGAGGAGGTGGGAGGCTTAAGAAGGAGAAGATATATATGTAATTATGACTGATTGTATATAATTATGACTGATTTGCATTGATGTATGGTAGAGACCACCACAAGACTATAAAGAAATTATCTGCCCCCCCGCCAAAAAAAGGTGACATGGCAACTTTCTCAAATCCACTAAAAATGAACATGTGTAAAAAGGAAGACAGATTGTGTCTTGCCTCCTCCAACAAGGGAGGAGACAGTAGGCAGAATCCAGTTCAGTGCAGACAGCAGAGTGCTGACTTTGGAAATTTACTGGTTTAGTGAGTAAAACAGGTTTACCTGCTGGCTGCACCTCTTAGGCAAATCACTTCTCTTCTCTAGGCCCCATTTCCCACATCTATAAAATGGAACTAATAAAACCTTTCCTACAGGGTAGCTATAAAAATTAAAGATGATATGTCAGGTTACTTTTATGTAAAGAAAAAGTAACCTAACATACAGTAATTACTCAATAAATAATAGCTGCTGCTAAAAAAAAGTAAGGAGGAGCTAGATTATCATGGGCCTTATAAGCAGAAAGATCATACACATTTATTGTCCAAATTGAAGACCCAACAGTTATAAACTGGGAACGTTCTGACAAACAAATCCACATCATCACTTTATTTATAAATTAAGAGATTTAGCTCTAATAGAATCCGGGTCTGTGTTTTCGTATACTGAGCCCAAGCTGCCTGAAATCCATCCTGTACAGAGGGTCTAACTTGTCCTTGCTGAACTTCTCCTAGGAGAAAACTTGCTTTTCTGCATATTATATTTGGATTCATACACTGCCCTCATTTCTGGATAACCCATATATATATGCCCAATCCCATAGTTATAACCTCCTGATCCTCCTTCTACTAGACCAGTTGACCTCCTTTCCAGAGGCCAAGATTGTTCTCCTATATGTGCCCTTTAAATGTGGGTGGAAATGCTTTTATATTCTGCCCTTCTTGTCAATCTTATCCCAGGGCAGTTTAACCAGGGGCTTCCAGAAGATATGATTTCTACAGTCTTGAAAAAGATACTCTTGTCATATGTCTCCTAATAAAATAAACTGACTTTTCACACTAAGATTGCTTCACTTTTTACTAACACCTAAATATACACTGGGGCTGCCACAATGGCTTAGTGGGTAAAGAATCTCCCTGCAATTCAGGAGACATAGGAGATGTGGGTTCAATCCCTAGGTCAGGAAGACCTCCTGGAGTAGGAAATGGCAACCCATCCAATATTCTTGCCTGAAAAATCCCAGGGACAGAGGAGCCTGGCAGGCAACAGTCTAAAGGGTCGCAAAGAGTCGGACACAACTGAGTGATTGAGCACACAAATATACACTGAGTCAGTATCAGAAGGCTAGAGTTCACAACCAGGCCACCCACTTACTAGCTCTATGAAGTTAGACAATCTCCTTGACTTCTATGAGATACATTCTCCCATTTGCAAAATAAAACAGGGCCAGTTTCATGCAGTTGTTAGGAGAGAACATGGGTGAATAGAACCTAGCTCAGTGTCTTGATTTGTGATTTGTGGAAGAGGCTCAATAGAGCTTTCTTTCTTTCTTTTTTAAAAGAACTTGAACTTGGCAGCAGCCATGAACAAGCACCACAGAAGGAAACAGCCTTTAAAGATCAATTGCATTTCTTAGGTTCAAAGGTACAATAGCAATTATTTATATTCTTCAAACTCAACTGTGCTTATTCTAACCCTGTTCTCCACAGTTGCAGGTGAAAACCTCACCTTTGTATTCCCTCTGTTTACCAACTGTGGATGCTTCCATTAAGTGGGGCTGTGATAAGTACATAGAGCATCTATTCTGTTATTTTTTTCTTCCAGTTTCATTGAGATATAATTATTATACAGCACTGTATAAATTTAAGGTGTACAGCACAATGATTTGACTTACATGCATCATGAAATGATTACCACAATAAGTTTGCGTGCCTGCATGCTCAGTCACCAGTAATGTCCAACTCCTTGTGACCTCATGGGATGTAGCTTGCCAGGTTCCTCTGTCCATGGGAAACTGGAGTGGGTTGCCATTCCTATTCCAGGGAATCTTCCCAACTCAGGGAACGAAGCTGTGCTTCTTGTGTCTGTCTCCTGCATTGGCAAGTGGATTCTTCACCACTGCGCCATCTGGAAAGCAGTGAGTGTCAGTCATCTCATATAGATAAAATTAAACAAATAGAAAAAAAGTATTTTTCTTGTGATGAGAATTTAGGATTTACTCCCTTTCATATATAACATACAGCAGTTTTAACTATATTTATCACATTATACATCACATGCATCCCTAGTACTTATCTTATAATTGAAAGTGTACCTTTAACTGCCATCATTCAATTCCCCCTCAACAACCTCCACCTTCAATAACCACTAATCTGATATCTTTTTCTGTAAGTTTGTTCGTTTTTTAATGGAGTATCATTGACCAACGACACTAAATCAGTTCTTAACTATGTCTAGTTGCACTTATCACCATACAAAGATACTACATAATTATTGACTATATTTCTTGCGCTGTATGCTTCATACTCATGACTCATTTATTTTTGCAACTGAAGTTTATATCTCTTAATCTCCCTCACCTATTTCTCTCTTCCCCTCACCTCTCCCCTCTGGCAGCCTTCTGTTTGTTCTCTGTATCTATGACTATCTCTGTTTTGTTATGTTTATTCATTTTTTTTTTTTTTTAGATTCCACATATAAGTGACAAAATACAGCATTTGTCTTTTTCTGTTTGATTTATTTCACCAAACATAAAATCTTCTAGGTGCATCCATGTTGTTGCAAATGGGAAGATTTTGTTCTTTATTATTGAATAAGTAGTATTCCATTGTATGTATGTATATATATGTGTGTGTGTGTATGTGTATATACACCCCACATAAATATGTATGCATACCACACACATCTTTATCCATTCATCTATTGATGGGCACTTAGGATGCTTCTGTGCTTTGGCTATTGTCAATAATGCTGCAGTGAACATGTGCATATACCTTTTTGAATTACTATTTTTGTTTTCTTCAGATAAATACTCAGGTTAAAATTGCAGACTCTTATGGTAGCTCTATTTTTAATTATTTTAGGAATCTCCATACTGTTTTCCCTATGGCTATATCAATTTACATTCCCACCAACAGTGCACAGTGTTCCCTTTTCTCCACATCCTTGACAACATGCTGTTTGTTGTCTTTTTGATGTTAGACATTCTGATAGGTGTGAGGCAGTATCTCATTGTGGTTTTGCCTTGCATTTCCCTGATGATCTGTGATGTGATATTGAGTATCTTTTCACGTTCCCACTAGCCATCTGTGTGTCATCTTTAGAGAAATGTCTTCTCATGTTCTCTGCCCATTTTTTAATTGGGTTGTTTTTGTGATGTTGGGTTGTATGAATTCTTTGTATATTTTGGATATTCACCCCTTTTCAGCTATGTTGTTTGGAAATATCTTCACATATTCAGTAGTCAGGCTTTTCTTTTTGTTGATAGCTTACTTTCCTGTGCAAAACTTTTTAGTTTGATGTATATTTTTATTTTTGCTTTTAATTCCCTTGCCCGAGGAGACATATAAATTTTTTTTTTTTGTTAACTAAGGTTGATGCCAAAGATCATACTGCTTATGTTTTCTTCCAGAAGTTTTTTTTTTTTTTTTTTTTCGGCTGTGCCCTGCAGTATGCAAGATCTGAGTTCCCCAATCAGGGATCAAACTGGTGCCCCCTGTACTGGAAGCAAGAGGTCTTAACCACTGAACCTCCAGGGAAGTCCTCTTCTGGAAGTTTTATGATTTCCAGTTCCTTTGAGTCTTTAGTCAATTTGAATTTATATGTGTCTATGGTCCATCCTAAAGGAGATCGGTCCTGGGTGTTCATTGGAAAGACTGATACTGAAGCTGAAACTCCAATATTTTGGCCACCTCATGCGAAGAGTTGACTCATTGGAAAAGACCCTGATGCTGGGAGGGATTGGGGGCAGGAGGAGAAAGGGATGACAGAGGATGAGATGGCTGGATGGCATTACCAACTTGATGGACATGAGTTTGAATAAACTCCTGGAGTCTGTGATAGACAGGGAGGCCTGGCGTGCTGCAATTCATGGGGTTGCAAAGAGTCGGACACGACTGAGTGACTGAGCTGAACTGAACTGAACTAATGGTGTGAGAAAGTAGTTTAGTTTGATTCTTATGCATGAAGCTGTTCAAGTTTTCCAACATCATTTATTAAAAAGTCTGTCTCTTTTCCATTGTATATTTTTGCCTCTTTTATCATAGATTAATTGCTCATATAAGTGTGGGTCCATTTCTGGACAGTCTATTCTGTTTCATGGACTTGTGTGTCTGCTTCTGTGCCAGTACCATACTGTTTTGTCTACTGAAGCATCATGGAATAATTTGAAGTAAGGGAATGTGGTACCCTCAGCTTTGTTTTTGTTTCTCAAGATTGCTATGGCTATTCAGGGTTTCTGTGTTTCCATACAAATTTTTGAATTATTTGTTCTACTTCTGTGAAAAATGCCTTCTGTATTTTGATAGAGATTGCATTGGATCTGGGATTGCTTTGGATTGTATGGTCAGTTCAGTTCAGTTGCTCAGTTGTGTCTGACTTTGCAACCCCATGGACTGCAGCATGTCAGGCCTCCCTGTCCATCACCAACTCCCAGAGTTTACTCAAACTCTTGTCTATTGAGTCAGTGATGCCATCCAACCGTCTCATCCTCTGTCATCCCCTTTTCCTCCCGCCTTCAATCTATCCCAGCATCAGGGTCTTTTCAAATGAGTCAGCTCTTCGCATCAGGTGTCCAAAGTATTGGAGTTTCAGCTTCAACATCAGTCCTTAAAATGAACACTCAGGACTGATCTCTCTTTAATTAATTAATTAATTACTTTTACTTTACAACATTGTATTGGTTTTGCCATATATTGACTTGAATCTGCCGTGGATGTACATGTGTTCCCCATCTTGAAACCCCCTCCCATCTCCCTCCCCATCCCATCCTCTAGGGTCATCCCAGTGCACCAGCCCCAAGCACCCTGTCACATGCATCAAACCTGGACTGGCGATTCATTTCACATATGATAATTTACATGTTTCAATGCCATTTTCCCATATCATCCCACCCTCGCCCTCTCTCACAGAGTCCAAAAGACTGTTCAATACATCTATGTCTCTTTTGCTGTCTCGCATACAGAATTATCATTGCCATCTTTCTAAATTACGTATATATGCGTTAGTATACTGTATTGGTGTTTTTCTTTCTGGCTTACTTCATTCTGTATAATAGGCTTCAGTTTCATCCACCTCATTAGAACTGATTCAAGTGCATTCATTTTAATGGCTGAGTAATATTCCATTGTGTATATGTACCACAACTTTCTTATCCATTCATCTGCTGATGGGCATCTAGGTTGTTTCCACGTCCTGGCTATTATAAACAGTGCTGCGATGAACATTGGGGTACACGTATCTCTTTCAGATCTGGTTTCCTCAGTGTGTATGCCCAGGAGTGGGATTGCTGGGTCATATGGCAGTTCTATTTCCAGTTTTTTAAGGAATCTCCACACTGTTCTCCATAGTGGCTGTACTAGTTTGCATTCCCACCAACAGTGTAAGAGGGTTCCCTTTTCTCCACACTCTCTCCAGCATTTATTGCTTGTAGACTTTTGGATAGCAGCCATCCTGACTGGCGTGTAATGGTACCTCATTGTGGTTTTGATTTGCATTTCTCTGATAATGAGTGATGTTGAGCATCTTTTCATGTGTTTGTTAGCCATCTGTATGTCTTCTTTGGAGAAATTTCTGTTTAGTTCTTTGGCCCACTTTTTGATTGGGTCTTTTGTTTTTCTGGAGTTGAGCTGCAGGAGTTGCTTGTATATTTTTGAGATTAATTGTTTGTCCCTTGCTTCATCTGCTATTATTTTCTCCCATTCTGAAGGCTGTCTTTGCACCTTGCTTATAGCTTCCTTTGTTGTGCAGAAGCTTTTAATTTTAATTAGGTCCTATTTGTTTACTTTTGCTTTTATTTCCAAGATTCTGGGAGGTGGGTCATAGAGGATCCTGCTGTGGTTTATGTTGGAGAGTGTCTTGCCTATGTTCTCCTCTAGGAGTTTTATAGTTTCTGGTCTTACATTTAGATCTTTACTCTATTTTGAGTTTATTTTTGTGTATGGTGTTAGAAAGTGTTCTAGTTTCATTCTTTTACAAGTGGTTGCCCAGTTTTCCCAGCACCACTTGTTAGGACTGATCTCTTTAGAGCGGACTGGTTGGATCTCCTTGCAGTCCAAGGGACTCTCAAAGAGTCTTCTCCAACACCACAGTTCAAAAGCATCAATTCTTTAGTGCTCAGCTTTCTTTATAGTCCAACTCTCAAATCCATACATGACCACTGGAAAAACCATAGCTTTGACTAGACAGTACTTTGTTGGCAAAGTAACGTCTCTGCTTTTTAATATGCTGTCTAGGTTGGCCATAACTTTCATTCCAAGCAATAAGCGTCGTTTAATTTCATGGCTGCAGTCACCATCTGCAGTGATTTTGGAGCCCAAGAAAATAAAGGCTGTCACTGTTTCCATTGTTTCCCCATATATTTGCCATGAAGTGATGGGACTGGATGCCATGATCTAAGTTTTCTGAACTTTGAGCTTTAAGCCAACTTTTTCACTCTCCTCTTTCACTTTCCTTAAGAGGCTTTTTACTTCTTCTTCACTTTCTGCCAGAAGGGTGGTGTCATCTGCATATCTGAGGTTGTTGATATTTCTCCCAGCAATCTTGATTCCAGCTTGTGATTCATCCTGCCTGGCATTTCACATGATGTATTCTGCATATAAGTTAAATAAGCAGGGTGACAATATACAGCCTTGACGAACTCCTTTCCTCATTTGGAACCAGTCTGTTGTTCCGTGTCCAGGTCTAACTGTTGCTTCCTGACCTGTATACAGATTTCTCAAGAGGCAGGTCAGGTGGTCTGGTATGCCCATCTCTTTCAGAATTTTCCACAGTTTATTGTGATCCACACAGTCAAAAGCTTTGGCATAGTCAATAAAGCAGAAATAGATGTTTTTCTGGAACTCTCTTGCTTTTTCAATGATCCAGCGGATGTTGGCAATTTGATCTCTGGTTCCTCTGCGTGTTTTAAAACAGCTTGAGCCTCTGGAAGTTCATGGTTCACGTATTGTTGAAGTCTGGCTTGGAGAATTTTGAGCATTACTTTACTAGCTTGTGAGATGAGTGCAATTGTACGGTAGCTTGAGCATTCTTTGGGATTGCCTTTCTTTGGGACTGGAATGAAAATGGACCTTTTCCAGTTCTGTGGCCCCTGCTGAGTTTTCCAAATTTGCTGGCATATTGAGTGCTGCACTTTCATAGCATCATCTTTCAGGATTTGAAATAACTCAACTGGAATTCCATCACCTCCACTAACTTTGCTCATAATGTTGCTACCTAAGGCCCACTTGACTTCGCATTCCAGGATGTCTGGCTCTAGCTGAGTGATCACACCATCGTGATTATCTGGGTCGTGAAGATCTTTTTTGTACAGTTCTTTTGTGTATTCTTGCCTCCACTTCTTAATACCTTCTGCTTCTGTTAGGTCCATACCATTTTGGTCCTTTGTTGAGCCCATCTTTGCATGAAATGTTCCCTTGGTATCTCTAATTTTCTTGAAGAGACCTCTAGTCTTTCCCATTCTATTGTTTTCCTCTATTTCTTTGCACTGACCACTGAGGAGGGCTTTCTTATCTCTCCTTGCTATTCTTTGGAATTTTGCATTCAAATAGGTATATCTTCCCTTTTCTCCTTTGCTCTTCACTTCTCTTCTTTTCAAAGCTATTTGTAAGGCCTCCTCAGACAGCCATTTTGCTTTTTTGTATTTATTTTTCTTAGGGATGGTCTTGATCCCTGTCTCTTGTACAATGTCACATACCTCCGTCCATAGTTCATCAGGCACTCTATCAGATCTAGTCCCTTAAATCTATTTCTCACTTCCACTGTATAATCGTAAGGGATTTGATTTAGGATATACCTGAATGGTCTACTGGTTTTCCCTACTTCTTCAATGTAAGTCTGAATTTCGCAATAAGGAGTTCATGATCTGGGCCACAGTCAGCTCCCAGACTTGTTTTTGCTGACTGTATAGAGCTTCTCCATCACTGGCTGCAAAGAATATAATCAGTCTGATTTTGGTGTTGACCATCTGGTGATATCTATCTGTAGAGTCTTCTTTTGTGTTGTTGGAAGAGGATGTTTACTATGACCAGTGCGTTCTCTTGGCAAAACTCTATTAGCCATAGTTGTAGGGTCATTTTAACAATATTAATTCTCCATTTATGAAGACGATATATATTTCATCTATTTGTGCCATCTTCAATTTCTTTCATCAGTAACATACAGTTTTCCAAGTATATGTCTTTTTCCTCTTTAGTTAGATTTATTCTTAGGTATTTAATTCCTTTTGATGCAGTTGTAAATGAGATTGTTTTCTGTATTTCTCTTTCTGATAGTTTCTTGTGAGTATAGGAACACAACAGATTTTTTTGTGTTTATATTGATTTTGATCCTGAAGCTTCACTGAATTTATTGATAAATTCTAGGAGTTTTTTGGGGGCATCTTCAGGATACTCTACGTAAAGTATTATGTTATCCACAGACACTAACAATTTTACTTTTTCCTTTCCAATTTGTATTCCTTTTAATGTTTTTTCTTATCTGATTTCTATAGCTAGAACTTCTAATGCTTTGCTAAATAAAATTGGCAAGAGTAGGCATCCTTATCTTGTTTCTAATCTTAAGGGAATACTTTAAATTTTTCACTGTTGAGTATAATCTTATCTTTGGACTTGTCATATATGGCATTTATTATGTTGAGGTATGTTCCCTTAACCCATTTTGTTAAGAGTTTTTGTCATAAACAGATATTGAATTTTGTCAAAAGCTTTTTCTGCACCTGTTGGGATAATCATATGGTTTTTATTCTTCAGTTTGTTAATGCAGTGTATCACAAAATTATTTGTGGATATTGAACTATCCTTGCATCCCCAGGATAAATCCCACTTGATAATGGTGTGTGACCTTTTTAATGTATTGCTAAATTCAGTTTGAAAAATATTTTGTTGAGGATTTTTTCATCTATATTAATCAAAGATATTAAGCTGCAGTTTTCTTTTTTTGTGATGTCTTTGGTTTTGGCATTAGGGTAATGTTAGCCATGTAGAATGAGTTCAGAAACATTCTTTCCTCTGTAATTTTGTGGAATAGTTTGAGAAGGATAGATGCAGTTATTTTCTTAACAACTGATTTGATTTCATTACTGGTTTAAATACTGGTACAGATCTGGGACCTCCATACAAGGTAGGGCCTGGCAACCAACAGGAACAGGAGACAGACACACCTACCAGACTTCCCATTTACTTCACCATTTACTTTACTAATGTCCACCTCATTTACTTCTTCTTCTTCTATAGTTTTATCTTATTTCTTCATTTGGAACATATTCTTCTGTTACCTTATTTTATCTAATGTGTTATTTTTATTTGTATGTATTGGGTAGGTTGGCTACATTTTCCAATCTCAGATAAGTGGCCTTATGTAGAAGGCCTACCATATCTCCCAGCAGCACACTCCCATATGGTCACCAGAACTATATGCTCTAGGGGTGCTCCCTATCTGGGTTATGGGGGTCCTTCTGTTGGGCAGACTGACTACTGTGGACAGTCTGTTAGGTGTGTCTGACTCTTGTTCTTGTTGACTGCCAAGCCCTGCCTTTTATAGAGGCTGCTAGACATTGGTGAGTGGGGCTTGTTCAAGATGTGGCTGACTGTGGATCCCTGGGGGATCCTGGGGCTACTGCTGACCTGCTGGTGGCTGGTTGGGGGCCAGGGGTCCCAGATCTAGTGTCAGCATGTTGGTGGGTTAGCCCAGCCCAGGTTTTGATGGCTGGCTATGGGTTCTGGGGTGTCCCAAGCTGGTGTCAGCCCACTAATGAATGGAGCCAGATTCCAGGGCAGCTGACTGAGGGGCCCAAGGTGTCTTGGAGCTTGTGTGTACCATTTGGGAGGTAGAGTTTGAGCTGGAGTCCAGGGGATTCTGAGGCTGGTGTCAGTTGGCTGGTGGGTAAGGTCAGAGCACAGAGAGTCCTGGGGCTAGGGCTAGCCCACTGGTGGGCGGGACCAGATCTTGGGGTGGCTGGTTATGACAGCAGGTGTTCCAGATAAATGTTAGCCTGTTGTTGGATGAGACTAGTTCCTGACACAGTTGGCTATGTGACCTGGGATATCTGAAAGCTGGTATTGACCTACTAGTAGGCAGGGCTCAGGCCCAGAGGGTCCTAGGATGTTGTTAGCCCACTAGTGGACAGAACTGGGCTCTAGACTCTCTGGCTGCAGTGTCTGGGTTTTTGCAGAGTTGATATTGGCCTACTGGTGGGCAGAGATAGGTCCTGGGCCCTCTGGTGAGGGGGCCAGATCCTAGGGTAGCTGTGGTTTCAGGAGGTCCTAAAGCAGCCAGCCTATTATTGGTGAGTGAGGTTATATCCCCACCCAGGTAGCTCTTGCCCTGAGGCATCCCAGTATTGGTGCCACAGGTTGGTGAGCCGGACCATGTCCCAAGCTAATAAGTTAAAAGGAGGATTCCAAAATGGCACTTTCCAGCATTAGCTTCCTCATGGTGGAATGAATTGCCAAATTTGGCTGCCACCGGTGCCTATATTCCCATGGTGAGGTCCAGTTGCCTCTTGCCTCCTCTTTGGAAGGCTCTCCAAGATCAGAGGTGGGTCTTACTCAGGCTACTTTCAAACTGCAGTCTGCCCCGAATTTCAGAGCATGCAAAATTTTTGTGTGTCCTTTAAGAGTGGAATGTCTACTTCCTGTATTTTTATGGCTCTCTTCAAAGTAAACCCCACTGGCCTTCAAAGCCAGACATTCTGGAGGCTCATCTTCCTGTGCAGAACACTCAGACTGGGAAGCCTATGTGGAGCCCAGACGCTTTGCCTTTTGGAGAGAACCTCCAAAAGGGGCATTTGTAATTATCCCCCTATTTGTGGGTCACCCAGAAGGGGTATTGGCCTTGACTGTATCACATCTCCACCTTCCTACTTGTCTCATTGTGGTTCCTTCTTTATATATTTATTTATAGAATGTCTTTTCTGCTAGTCTTCAGGTCTTTTTCATCAATAGTTGCTCTGAAAATAGTTGTAAATCTGGTGTGCCCATTGGAGAAGGTGAGCTCAGGGTCTTTATACTGCACCATCTTGGTCACTTCCAAGCATTTATTCTTGATTCATGCCCAAAGCCCATTAACCAAAGATTAGCCCTAGAATGTTAGCCTCCAGGGAGTGGTAGGTACACAGAGGTCAAGAGTACATTGCAGGTAGCCTGATCCTCTTCACATCTACTGTACTGACACAGGTGCATTTAGCTCTTCCTCTAACCAACCCCATGCCATATTATCCTGAACCACCAGGCTCTACATGGCCCCTCGGCAAATCCAGCCCCTAAGTGTAGGGCCCAGGATCATAGCCTAGCTTCCACTTTGCTTTGGATTGTGCTTGCCATGGCACCACCACATCATGGCTGATCATCACTGTTTCATCATTATCTTGGAAGTGCTATATCTGCTAAAGGGGACTTTCATTTCCAAAGAAACTTGACCTGGCTAACATACCTCAAGATTGAATGCAGGAGAACGGGGCAACAGAGGATGAGATGGTTGGATGACTCATGTCCATCATCGACTCAATGGACATGAGTTTGAGCAAGCTCAGGGTGTTGGTAATGAACAGGGAAGCCTGGCGTGCTGTTGTCCATGGGGTTATAAAGAGTTGGACACGACTGAGCGACTGAACTCAACTGAGAAAACAATCCATAATACTAGACCTTGCTTCCTCTCCCCTGGAGCCTGATAGCCTTGGACTTTCAGTTCACAAGGTGCTGCTCCACGCCCTGAGTCAATCTTGTCTTTGGATAGCTTGGTGGTGGTGAGCAATATGGTTTATAATGAACCCTAACTACACTTATGATCTGGCTTTCTGATGGTCTTCTTCTTCTTTTTTTTTTGGTCTTCTTCTTCCCTTGAGATTCCCAGGATTAAATTAGAAGAAATTGTTTTGAAGAAGAGTTAATAAAAAGAGAACCAAACTGACAAGAGAGTGTTAACTTTGAATGGTGCCAACAAATCACTTATACAAGTGATTCTACACCCTTTAATGTTCTACCCTTTGCCTGCTAATCCAGGGGCCAAATTCACCATGCTGAATAAAGGAAACAGCAATTACCCCAGGACACCTTCCTCACAAGGAGTACACACCAGTCCTTTACATTAGCTGATCTTGTCTTGATCTTCCCAGAGAACAGTATAAAAGTAAGGCACATTTACTGAGAAATAAAATTAGAATCAAATTAGAGATTTCAAGTGGATGAAAAGCCTGCTCATATTCCATATTTAGTACCTCATATTTTCACAAATATGAATCTAGGAACACATAAACTTATATATGTATTCATTGTGTCTATGTGCATGCATGCTCCGTCATGTCTGGCTCTCTGCAACCCTGTGGGCTATAGTCTGCCAGGCTCCTCTGTCCATGGGATTTTCCAGGGAAGAATGCTGGAAAGAAGAGTGGGTTTCCATTTCCTCCTCATTCATTGTACATAATGCTTTTAGTTAATCTTTTCTAAATTCTATAGTACACTTACTACTTACTCTCAGAGAGCTAAACCACAGAAGGTAACTAAATTTTTACCTTGTTCTCCAGAAAAGAACAAACAAGCATAATTCCTTCCTTAAGAGAACTGAGTTGCCTACTAGAACCCATTGTCACATGGTTGAATCCATTTTATTCAGTGCCCCATTCTTTATCTGCTTGCCTACTAGGAAACTTCCCTTCTGTTTCATTGAGGCCCATGGTAACTCCATGGATCATAAAATGAGCTTGTGTCTATGATAATATTTGTGAACTGAATCTACTTTCACAAGAACCTGTAGGTATATCCTTCCAGTGATGACCTTGTCTTGAAGTTCCACAACCCACGTGCTAAGTTGCTTCAGTTGTGTCTGAGTGTTTGCAACCCCATGAACTGTAGCCCGCCAGACTCCTCTGTCCATGGGATTCTCTAGGCAAGAATACTGGAGTGGGTTGCTATTTCCTTCTTCAGGGGATCTTCCCAACCCAAGGACTGAACCCACATCTCCTGCAGCTCCTTCATTAAGGTGGATTCTTTACTGCTGAGCCTTTGCTAAATCCTGAATAACAATCTGATC
Organism: Cervus elaphus; assembly: GCF_910594005.1. Lineage (NCBI taxonomy): Eukaryota > Metazoa > Chordata > Mammalia > Artiodactyla > Cervidae > Cervus > Cervus elaphus. The sequence goes on along the minus strand of NC_057833.1, from coordinate 60,777,035 downwards.
CTACCAGCCTGAAGTCACAGCATGATAATCAAAGCCCCATCTCTTTTAGGTCGTGGGACATGGTCCCAGCATAATGATATAGAAGCAGTGGTAGGCACAGAACTGGATCCCACTTCACACAAAGCATCCTCTGGACAGATATTCTCCTAAAATAAAGTCCCCAGGACAGAGTTAGTTAAAGACCAGGATACCCATTCAGAGCGTCTTCCCTGGTGGCTCAGTGGTAAAGAATCTGCCTGCAGTATAGGAGATGCAGGAGAGGAGGGTTCAATTCCTGGGCCAGGAAGATCCCCTGAAGGAGGACATGGCAACCCACTCCAGTATTCTTGCCTAGAGAATCCCAAGGACAGAGGAGACTGGTGGGCCACAGTCCATAGGCTCACAAAGAGTTGGACACAACTGAAGTGACTTAGCAGGCAGCAGACACCTATTCAGAAAGGTAGAATATCAGGTCCATGAGGTGGGAAACTTCTTTCCCACTCACTGCCATTTCCCAATGTCTAGTCTAGGAGTTGGAACTTAGTATTTGTTTGATAATACTTGTATGCATGAATGAAAAGAATATTTGAAAGACTTCCAGATTAAAAAAAAATCTAAAGCACAAATCATAACAAAGGAATCTAATTTCTTCTATTTCAAGAAGAGAAAAATTTAAGAGAAATTTAACATTAAAACAGTCAAAAAACTTAATTAGAGAGGGAGAATAAGGGGAAGTACTAAATAGTATAAAAAATTTGATTCAGACTGCTTGGGTTCAAATCCTGGCTTTTATATTTACCAACCATGTGAATGTGGCAAGTTAAGCCTCAATTTTTCTTTAAGCCTCAATCTTCTTATCTGTAAAATGGGAATAATAATAATGACTGCTTAATGGAACTGTTGTGGAAATTACATGAGCTAATCTATAGAAATGACATAGCACCCTGGCAACAGTGTTGGCCCCCATCATCATTAGCCCTACTAATAGTAGTAATACGGGGGGCTTCCCAGGTAGCTTATTTGGTAAAGAATCCGCCTACAATGCAGGAGACCCCGGTTCAATTACTGGGTTGGGAAGTTCCCCTGGAGAAGGGACAGGCTACCCACTCCAGTATTCTTTCCTAGAGAATCCCCGTGGACGGAGGAGCCTGGAAAGCTGTAGTCCATGGGGTTGCAAAGAGATGAACACAACTGAGTGCAGCACAGTAATAATACAGGAGGTACTATTGTAATCTTGTGTACTAGCACCAGTTGTTTGATGATGGCTTCCTAGAGGGCTGTATGGAAGAGTATATCACTAAGCATCTAAGCTTGGAAGGAAAAAAGTGTAATGTCTACCCTGGGTGCTACATGAAGGAGTAGTGGATCACATGCCATATGTTTGCAGTTCTTGATCTAGTCTGTAAATTTCTCAAAAATAGAGACCGTGCTTACTCATCTCTAAAATGCCAGCACCTAGCAACTATTTGACACATACTAGTTCTGTCAATAAATCTTTTTTTCAAGTGTTTAGCCTTGTCAGTGACTAACTAATAGCTTTTCTCTGCTGCAATTCCAAATGATAGATTATTGCATTGATAGCATTATGTATCAATGTAAATATTGGAGGAAACTCTGGTCTTGGTCAAGTGGTGGGGTAATATTGAGAATGAACACAGGCCCTATCAAAAATGTTCCACATTCCATAAATTCAGTACACTCTAAGAGGAATTCATGCTATACCAGGATTCCCCCACATGGCACCACATGTGGACATTCTGTTGATTTATGTGTGTCTCTCTCTTCAAAAGTTCTTTTCTCAACCCCATTTGGAATCTTATGTAAAAATTCTTTGAGAGTATTGTAGTCTTGTAGCAATAATCTGACAATGACTCACCTCCATTTCACAATTACATACTGTAAAAACCAACACCCAGACCTTCCAATAAATTCCTCAGCTGTCTTCTCTATGACCTAGCAGTGGCTTTTTCTATTAGCACATAGGTGTTTGAAGACTCAGAGAGCAGTCCAATGTTAAAAAATTATCCAACACTACTCAACTTACTTTGGTTTTTATCTCTAAATATAAATTTCAGGTTGCCTCAAATTATACAAGTATTCCTCACACACTACTAGGGTTATAGGATGAATATTCCTTACAGAAAGTCCTAGGAAAGAGAGAGTGTAATTACATTGAGATGGTGTTCAGTAAATAGAGGTCATAGCGCATTGAGGTAACACCACGGCTTTGGATTTATGTGAAGGTTGTTCTTAGACTTTCCAGAAAACAATGGATTACCTACAAGTCTGGGCTTAGAATTCAGCAGGGACAACTGGTTACTAATCCAGGTTAGGTCAGGTAGGGTGGGTCTAGGGACCTAGTTTCAAAATTGTTATGACAACTGTGAAAGATAAGAATAGGATGAAAGATGAGAGCTAGCCCAGTTAGAGTTGATAGAAGGAGGTGGAATAAACAGACAAGGAATGGATATCCACACAGAAAGTCAGCAACTCTTAGTCTTGAAACTGAGTAATCATCACATAGCATGACCTTCTTGGGAAAAAATTATACTCAGAAAATAAAAAAGAATTTTTTAAAGAAGTTGTGAAAGCATATCCCGCACAATAATTACCATTGTTACCTTTTATTTGTTTTTAATTAGTTAATTAATCAATTTTTATTTTTTACTATGCTGGATCTTCATAGCTGTGCACAGGCTTTCTCCAGTTGCTGCAACTGAGGACTACTCTCTAGTTGTGGTGTGCAGACTTCTTATTGTGGTGGCCTCTTTTGTTGCAGAGTATGGACTCCAGGACACACAGGCTTCTGTAGTTGTGGCATGTAGTCATGGACTCAACAGTTGTAGTTTGTAGGCTTAGTTGCCCAGTGGCATGTAGAATCCTCCCAGACCAGGGATCAAACTCATGTCCCCTACACTGACAGTTGCATTCTTAAGCACTGGACCACCAGGGAAGTCCCACAAAATAAAAATTTTTCATCAGAGGATTTACATGGTTAAACATAAAATTAGCACGAAATCAGTGGTTGGGAATTATTAAGGTGTATCTTATCTCTATTTCATAGTAGCATATCTACTTTTAATTAAGAACTATTTAATTTAGAATTGTGTAGATAAAGAATATGGAATTTTACTCAGCCGTCAAAAAGAATTCATTTGAACCAGTCCTAATGAGATGGATGAAACTGGAGCCCCTTATACAGAGTGAAGTAAGCCAGAAAGATAAAGAACATTACAGCATACTAACACATATATATGGAATTTAGAAAGATGGTAACGATAACCCTATATGCAAAACAGAAAAAGAGACACAGAAATACAGAACAGACTTTTGAACTCTGTGGGAGAAGGTGAGGGTGGGATGTTTCAAAAGAACAGCATGTATACTATCTATGGTGAAACAGATCACCAGCCCAGGTGGGATGCATGAGACAAGTGCTCCGGCCTGGTGCACTGGGAAGACCCAGAGGAATCGGGTGGAGAGGGAGGTGGGAGGGGGGATCGGGATGGGGAATAAGTGTAAATCTATGGCTGATTCATATCAATGTATGACAAAACCCACTGAAATGTTGTGAAGTAATTAGCCTCCAACTAATAAAAAAATTAAAAAAAAAAATAAATAATGCTATGATAAAAAAAAAAAAACAAAGAATATGTTGATAGAAACTAATAAAACTCTATAACTGCTGGTGAAGGCAGATTTATTTTTAAACATCCTGGATGATATGCCTGTTTTACATGGCCTCTTCAACAGTCTAGAACAAAATAACATAAATTCTAACTTCAAAGAACACAGAACTATCATACTTTGAAAGATAGAGGGATTCTTAATTTAAAAAAAAAAAAACAAAAACTTGCTTGGCTTTTATCTAGATCCAGGGGAAGTGTGAGGGTCTCTAACTATGAGAAAAACCAGTCTGACTTTTCAAGAAGAAATAGAACCATGCAAAGTAAAGTCAGATGAGGCCATAGCATAGAAGAATCCTACTCTGGACATCCTACTTAAAATTGCAAATACCCTGCCTGGAACTTCCAATCTTCTTCACTTTGCTCTATTTTGTTTTTTCCCATGGCACTGACCTCCTTCTAACAGATATTTACTTTTTATTGCTGTTCTCTCCTCACCAGAATGTTAAGTTCTATAAGGGGTAAGGACATGTAAACAGAACCAGAAGCATACCAAGCAGGGAAGGTCAGCTTGTTAAGGGCAAGTATTAGTTTAGTGATTCAAATAAAGTTATGATCAAATGGTGATATCTAATAGAGATGGACTAAGGATTGAAATTCAGTGAGTCCTAGGGTTATGAGCTGCTCTGAAGCTTCGAAGCCAGAAGTAAGTCAGCATGAGTGGGTGCCCAGATGTCTTCTGACCCTGGAAGATACCATCAGCCTACCTATCTGATGCTTTCCATTCCCCACTCTTAATTGCCATCTGAAACTCTATTTTGTTTATAATGACATTATGCACAGCTTTGGATGGGGAACCATTAATTTGGTCTAAGACAAGTATGACCATCCTTTTCCCAGTTTCTCAGCTTTTCCATACAGACCAGCAGGAACTTAACAGTAAGTTAACTAAGCATATTCTTAAAAATAAATATTAGTTTTTCTGATACACACATAAATGGTTATCATGGTTCTTCCCTCTTCTTCCTGTCTTGAACATAAGCATAATAAACGGATTTGCACAAGTCTACCTTGGATGTCTGCGAGACAATCAAGAGAAATTCAGGTTTATCAGTCTTTACTTCATAAACACTGAATGAACACTAACAAGGGTCTATCTTAGGATCTTTTATTGAGTAGGAATTGTCCTCTTTTTAAAGTCCATTCTACTGGTCATTTACCTATTTATTCCTAGATTTATTTCACATCATTCTCTGCAAATGATATTTCTAAACTTTCTTGCCAGCTGATGTCCAGCTAGGTATAGTCCATTGGCAGCATTAGCAAGAGACTAGAGAATGAGAGGAAAGGAGAAGCCAGGAAATTTCTCCTCCTTTTCCTCTGCTTTAAGCAGTATCTCCAGCACTGGCTATGTCTTCTCCACATCTCAATTCCTGCTGATAATTCCTCTTCCATGGTCCCATCTTCCACCAAGAAGCCATCTTGCAAATCCAGCTCCAGGAGGCAACTACTCCTATGCTCCAGTAAGCATCATCTCTGTCTTTTGTCCCTACAGTCCTATGAGTGGTAGTATCTTCCTGCCATTACTAATCTTTGGGTTACTACTCCTTGAGATAACTTGTGCATGCGTGCTAAGTCACTTCAGTCATGTCCAACTCTTTGCAACCTCATGGACTGTAGCCCGCCAGGCTCCTCTGTCCATGGGATTCTCCAGGCAAGAATTCTGGAATGGGTTGCTGTGCCCTCCTCCAGGGGAATCTTCCTGACCCAGGGATCAAACCTGTGTCTCTTATATGTCTCCTGCCTTGGCCAGCAGGTTCTTTACCACTGGTACCCCCTGGGAAGCCCTGTGATAGCTTATCTAACTTCAAAAGTTTTCCAGCCCCTTTGTAACTAGCTCCCTGTATTAAATTATTAATATTGGACTACCCTGCACGGGCTGGGCTTTCCTGACTGATATAGCATGTTAGTTGGATTTTAATTTTCTTGGCAAGTCACTTTCTGAATTGATCCAAACCTTAAGAAATAATTAAAGCTTCTTTACCTTATGGACTGGAGATTTGAGTAAAGTCCACCTTCCTTTTTTAATATATATGATGACTATACCAGGTTAATGTCTTTACTCTCTCTCTGTCCACACTGAGGTCACAGTTACCCTGTAAAATCCATGGTCCCTACCTGCCTGGGATCTGAGGATTATTCCAAAATGACTCTCCCACACTATACTTGAAATATTCTTTCTTATTTGATCTCCAAGTTACTCTATCCCAATGAGTCTGTACCCTGATTCACCCTCTCTATCAAGCCCCTTAAGAGTGATAGCATACTTAAATTGACTATGTATCTTCTTGAGATTTACCTTCCCAGTTGCTTCCTTGGATAAGCTTACCTTCTGCCATAAAGCAAATGATGTACTGCTCTGCATCCAATCAGGGTTCTTTCGGAACCAAAAGCAGCCTGGCTCTAAGAACCTCTGGAAATAAACCCTGCAAAAAAGATTCAAACTGTGTGTTTATGTGCAAGTGAATGCACATGAATACATATTGCAGAATAAATTTAAAAGTTCTTCCTGCTATGGGCAGAGGATAGGATGGAAGTTTTAGAAAATAACTTCATTACTTCAACCAATATATATTGACTTACACCTTGTGTTTAGCCCTGTTCTATATGTGAGGGATACAGCAGTCAACAAGCAGGAAAAGCCCTGTTCTCAATCCTCATAGAGCTGCTTCTGACTTTTCAGAATGGTAAAGAGAGCCTACGGCTAGCAGATCACGTTCTTAAGGTCATTAAGGCAATGTTTTCACAAGAGGCAAGCTAAAGCCTTGATATCAAAAGGAATGTCTTTTCATTCTGTGTGATTATATTGTGATGTCACCCACCAAAATGAATGTTTATCCTGGCAAGGGGTGCTTCCTTGCTTCTAAGGCAAATTAGCAAGAAAATAAATGAGCAACAGGTGAGAAGTAGACCAAAATGAAATGGAGCCCCACTTTTGCTTTATTTCACTGACTAGCATTCAGACCCTCCACCTCTATCGTCAGCAATACCTGAGCTAATAGGCATCAGCATACAGTCCAGGACTGAGACATCCATGTATGCTAGATGCAAGAAGGGTTTGGGTGGTGAGGAGAAGGGAGACAGAACATCTTTTTTATCTAGGGAGAATAGAACCATTAGAGATGAGACACACACACACACAAAGACAAAGACACAGATGGGTCTAGTGGTAGCAAGAGATATAGTGTCTTTATGGAATTCTCTTTTTTTTTTTTTTGAATTCTCTACTTTTGAATGCTTGAAAATATCAGAAAAGCAGCTACACCTGAAAAGATGCTCTTTAAGGTTTCATTTAGTACTAATGCTCCACAATTCTAAGAACTAAAGCAAGATGGAAAAAAAATCTAAATTTCTTATTTGGATTATATTTTATTTGATAAGTCTCAACATTCCTTAAGGAAAAAGCCCTGTATTTTTACTAGAGCTCATAAAGAAAAAGTGTACTATAATTTTCAGAAGCAATTGCAAATTTTAACACCTTACACTTCTCAAGAAAGATCTGAGTTTAGTCAACACTACCAGGAGCTGGTGTCAGTAATCAAGATAAAATTTCCTTCTAAAAGCAAAAAAGTAATTTCTGTATTAAACTGAAGCAAGATCTTTGAAATAGTCTAACAATACTAATTTTACTTTTATGCTCTGGTTTAACCTTCACGTTCATCCTATGAGACAGATAGAATTTGAAATCCTATTTATAGGTGTGGAGATTGGGACTTGGAAAAGCTGAGTAACCTGTTCAAAGTTACCTGACCATTCAGCAACAGAGCCTGGAATGGAACTTGCACGTCTTGGTTGCTGTCTATTTATTTCATGATCCTGTAGTTCATCAGATAGACTAGAGAATGTCACAGTAGCAAAGGAATAAGAAAAATCCTGAATTCAGCTTGCTTTAATAATCTTGAAGGAAGCTGCAAGTGTTCCAGGACCTAATGCAAAGGCACTTGAAGATGGCACACACATTTTGCTTATTAGCGAGCTGATCAGGCTCATCCTCATGGAACTAGTAGGAGAGAATGCTCAAGAAGTTTCAGCTCTAAAGGCCTTTGTTTCCCAAGTTCTTTGAGTTAGGAGGTAAGTAGCAACAAAACTGTGCCTATCACTTCCTACAGAATCTTTGCTCTCTTTTTTCATATCCCCTCACCCAGCTTACAAAAGGAAACATAAGGGGATTTACCATCCTCACTCAGTGGGCCCATCATTGGCAGCCTTTGCAGTCCACAAGTATAATGGTCCCTGATCAGTTATTTGGAACAGATCCATTTTCCACATTTTTGTGAACTTTACTGCTAACTGCCTTATCAGAGGGGCAAGAATTTAGGCAGCATAGCCCACAAGTTTATTTTTCTTAGTTAAAAGTAACAACATAGCTAGACAGTAGTCTGGGGCTAGGGTGGTGAGTGGAAGGAGGTAGAAGAACACAAAAGAAACAGGAGAGAGAGTGGTCACACTCAGCTCTACGGAGCCTTAGATTTCTTTTGTTCTAATTTTCTAGTGCCTGTGAACTAACAACTGTTAATGGAATTTTAAGTTCATTTGAGTCCAGCAATGTTGAATCTACAATGAAGATCAGTCCTATTCTAAATTCCAAAACTCCTACCTATAATATTGATACATTTCCCCAAACCTTATTAGTGCCTCCAACAGACTGATATATGCTATAGGTTCTTTGACAGTGTTGGTTCACAAACATTAATGTGGAACTTGATATCAGTGGTTCCCAACTTGAATTGCATATAGGAATCCCTCGAGAGCTTTAAAAACTACTGCTGTCTGGACCCCAACCCCAATAGTACTTCTGATTTAGTTGGGTTCAACAAGGCTGGACATCAGATTTAAACTCCCACAGTCTTGTAGACAAGACTGCAATCCTTCTGCTATAGAACACCAGATCTGAGATCCAGACACCTCCCTGCCTACAGATCAGAGGATTCCGTGGGCAGGATTAGTTAGGGTTCCAGTGAATATAACCATGTGAGGCCTTCTGCATTTCTGCAAATCCACTTTTTTAAGTGATGACCTGGGCTTGAAGACAGAAGTCCACCCTAGCAGACCCACAAGCTACACTTGCCAACAATACAAAACCTCACAGATTTGAGTCAAAACTACAAAGACTAATTTAAGTCTTCCCATCTCCTTCCAACCAACAGGTAGAATTATGCAGCCAAGGAAGAACCCTTCTTGATCTGCTCCTTTCTTCCTGGACGTGATTTTCAGTCAAACTAAACTTAAACATGAGAGTACATCTTCTGCCCTATAATTCAGGTTGACCTGGAAGTTATACTGTCTCTTCCCTTATTTTGTGTCAACCACATGCATCTGACACTCAGAGGAATATGACTGGGAATAATAGGAATAATTCAAAATTTTCAGAATTAGAGGTACAGCCAATTCAACTTTAAAGGTTGTCTAAGATTATGCATTTAGCAAAGGGCCTAACATCTCCCCCTCTAGTACCCTTAGGAATATGTGAGTAGTAAATTTATTATCCATGTTACATAGAAGTCTTTGTGGACTTTTCCAGAGTCTCAAATCTAATCATGGTTAAGTCAACAAAAGGATTGCAGCTTTATCAAGAGTTTATTTTGCAAGATTGCCACATAGTTCTGCCAGTATCCTGTTTTTCCCACTATGCTGAGCTCAAAGATCCCATTAAATAGAGTTGAACTCTTCAGTTATGCAGAAATATAAACAGACTGCTCAGTATGATTTGGAATTAAATGTTCATTTGGAAAAAAATAATGTTCAAATACTAAACAGTGTTAACCCCCATAACTCGAAACCTGGATGTAATAGAAGAAACTCTAAAATTTCTCCAGTAAGTAAAAGGTGTTACATATTCAAAACTCAGACAACACACACACATACACACACTTTACCACTTTCTGTATCTTAGTCTTGGACTCTGCTTGATAATCCATGATGCCTGAAGAGTTTCTTGGTGGATAAACCATGAAGAACAGTGTATACCCATTACAGCATGGGACAAACCCAATAGAAAGCTTTGTAGAATCAAGTCTAAACCATTCTTCTGATACACATTGGTTCAGCCTAGTCTGAATATATGGTATTTTGTAGGCTTAGTAACAAGGTAGTTTGATAAAAACATTACAGATAGAGTTGGACATTTCTACTATGTAGATTTCTGTAGACTAGAGATCTAATTCTTGGTCCTAGGTAGGCCAGACTAGTGTGTCCACATACAGTTAGATCCAATCAACTACCTTAGCCAAGACAATATAATTCCCATTTCCATGTAAAATTATGACTGAAATGTCAAGGAGAAAGTCTTTTGTATATCTCAGAAGTCTGCACACTGTCTTTCTACTGACAGACAGGAATTCAAGCCACATCTCCTCAGGTGCATTTCTGACAGTGCAATGATGAGTGATTTAGGAGGAGATGACGGAAAGGGAAGAGGGTTGTGGAATTTACTCTTCTGAAAGGACATTAATAACCCAATTCCACATTGCATTTTTGTTCACTCACATTATGGCTATAAAAGCAGTGTGATTAGGCCTCTGGCTGTAACCACCACATAACTGGGGAGATGATATTTTCCAAAATAGCTGCAAAAATATCTCCTATCCTTCCTACTCTTCTACTATGTGATATTGCCACTCCCCCATCAAAAGGAAGGTCCAGTTCCTTTTTGTTTGAATCTGGGCAGGGCTTATGGCTGCTTCTATGGGTAAAGTATGGAAGAAGTGGTGCTGTATAATTTTCAAGACTGGATTACAAAGGCAATGTAGCTTTTGTCTTGTTCACTAGAACACTTCCACTTGGATCCTGGGACTACCAAGTAAAAAGTTCAATTGCCATGAGGTCACCACAGTGTCTCAGAAAGCCAAACCACATGGAAAGGCAGCAGGAAGGTACCATATTCAACAGCCCAATTGGCATTCTCAATGAACAGTCAATACCAAGTGCCAAACCTGTGAATATCTTATCTTGATCATCCAGCCCAGTCTAGCCTCTGGATGACAGCAACCCCAGTGAACCTGATTTCATCTGCTAGAGTGACCCCATGCCAGAACCATCCAGCCAAGCTCCTCTCAAACTCTTGATCCAAAAAATAATGAGCAAAATAGCATGGCTGTTTTAAGCCACTAAGTTTGGAAATAATTTGTTATGCAGCAATAGTAGCCAAACAGAGTTATTTCCAAGTTACCTCTACTTCCCACTATTCAGACTGCTTCAGAATCTCAGAAAATCAGAAGTTTCTGGCACCCTCAGGAAGAGTATCTTTTATGAGACACTTGACCTTGAACTTTGTAACACCTTGGTATTCCCAGAATTTGCAAACAACTATGGACGGAGGTTCATGACATTGTAGAGGAGACAGGAGTCAAGACCATCCCCATGGAAAAGAAATGCAAAAAGGCAAAATGGCTGTCTGAGGAAGCCTTACAAATAGCTGTGAAAAGAAGAGAAGAGAAAGGAAAAGGAAAAAGGGAAAGATATTCCCATTTGAATGCACAGTTCTAAAGAATGGCAAGGAGAGATAAGAAAGCCTTCCTCAGCGATCAAGGCAAAGAAATAGAGGAAAACAATGGAATGAGAAAGACTAGAGATCTCTTCAAGAAAATTAGAGATACCAAGGGAACATTTCATGCAAAGATGGGTTCGATAAAGGACAGAAATGGTTTGGACCTAACAGAAGCAGAAGATATTAAGAAGAGGTGGCAAGAATACACAGAAGAACTGTGCAAAAAAGATCTTCACAACCCAGATAATCATAATGGTGTGATCACTGACCTAGAGCCAGACATCCTGGAATGCAAAGTCAAGTGGGCCTTAGAAAGCATCACTATGCGCAGCACTGTTTATAATAGCCAAAACATGGATACAACCTAAATGCCCATCAGCAGACAAATGGATAAGGAAGCTGTGGTACATATACACTATGGAATATTACTCAGCCATTAAAAAGAATTCATTTGAATCAGTTCTAATGAGATGGATGAAACTGGAGCCCATTATACAGAGTGAAGTAAGACAGAAAGATAAAGACCAGTACAGTATACTAACCCATATATATGGAATTTTAAAAGATGGTAATGATAACCCTATATGCAAAACAGAAAAAGAGACACAGATGAACAGAACAGACTTTGGTACTCTGTGGGAGAAGGCGAGGGTGGGATGTTCTGAGAGAATAGCATTGAAACAAGTATACTATCAAAGGTGGAAACAGATCAGCATCCCAAGTTGGATGCATGAGACAAGTGCTCAGGGCTGGTGCACTGGGAAGACCCAGAGGGATCGGATGGGGAGGAAGGTGGGAGGGGGGAACACATGTAAATCCATGGCTGATTCATGTCAATGTACGGCAAAAACCACTACAATATTGTAAAGTAATTAGCCTCCAACTAATAAAAATAAATAAAAAAGAAAAAAAAAGCATCACTACGAACAAAGCTAGTGGAGGTGATGGAATTCCAGTTGAGCTATTTCAGATCCTGAAAGATCATGCTGTGAAAGTGCAGCACTCAATATGCCAGCAAATTTGGAAAACTCAGCAGTGGCCACAGGACTGGAAAAGGTCAGTTTTCATTCTAATCCCAAAGAAAGGCAATCCCAAAGAATGCTCAAACTACCACACAATTGCACTCATCTCACTCGCTAGTAAAGTAATGCTCAAAATTCTCCAAGCCAGGCTTCAGCAATACATGAACCGTGAAGTTCCAGTTGTTCAAGCTGGTTTTAGAAAAGGCAGAGGAGCCAGAGATCAAATTGCCAACATCCGCTGGATCATCGAAAAAGCAAGAGAGTTCCAGAAAAACATCTATGTCTGCTTTATTGACTATACCAAAGCCTTTGACTGTGTGGGTCACAATAAACTGTGGAAAATTCTGAGAGAGATGGGCATACCAGACCACCTGACCTGCCTCTTGAGAAACCTATATGCAGGTCAGGAAGCAGCAGTTAGAACTGGACATGGAACAACAGACTGGTTCCAAATAGGAAAAGGAGTACGTCAAGGCTGCATATTGTCACCCTGCTTATTTAACTTATATGCAGAGTACATCATGACAAACGCTGGGCTGGAGGAAGCACAAGCTGGAATCAAGATTGCCAGGAGAAATATCAATAACCTCAGATATGCAGATGGCACCACCCTTATGGCAGAGAGTGAAGAGAAACTAAAAAGCGAAAGAGGAGAGTGGAAAAGTTGGCTTAAAGCTCAACATTCAGAAAACTAAGATCATGGCATCTGGTCCCATCACTTCATGGCAAATAGATGGGGAAATAGTGGAAACAGTGTCAGACTTTAGTTTTTGGGCTCCAGAATCACTGCAGATGGTGATTGCAGCCATGAAATTAAAAGACACTTTCTCCTTGGAAGGAAAGTTATGACCAACCTAGATAGCATATTAAAAAGTAGAGACATTACTTTGCCAGCAAAGGTCTGTCTAGTAAAAGTTATGGTTTTTCCATGATCATGTATGGATGTGAGAATTGGACTGTGAAGAAATCTGAGCACTGGAAAATTGATGCATTTGAACTGTGGTGTTGGAGAAGACTCTTGAGAGTCCCTTGGACTGTAAGGAGATCCAACCAGTCCATCCTAAAGGAGATCAGTCCTGGGTGTTTATTGGAAGGACTGATACTGAAGCTGAAACTCCAATACTTTGGCCACCTGATGCGAGGAGTTGACTCATTGGAAAAGACCCTGATGCTGGGAGGGATTGGAGGCAGGAGAAGGGGACGACAGAGGATGAGATGACTGGATGGCCTCAGTGTTTGAGTAAACTCCAGGAGTTGGTGATGGACAAGGAGGCCTGGTGTGCTGTGACTCATGGGGTCTCAAAGAGTCAGACATGACTGAGCGACTGAACTGAACTGAACTGAGAGGTCTTGATAAGCAGTCACGTTATATAATCAGGCAGAGAAAATTATATTTACTAGAACTCTTCTAAGAAAGATTGCTCCATGTATTTTGGAAAATACACTTGATCAACTACATAGAAGAAACAAGATGAGAATAGGGCAGAGTGAGACATTCTGTTCATATTCAAGTAATAATAAACAGTTGCTAAACTTCCTTCTAAGGGGGAAAGATACTATTCATAGCAGACCTTTCTGCTTTGTCAAGTACCTAGCTAAGCAGAGATTACAAGTTTAGGAAAAGAACTGAATAACTCAGCAAAATAGAGGAACCTGGGCCATGTTTGGAAAAAGTGAAAAGGAGAACACCCTGTTTGCTGAATAGCCAAAATTAGAACTTTGGGGAACAGAGATATTCAACAATATTTTGAAGGAGTATGCTATTGAATGTGTAAGGAAAATTTTATCCCCTGTCATTCTTACCAGAATTTTGGTAAATATTGCATTGCTCAATCATTCTCTTATTTCAAGTGATTTAGAGAAATATGGTAATTTTGAGTTTAGCAAGGAGATGAAAAAGACTGCATATAAGGACCAGCAGATATCTAGGTTACCCACATACTGGTAAAGATGTAGCAGTGACAAAATATATATTTTTGAAAAGAAAACTGAAAAAATAATTTAGTTTTTTGCCTCATGGAAGACTTATTTTAAAGGAAGTCTTGTACACACACCATACCCTAAAAATTGAGAGAGAGGACAGGCACACTCAGGAATTCCTAAGCATGATCAGTATTTCCTTCTCCTGATGTTAACTGTTATTTAGTTTTGAAGGAGAATAAACTTGAGGGGATAGTTAGACTGTAGATATACAAAAAGGGTCATGTACCAGAGTCTCCTAAAAATGGCCCAATTCTCTTACCACCTACTGGCAGTGAGTTTTGTCTCTTGATATCTCTTTTCAACACTTTCAAAATTATCATCTCACCTGTCCTACTTTTGAGAATAAGCTCTAATATGATCCTAACCTGATGAAAAAAGCTTCACTAAATTGTTAATAACTGGTGATAAGTGAAAGTATTTTATGTATTTAGCCCCAAGGTCATTTGCATTTATAACCTCTGTGAACTTTATCCTGCAATCTTGAGTGTGAGAGAGGTGTACCATTCTTTACTTTCTTTAAACTAAATCCAAGTTTGAACTTCCTTCCTCCTGCAATTGTAGAAAAACTGAGCTTCATTCATTATTGATATTAGTGGGGAAAAGTCTTTTTAGGCTCCATCTATAATCTAGGAGCCTGATGTGGTTTCTGAAAGAGGAAAATTCACCAGCCTTCAGTCCATCCTATCTCCTGATATACATTGTGCAGGTTGCATTGCTCTCTGAAGTCTTGTGGCTCCTTTCCTTTTCTATATGAAGGTGTAGAAAATGTAACTAAGGCAGAAGCCCTGTGTCAATGTCCAGCCTCCTTAGCTGCAGCTTTCCTGAGTCCTGCCTCCCACCTGGATCTCTTTCATGGTGCAGGGTTCCCCATGAAGAGTTTCATTCCCTCCACTCTTAAGGAGTCTCCCTTCTCAAAGGACACTCACTTCTCTCCCATTTCCCTGGTGTATGGTCAGCCCTCTGTATCTTCATGTTCCATATCTGAGGATTCAGCTGTAGATGGAAATTTTTTGGAAAAAGCAAATCCATAAAATTCTAAAAAGCAAAACTTGAATTTGAACCCTATATGCAAAACAGAAAAAGAGACACAGAAATACAGAACAGACTTTTGAACTCTGTGGGAGAAGGTGAGGGTGGGATGTTTCAAAAGAACAGCATGTATACTATCTATGGTGAAACAGATCACCAGCCCAGGTGGGATGCATGAGACAAGTTCTCCGGCCTGGTGCACTGGGAAGACCCAGAGGAATCGGGTGGAGAGGGAGATGGGAGGGGGGATCGGGATGGGGAATAAGTGTAAATCTATGGCTGATTCATATCAATGTATGACAAAACCCACTGGAAAAAAAAAAAAAAAAAAGAATCAAAAAAAAAAAAAAAAAAGCAAAACTTGAATTTGCTGCACCAGCAACTATTTACATAGCATTTACATTGTACTTACAAATATTTATATTTTGTTAGATATGATAAGTAATCTAGAGATAGTTTTACAAAACTTTGGGAGAATGTGCATAGGTTATACGCAAATACTACCCTATTTTACATAAGCGACTTGAGCATCCACAGATTTAAGTATCTCGGTGGGGGTCCTGCAGCCAATCCCCTGAGGGATGACTCATCCTTTCAAGGAGATCACCTCTTGTGGACATAAAAGCCAGAAAGAGCGATGTTCACAGTCAGATTTGCTTCCTGCACCCACAACACAGTCCTTCCCTGAGGCAAGGGAGAGACTCAGAGAGCAAAACTACCCTCCTGGGGCAGTTACAGAAAAACAAACTGAAAAAGAAAACACAGATTAATATTTCAGAATTTCAACAGAACACTCAATCAAGTATTCAACAAGATACTACAGAAGTAGTAATATTTTCACTCAAATGAATGGTACTTTTAGAAATGGGTCCTCTAGCACTCCTCAGGTCTGGGAGAGGTCCCTCTTCAGAAAGGCTCTGCTCAAATTCAAAGAACAATGCACTTGAGAAAACCCTGAGTTTAGGGATGTTATGACTGGAGTCACACCTTGAAAAAGGAGACATGCCTGGAAGGACACAGTCCTGAATTGTGTCTGAGCAGTAAACATTCAGGAAGACTTTTTCCTGCTCCAGCCCCTGCCTCCAGGAGAATATCAGCAGTAATTTTGGTTAGCTAGCCAAAGGCTTGCACTGCCCCACCTGACTCCTGCCAGGAGCAGCTGCCTTTGAAAACAGCAAAAGTAGCTTTCTGTGTTAGGAGGAAGCAACAGGACCCCTGGCACTGAGCAGACCTCACATTTCCTTCTTGCCACTTGTTTACAGGCAGCATGGTGCAGGGCAAATGAGGTCAAGGAGCTGCTCTTGTTGCCTCTTTAAGGTCCAGGTGACCAGGGAGATGATCTTCAGAACAGACACCTGATCACTGCCCTCGGTACCCATAAGACTTAGACTCTGGCATGTGGCTTCAGAGGGGTTCTGCCAAAACCCCCTGTTATCCTGAGAATGGCAAACTTAAAAGTTTAAAATGATGTGGATTTTCATATCTAAACAAGAGAGGTTTTCTAGCAAAGTACAGGTTATATTTCCATAGGATACTCTTTTTTTTTTTTCACTTGGATCGAGCAACCAAAAACCTAAGCCCTTAGTCTCTGACTTATTTCTTTTAGCAACCTCACTTTACAGATGAGGTAAACTGAGGCTCAGAGAAATTAAGTAACTTATTTCAGGTCCTACAGGTAGTAAATTATGTAATTCAGAATTACAAGCTATGATTTCTGAATGATTTGATTCATTTGTGGCCTTTTTGGATATATATTTCACGAAAACATTTTTGGTTTATTTGTTATTTTAAGATAAATAGTTGAAAAAGCCTGAAACTTCCTAACATTAATAGAGGCTACATCACTGTTAAGACAACCAGACAGGTCTTTAATAAATTAGCAAATTATTTGTCTCTAGAAGACACCAATATATCACAGTTGGCAAGAGAAATCTAAACAAGCCTCCTAATTATTTTGCAAAGAATTGCTTTCTGTTTATGAGCTGTTAGCTTAATTTAAGCATTAGTGTGTCTACTGGATGTGTTTGTGTATGTGTGTGTGTTAGAGGTGTCCACAGGGTAAACAAATAAGCTTAATATAGAGCTGAGAAAAGCCAAAGAAAAAGCACATTGTATACAAAAGAACTACTAGCCTGTTCTGTAGCTTTGAAAAACATTGTGGCCAGACAAAGTGTTCTGCCAGGGGCAACATGGTTTAGTGTTCTATCATCTCAATATGAGCAGGTTATTTTCAGGTTCTGTTGGCCTTCAAGGCCCAGTCTAATAAACCCCATTCTTTACCCGTGTTGTATAATAAGACTAACAGTTCCATTTGGGAAGCTAAAAGGGAGGAGCTAATTTTTAATTCCTCTCATCAAAGTGTACATTTTTCAGAAAAATTCTTAGTCTTGAACAATGCCTCTAAAGAGGGAAGTAAAAGGTATATTTTCTTCTGAGAAGTTGTAGCATCTTTATAGCACTTTTTTGAGTTGATTTAAGGTTTTATTAGGACTAAGTAATAATGCTGTGCTGTGTGCTTAGTCGAGTCCTACTCTTTGCAGCCCCATGGACTGTAGCCCACCAGGCTCCTCTTTCCTTTTGGGGATTGTCCAGACAAGAATACTGGAGTGGGTTGTTGTGCCCTCCTCCAGAGGATCTTTCTAACCCAGGGATTGAACCCAGGTGTCCCACATTTCAGGTGAATTCTTTACCGTCTGAGCCACCAGAGAAGCCCGAGAATACTGGAGTGGGTAGCCTATCCCTTCTCCAGGGGTTCTTCCCAACCCAGGAATTGAACTTGGATTTCCTGCATTGCAGGCAGATTCTTTACCAGCTGAACTACCAGGGAAGCCCCAAGTAATAATAACCACTGCTAACTGAATGTTTACTATGCACAAGTACCATACAGGCATGATTTCATTTAATCACTAAGGAAGTCTCAGGCTATTGGCAGCATTTTTCATCATTCAAAAACAGAAACTGGGTTTCAGAGATTTTAAATAATTTGCTTTAAAGAACCTTGTGGAAAGTGATGGAGCTTTCTGACCTCAGCTCAAGTCCTTCTGACCCAAAGCCTAACCACTACACATATTGCCTCCCAACTTGACACTAGGGAAAGGATAAATTATCCACATGGCAGAGGAGGGAGTTGACACCTGATGACCAAGAACGAAGCTGTGATCCTTGGAAGCTGTGACACTTGCTCCTTGGAAGAAAAGGTATGACAAACCTAGACAGCATATTAAAAAGCAGAGACATTACTTTGCCAACAAATGTCCATCTAGTCAAAGCTATGGTTTTTCCAATAGTCATGTATGGATGTGAGAGTTGGACTATAAAGAAAGCTGAGGGCAGAAGAATTGATGCTTTTGAACTGTGGTGTTGGAGAAGACTCGAGAGTTGCTTGGACTGCAAGGAGATCAA
This sequence comes from Cervus elaphus, assembly GCF_910594005.1. Classification (NCBI taxonomy): domain Eukaryota; kingdom Metazoa; phylum Chordata; class Mammalia; order Artiodactyla; family Cervidae; genus Cervus; species Cervus elaphus. The sequence goes on along the minus strand of NC_057833.1, from coordinate 60,758,448 downwards.
ATCAGTCAATCCTAAAGTCCTGAATATTCATTGGAAGGACTGATCCTGAAGCTGAAATTCCAATACTTTGACCACCTTGTGCGAAGAACTGACTCATTTGAAAAGACCCTGATGCTGGGCAAGATTGAAGGCAGGAGGAGAAGGGAACAACAGAGGATGAGATGGTTGGATGGCATCATCAACTCGATAGACATGAGTTTGAGTAAGCTCCGGGAGTTGGTGATGAACAGGGAAGCCTGGCACGCTGCAGTCCATGGGGTCGCAATGAGTCGGACACAACTGAGTGACTGAACTTAACTGAACTGAGCTGAGCCATCCCTCCAAGTTAGAGGACAATTGTAACTTTGATCTTTGCTCTGAAGGGAACTTTCCTTTATGGTGTGTTTTTTTCCAGCTTTCGGCTGCATAATTTGCTGAGAGGGGGAAGATACTAAAATTTAATTGCTTTGCAGAAAACACCTCTTTTTTTCATCTCTTGGGGCCTTGGGAAAACAGTAAAAAAAAAAAAAAGCCACATAAAACTAGATCACATGTAAAAACTTCTTCTGAGCTAATCACATAAAGATTATTCTGTCCTAAAGAAAAATCACACTGAAGTTCAAATGTGTCTAAAATGAAAGTATCTACAGAAACTTTTTTACTAGTGACATTGATGGCTTTAAATCACAGTGGTCTTCACAAAAAGCTTATTTGAATGTTCATGAAAAGTAAAAATGGTGGCACCCAAAATCGTGAAATTGTGATTAGTTTTTCCACTTGGCATTAACATGGGTGAATATTGTGAACATAATGAGAAGCAAAACACAGAAATTTCAGGGAAATACGTAAATATGAGTCCATTTATATAAAATTTAAATATGTAAAATTAAATAATATATTTTATAAGAATACAAATATATGCAGAAACTACTGAGAACTTCATGAGAGCAATACTCTCCAAATTCAAGAGCGTGAGGGGAGGGAGGGAGGTATAATCTAAATAGGACACACAGAGAGCATTAACTGGGTTTGTCAAGTTTTTTTCCTTAAGTCAGGAGATGACTGAGGTGTTTTTCTTTCGCTGCTGACATCTTCTGATTTTTTGAAACATTTCATGATTTTTAAAAATTTCCCTGTTTTCCCTGAGATCAACACGCCCCCTCCAAGTGAGCAAAGGTCTGTTCAGCATTGGAGTACATTGCTTTCTTTTGACCTGAGAACTCATATCTCAGATTAAACACTAAAGACAGCTCACAAGATTCTGTTCTGGAAGAATGTGGAGCTGTCCTGAATCTGCAACCTGGGCCCTCTTCAACAGCATTCAGAAGTTCACTAGTGTGGATTCCATGACTCTGCACTCCCTCTGTCCTGGGAGCTGGTGAAGAAGGGGTGCTGACTTCCAAAGACAGACAGATTTGGGTTTCATTTCTAGCCTTACCACTTTCTAGCCTTGATTTCATTTGTAAAATGGACCTAATAGGACAAACCTCCTCACTGGACTTTTATAAAGATGGAATTAGTTACCACTTACAAAATAGTGCCTGGCATGCAAAAAACACTCATAAATAAGGTTGCCATGGTTTATGTAAATCACCAGTCTAGGAAAATCCGATCTGATTCTTTTCTTGATCTTACTTTCTCCCAGCTGTCTGACATTTTTGAATTTGCTTTGTAACTAAATATTTTCATTCAAATCACTTTCCTGAGACTCATGGTAACATGCCTAATTCATTGTTTGCATAGCCCACTTTCCAATTATTTCTGAACTTTTAAAAAAAGAAATTAAAATGTTCTACTTATTCATGTTTCTTTCATTTTTAAAAGTACTAGTTGAGGTCATGAGACCATTACCTCAGAGTGCTCAGACGTTATTAAAACAAATTATGCTGGGTCACTGCAAGGGGAGCCCTAACACTCATTCCAACAGAGGAGGCTGGGAGGCCCCCTGAGAAGGAGTGAAAGAATGGCTCTTTTGTCGGCTCACACATGACATTATTTAGAAATAGCTTATTTTGCTAATATGACCAGATGTCTCCTAGTCATATATAAAAACATTCTAACCCACACTGATTTGCTTAACAAGTGTTCACAACAAGGTAGTTAACAAGACCAAAGGACCTGTGTCTATTTAAGGGTAGACTTTGTTCAAGAATTACATCGTCTGCTGACAACAGCTCTTCCTTACAAGTACTAGAACCCTCATGTTAATGGGAAAAGTACTTACTTGAGCCAGAGGTTGGAGGTTTGAAATTTTACTCTACCACTTCCTGATGACGTGGTATGAGTATACTGTTTAATTTCTAGGTCTCTCTTTCTTCATTTGTAAAGCGGGGATAATAATATGCCTCCCAAGGAGTTCTGATAAGATTTGAGTGAATACTATGAAAGCATTTGGAAGAGACAGATACATAGCAGGCATTCAACAAATGTTAGGTGAAGTATTAGTTGACTTAGTAGATCAACTTGGACATGTTATCTCCATATTTCAGATCCTAGTTTCAAGATGACAGGTATGATAATGGAGTGGAAAAAAAGTATTAGACTTTGAGTCAAGAAACATAACTAAATTGTACTTATTACTCACTCTGTGGCTTTGTACAGATTCCTTAACTTTTATAAATTCTATTTACTTAATGTATAAATTGGGGCATAATAATATCCTCTCTCCACATCCTAGGATTTGGAGAGAAGCAAAATTTGTGTTTCCCCAATCTTCAGATTATGTATTCCTTCTGTTTCTAAAAGTAACAAGTACTGTTAAGTGTATGTTTTGTTTCCTCAAATTACTACCTTCTAGTGGAATGGATGACCTTCAAAAGAATCCAGTGGAAGAATTGTAGCTAGATTCTGGAATTCTGTCTGAGGGGACACTTTATATGCAAAGGCAAACAGAATGCTAGTTCCTCCACACAGAACACTAGTAACAGCCATGGTTAAGATAATCATCCATCTCTGGAGAAATACCACCACCTTCCTGACCTTGTGCTTTTCAAGTTCATTAAGGTGGAATAATTCCATAATAATTTAAATACCAGAACTACCTTTACTGAGCCTGAGTAATAGTTCCTGAACACTCTACAAATCAAATTGTATAGCCACTTGGCTACATTATTGGGTAAAGGATAAGGCTCATGAAAGCCTGACTTCTTTAACAGTTCAGACACAGTGAACTGCGTGGTATTCTAGAACATGGTGTATGCATGAAGGTTTACATAATATTGCCTGGAGAACAATAACTTGAGTTAGATTTTTGTTTAATTGAATAGAAAATATGTAATTTATTTTCTTCCATTGGAAAAAAAACCTTTAATTTCTAAATAATATGTTAATACATTCTTACTTGAAAATAGTTGAAACCCATCTAACTTCTTGTTTAATGATAGGAAAATTATATCTCATTGCTGTCTTTATTTGTATTTCTTTGGTTAGTGGTAATATTGAGCATCTTTCTAAGAGTGTAATAATGATTTTCTCTTTAATAAGTTATCTTCTGGTATATTCATAAACTCTACTTATTCTATTCTTTCAACCTTTTTTTCATTTTCCAACATCAATGCTACATGTTTAGTTTTTAAGTGTTTCAATATTTTGGAGTAGGCGCTCATCTTCCAGTTACATAGATCTTTTTGTGAATTTATCACACAAGGAAATATATAATTGCATATGATACCTGTGACCAAATGACATCTGCTGCTCTCCATTTCTTAGAGATGAGGAAGTAAAACCACAAAATGTATAAAGCCAGATCTAAAACTCAGATCTTTGGATTCAGTACATTTCCTTCTGAAGCTCTGAAGTTATACACAGGTCCCATAGAAGCCTAGACTATTTGGGGGAAATTAATTTAGGCAAGAATGATCAAATTTAAGAACCTCATTTCACAGATGAGCAAAGTAAGGTATGAAAAAATGAAATACCTGTGACCTGATACAAGAACAGAGGCATTCAGGTTCTAGTTGGGATTCTCTCCACTACTCCATATAAGTTTCCATAATGGCAGCATTTCATAAAAAATTTCTAATGTTTTATCCCTATTAGTTACCTGGAAGAGGAAAGAATTCAGAACTTATTCTCTTAACTCATGAAATAATGGGAAATACCATTGTTAAAGTTGAGACAGGACACTTGAAAATTAAAGCTTGCCAGTATTTTATTGATATATCTTTGTATTCACTCTGTGAAAAGACAAAGGGAATAGAAATATCCTTGGTTAAAATGAGGGCTTCCCTGGTGACTCAGATGGTAAAGAAGCTGCCTGCAATTCGAGAGACCTGGGTTCCATCCCTGGGTTGGGAAGATACCCTGAAGGAGGGCATGGCAACCACTTCAGAATTCTTGCCTGGAGAATCCCCATGGACAGAGGAGCCTGGTGGGCTGGTGGGCTACATTCCGCGGGGTCTCAAAGAGTCAGACAGATGATACATTCTGTTCATCAACTGTCTGTCTATAGGGTATTTCAAGCATTTCATGACTGCTGTTGCATATATAATAAGTAAGGATTGTTGTTGTTGTTTAGTTGCTAAGTCATGTCTGACTTTTTGTTACCCCATGGGCTGCATTAGCCAGGCTTCCTTGTCCTCCACTATCTCCCCAAGTTTACTGAAACTCATGTCCATTGAGTCGGTGATGCCATCCAACCACCTCATCCTCTGCTATCCCTTTCTCCTCCTGCCCTCAGTCTTTCCCAACATCAGGGTCTTTTCCAATAAGTTGGCTTTTCACATCAATTGGCCGAAGTATTGGAGCTTCAGCTTCAGTATCAGTCCTTCGAGTGAATATTCAGAATTGATTTCCTTTAGGATTGATTGGTTTGATCTCCTTGCAGTGCAAGGGAGTCTCAAGAGTCTTCTCCAGCACCACAATTCAAAAGCATCAGTTCTTTGGTGCTCAGTCTTCTTTATGATCCAGCTCTCACATCTGTACATGACTAGTAGAAAAACCATAGTTTTGACTGTACAAACCTTTGCTGACAAAGTGATGTGTCTGCTTTTTAATATGCTGTCTAGTTTGTCATAGCTTGGACAAATATAGTTGGGATGAGCAGTCATAACTATCTTTAGGACTTCTCTGGAACAGAAGCTGATTTAAGGTCTTTCTTTTATTGGGATCCCTCACACCTTTGTTTTTGGTATTCTGAGCTAGGAAATAATATGAACTTTGTGTTTTAACAGCCCTCTTATTTCATCCAATCATACTTTCCTTTGCCTGGGTAAAGGATAAGAATACATTACCTGTGTCTCAAACTTCAAAACTGTTGTAACTACTCTTGGAAAACAAGTATAAAAAGTTGTCCTTAAACAGACACCAGTACAGATCTGCAGGGTAAATTGCAGATAAGTTGCAGATAAGGTAAGCAAGGAAAAAGGGGTCCTATAGGGTCATGAGCCAAAAAACCTGAATGAATAATTTCTGATTGTTCCTGGGTCCCCAAATTGGTCATCTTCCAGCCTGTATGTATTCTGTTTGCAGTCCCTGGGTAAATTCTTTAAGCTTTTTGGTCGCATTTTCCATTTCAGTTTGTTTTAAATAATAGGTCAGAACACATGTCTTGAATAGTCTAAGATCTAAAACATATGTTTGTACAATGAGACCGCAGAGGTAGAACTACAGAACCTAAGCCAGTTTTATTTTTAGCAGAGACTTTAGATGTCTGGTCAATACATTTATTTGTAAAGTATTATTTGTTCATCCAATATGTCATGCTGTCAAGAAACATACCAATGAAGAAGACCAAGTTCCTATTCTCCAGGAGTATATAATCTTGTTGGAGAGCAAACGTCTCAATCATAAATGCCTTTTCTCCATACACAGAGAATACTAGTTTAAAGAACTAGATGTTCAAAAGAGGTAAGGGAAGTGAAATCAGGGGAGTACACTTTCCCTTTTAAGCTACTCTTTGTTTTTTCTTTTTAGCTACACTTAAGCCAAGAAGAATCTTTACCAGTTACCTTCGGGCCCTTAAATAAGAGCCATTGACCTGTCGACTGTATGGATGACTCAGGTCTACTTTATATAAAACACTCCTTTGTCCCCTATAGTTGTGTGATTCTCCTATTCATGCACATACTTTCTTGGCTCTAGAGCAGAAACATAGACACAAAACTCATTTCTCAGGTAAGCCTATCTTTTTCTTTTGGTGAGGAAGGTTCCATCTGCTCAGATATTCCTCCCTTTAACTTTGTACAGGTATCTTTCTTCATTAACTTGGCAGGTACTTTCCTGCTCCTTCTGGAGATTTCTGCTCCTAAAACAATTATACTCTTCCTCCTACCCTTCCCAAATTTCTAGAAGAGGATTGAGGAAGAAACCATGTTGTAGGAAAACCCTGAATTAGAACTCTGGACCCCACCAATTAATAATTTGAATTTCAGTGTTCTTGATTATAAAATAGACAATGAAATAGTGTGTGTTTGGTCGCTCAGTCATGTTCTACTCTTTGCGACCTCATAGACTGTACCATTCCAGGCTCCTCTGTCCATGGGACTTCCTAGGCAAGAATACTGGAGTGAGTTGTCATTTTCTCCTCCAGGGGATCTTCCCTACCCAGGTTATAAAGTCGTTGAAAGTTACCTGCCTTGGCAGATCGATCAAATGGTTGAGGTATATAAATCAGGTGCTTCTATAAATATCAGCTCCTTTTCCTAATTTAACCTTAAATTCTTCCTCTAGGCTGTAGATCATTCCATTCTGGTCTGGTCCACCTTTCTTACTTTTTAAATAAATTTCCATGGCTCTAGCCCATGAATACTACTTTGGACCAGTTCTTTATCCAAGGGAAGCTCAGGTTTTTCCACTAGCACCATCACTCATTGTTGTAAACTTTACTACTTTCTCAGGGGACCGCCACTGTGAGCCTCCTACTGCTGCTGCTGCTGCTAAGGCACCTCAGTCGTGTCCGACTCTGTGCGACCCCATAGATGGCGGCCCACCAGGCTCTGCCATCCCCGGGATTCTCCAGGCAAGAACACTGAAGTGGGTTTCCATTTCCTTCTCCAGTGCATGAAAGTGAAAAGTCAAAGTGAAGCTGCTCAGTCGTGTCTGACTCTTTGCAACCCCATGGACTGCAGCCTACCAGGCTCCTCTGTCCATGGGATTTTCCAGGCAAAAGTACTGGAGTGGGGTGCCATTCTCCGTGAACCTCCTACAGGTCCTGCTAAACAGGTAAGTTAGTTTACTAGGGCTGCCAAAATGAAATCCCACAGACTGAGTGGCTTAAGAAACAAAAGTTTATTTTTTCATAGTTCTGGAGGCTAGAAGTCCAAGATCAAGGTATCAGCAGGTTTGGTTTCTTCTGAGACCTCTCTTCTTGTCTTACAGATGTCCATCTTTCCACTGTGTCCTCACATGCACATGGTCTTTACTCTATCCATGCATATCTCTGCTGTCTCTTTGTGTGTCCTGTTCTCATTTCTTTTAAGGACATCAGTCAGGTTAGAGTCCATCATCATGACCTCATTTTAACTTAATTGCCTTTTTTAAGGCCCTCTTTCCAAATACAGTCAAATTCTGAGGCACAGGGGGTTAGGGCTTTAACTTCCACATATGACTTTGGGGGCAGGAACATCAGCCCATGACAACTGGTTCTTGGCAAGGGCAGGGGCAGAGCCCTGATTTGCATGCAGCATGGTGTAAGTATTCCCATCATAGCCTACTTCAAGCCATCAGTCATTTAATAACAGTGCACAAATATCCTGAACACTTAAGAATCAATCTCACAAGCTGCTTAGAGCTGGTTCTGGCACATAGATGATACAGATTCCAGCCAAATGCCCCTTCTTTTGTTGAAGGAAGTGTCTTTGTGTTCTGTAACCATCATCAAACTTCACAGGATGTTCTACTGTGGCTTTTTTCCAGCTGAGAGACATCTCTAGTTTGTAGCCCATTTGCAGTGCAGATATTATTGACATAACCTTGAGCTCAGTAAATTCCTCAGCCCTTCAACGGTTAGATTACAAATCCATTCACCTCATCAAGATGGTAACCCATTCTTTCTACCCACCCCTCCCCCCCCCCTTTTTTTTTTACCATGTTAAACTCACTGATACTTATTTAAACCGTAAAACATATATACAGATAATTTCACTTGGGGTCAAAGAAGGGAAAAAACCTGTTAAAATTCTCCCCAATTCTCAGATGCTCTTTTGAGAGCAGTAGGGTAAAAAGAGAGCGAGTCAGGCTCAGGAGAAGCAAACATGAAAAAGGCTAAGACGTGTGCTAGCACAAAAATGATAGCCTTTATCTTTCACTATCCATGCACAAAACTTCATGACTGTTCACAATACTAGGTGAAAAGAATCTAATATTTTACAATAATTAAAAAATTTTGCAATCAGGGAGAATTCTAGCCAAACACAGCACCAAAAAGAACAAATCCCCTTACTTATAATTTCTCATCTTATTTTGACAGCTTTGGAAGAGTTACAGGAAGAATCTCTTGATGAAGAAATTCCCAACAGGGTTCAAGTGAAAAAAATTTCTTGAATCTATTTTGTGAGACAATTTCAATTTCTGGGTTTAATCATCCTAAATTAGATTCATTTTAGAGTCATTTGTATAGTGAATCTATTTGACTTTCCACTTTGATTATGAAATTAACCAGATAATTCTCAGATTTCTATTCTGCTTAGCATGATTGCCAGTCACAATGATTTTTCCTCCTGGTGTTCATCTGCAGTGTCATCCTTTCCTGCATTAAATAGTATTGACCTGTGTAAACAGTACAATATCATGTAGAAATGTCATAGAAGACATTACAGCTTCTACTTTTTTCTCTTGGATTATTCACAGCTTTCATATAATGTTGTTGTTCAGTTGCCAAGTGGTGACCAACTCTTTGTGACCCCATGGACTGTAGCACACCAGGCTTCCCTGTCCCTCACCATTATATTTCATATAATGAGGACTTTCTAATAGCCCTATTGAGAGACCTATATGGTGAGGGTGGGCAATGACCTCCTGTCAACCTCAGCATGTTAGTGAGCCCTCTTGGAGGGGGATCCTCAGGCCCAGTCAGGTTTTCAAATGGTAGCAGCCCCAGCTCTCATCTTGACTGCAAGCTCATGAGCAGTTTCAAGCCAGAACTACCCAACTAAGCTAACGCTGAATTCCTGAGCTACAGAAATTGAAATAATAAATGTTTTTTGTTTTAAACTGCTAAGTTTGCGGGGGTAATTTGTTATGCAGCAATAGAAAATGAATATCAGGTAGGCATTTAATACCCAGTATTCAGAAAGCCAGTGTTTATAAACACTGGCTTATATGCTTATATGTTATATGCTCAGGGTCAGGAAATGCAAAGAAGTCTCCATTTTAATCCCTGTGATATAGTTTATTAGGTTTCTGAAACTCCCTAGCTTTTGAACTGCTCTCCTACATTGGCAAGTTCTCCACCTTCTGGATCTTGATGAGAATCAGAGAATTTTCTTCTACTCAGAAAATGCAAGATACCTACTTTGTCAGTACTCTGGCAGCTGTTGAACAAGTGTCCCACACATGATTCATCAGGTGCACCTGTTCATCTAGGATCTTGAATTAAGGTCTAGTGATGCAAACTGGAAGACAAGGAGAGGTAGAGGAAGTGTCCAATACCCACGGCAGTAATGGTGGTATTGTAAGTTACAGCATCCACTGTGGACCGGCAGCTCTGACAACAACGCTCTTCCTCATTAGACTGGTTTGTTCTAGCCACAGAGATTCTGTAAACCATCTAATATTCCTTAATAAACTTCTTTTGTGTTTTAAGCATCATCTACAGTATGGGTTCTACTTCATAGTAGCTAACAATGGAAATCAAAAGGATGCCACAAAATTGCCAGTAGGAATTGCCTGAGAGAAAAGATGACCTCATTCTGACCAGTTGAATCTGTCTTCAAAGACACAACTTAATTTTCAGGGAGAAGCTGAGTCGTGATATGGAAAGAAAAAATGTTGAAGGGCATAGTTTAGTTAAAATAAACCATTGCAGGTATGCATCAGTGAGCCAGGAGTTTGAAATCCTCGAATACTGGTGATTTATAAATGAAACATTCTTTTTGTTCAGTAGTTTTATAATTATAGGGTTTTGTTGTTGAGTTTTTAAAAATATTTATTTACTTCTTTGCCTGTGTGGGGTCTTAGTTGTGGCACATGATATCTTCGTTGCATCATGTGGGATGTTTTGTTGCAGCACAGACCCTCTAGTTGTGGTGTGTGGACCCTGTAGTTTCAGCACCCTGCAGGCTTAGTTGCGTCACAGCATGTGGACTCTTAGTTCCCCTACCAGGTATCGATCTGTGTCCCCTGCATAGCAAGATGGATTCTTAACCACTGGACCACCTGGGAAGTTCCTGTAGGTTTTTCTTTTCTTTTCTTATTCTTTTTTTTAACTTGAGGAAAATTTGTTTACAATGTTATGTTGGTTTCTGCCATATGTGAAAGGTTTGAAACAATTTTTCAAATTATTTGTGTTATTTGTGATATATAGCACAGGGAACCCTATAGGTTTATGAACTTGCTAAACACAGGGAGTTCTATAGGTTTATAAACTTACTAAAAATTATTTCAACCCTTTCATGTACTTCAAAAAAGAGAGGCATCAAGAACTGAAGAATAAAATTAATTTTAAAGCCCTATGAGTTAAAGCAAGGACTCAGAAAATGACATTTTATTTGCACACAACTTAAAGTACTTGGCATTGAAACCAGCTGTGAAAGCATGAGACAGTCATAAATATTAGCTCTTAATACTGCTTCCCAAATAATTAAAAAGGCATATCCATGACAGAACTTGGATTGCTTGTTTCATCTTTTTCCTCATATGTCTTTGATTAACACTTGAGTTTCAAATTCTCATATTCTGGTATTTTTAGGCTGAGAAACAGATAAATAGGAAAGTTAGAGAAATCACCTATACGAAGAATGAATAAAAATGCAGAATCACAGCTTCCTGTATGTTAAATTATCCTTGTTTTGCCCCAGCGTTATTCGACTTACCCTTAGTAACCTGTCAGCTCCAAGTTCAGCCCCTCTACGTGGCCTTAGCAAGTTCTCCAAATCTTGCCCTACATTTTGGCAAAAAAGTATACCAGATTATCTTACCTTTCATTTTTTTAATCTTTTGGAAATTCTTACTTTTAACTGCATCAGTTCGAATTGGACATGGAACAACAGACTGGTTCCAAATAGGAAAACGAGTACATCAAGGCTGTATATTGTCACCCTGTTTATTTAACTTCTATGCAGAGTACATCATGAGAAATGCCAGGCTGGAGGAAGCACAAGCTGGAATCAAGATTGCCAGGAGAAATATCAATAACCTCAGGTACGCAGATGGCACCACCCTTTTGGGAGAAAGCGAAGAACTAAAGAGCCTCTTGATGAAAGTGAAAGAGGAGACTGAAAAAGTTGGCCTAAAGCTCAACATTCAGAAAACTAAGATCATGGCATCCCGTCCCATCACTTCATGGCAAATAGATGGGGAAACAGTGGTAGACTTTATTTTTGGGGACTCCAAAATCACTGCAGATGGTGACTGCAGCCATGAAATTAAAAGACACTTACTCCTTGGAAGAAAAGTTATGACCAACCTAGATAGCATATTAAAAAGCAGAGACATTACTTTGCCAACAAAGGTCCATCTAGTCAAGGCTATGGTTTTTCCAGTGGTCATGTATGGATGTGAGAGTTGGACTATAAAGAAAGATGAGTGCCGAAGAACTGATGCTTTTGAACTGTGGTGTTGGAGAAGACTCTTGAGAGTCCCTTGGACTGCAAGGAGATCCAACCAGTCCATCCTAAAGGAGATCAGTCCTGAATATTCACTGGAAGGACTGATGCTGAAGCTGAAACTCCAATACTTTGACCACATTATGTGAAGAACTGACTCATTTTAAAAGACCCTGACACTGGGAAAGATTGAAGGCGGGAAGAGAAGGGGGTGACAGAGGATGGGATGGTTGGATGACTCAATGGACATGAGTTTGAGTAAACTCCGGGATTTGATGACGGACAGGGAAGCCTGGCATGCTGCAGTCCATGGGGTTGCAAAGAGTCGGACATGACTGAGCAATTGAACTTTTAACTATACAGAGTATATGCATACATTGTGGGTACAAAAATCCAAATGTTATAGATAAATTAAAGCCTCCCTTCACTGCTACTCACAGTCCTCTGTGCATGCCTGTAATCTTCCAGACCTTTTTCTATGTATCTATTGGAATATGTAGACACAGCTGTAAGGCTCAGCCTCTACCCTGAGTTGCAAAAAAAAATCCCTTATATTTAGAGTACTCATTCATACTCATTTTAATAGCATGAAAAAAATTACTTCAGTCCATCAGTTCTTTCTGTCCTCTCTTCTGCCATGGCTGCATCTAAATTTGGTGTTAGTTAGAAAAGCATCTGGTCCTTTAAGTCATCTGTCCCGTAGGCATTTGTGGAGAAAACCCCTGTTCCCACTCACCTAGATCTTTAGAACTGAGACTGCCTTTGCCACATCAAGATGGTGTAGTAAGACAGTCTACCTGTATTGCCTATAAAGCCAAGAGAATTTCTGCAATGACTTCCAAGGTCTCTGCTGCCTGAACTCCCTTGGGCTTTTCATCTCCTGGGCTCTGCCTGGGAGCGATATTTTCTCACCAAAGGAATCTTTACTGTCATCACTTGCCTCATTAGCCCTTCTTCTCAGTTCAAGGTGGAGTTTTGTTGTTGTTTTGTTTTTTTAAGCTGTGGAGTAAGGTGGGAGAAGACAGAATTCTCTCTACTCCCTTAAGAGAACTTACACTTTCAAAAACCAGCCTTAGGAAGAAATATGTATGTGACATTTCTGCTGCTGCTGCTGCTAAGTCGCTTCAGTCGTGTCCGACTCTGTGCGACCCCATAGATGGCAGACCACCAGGCTCCCCTGTCCCTGGGATTCCCCAGGCAAGAACCCTGGAATGGGTTGCCATTTCCTTCTCCAATGTGACATTTCTACCTTCTGCCAAAATATTTCTTTCTGCTAGGGTAATGAGCCTGGGATGGTCAAGCTTGATATAGGAAGGGATGAGGACAGACTGAAATTATTAGAAGGATATTGCAAAAAAAAAGGGGGGGGGGGAGAGAAAACAAAATCATTTTGTACTTACTTCATGAAAGTTATATCATCCTATGTGTATTATTCCATAACTTGCCTTTTCTTTTTCAGTATGCCTTAAAGATATTTCCATGTTTCTCTATATAACTCTACATTATTCATTCAATGGTCATTTATTGAGCCTTCATTGTGTGCCAGGGGCTGTGTATATTGCATGGAAAAACAAGCGAAGTCTCATTCTTGTTAGTCTTACTTGTTAGGAAGAAAAATAACAATTAAATGTACATGTGCATGAGAAATATAACATGAAATGATGGGAATTAAAAAGAAAATGGGACGAAAGGATAGAGACAGGGGTGGCTTTTTAGACAGAGAGAACTTCTCTGCAGAGACAACTTCATTCTTTTCAGCTGCTTCATGATATTGCATCCCCCAGGGTGTCCCTGGTGGCTCAGGTGGTCAAGTATCTGCCTGCAATGCAGGAGACCCAGGTTAGATCCCTGGCTTGGGAAGATCCCCTGAAGAAGGGAATGGCAACCCACTCCAGTATTCTTACCTGAAGAATCCCATGGACAGAGGAGCCTGGAGGGCTAAAACCCATGGGTTCACTAAGAGTTGGACAACTGAGTGACTAAGCATGCATGCAAAGAAGATAGTGAGGTTTGTTTCCCATTTTTATTATCACAAAGCATGTTGTAATATTTACCTCCTTGTGCACATGTACAGTGGTCTTTGAATAGATACTGAAAACTAGAATTACTTGGTCATACTTGAAAACTGTTTTCTGAAATAACCGTAGGATTTATACTCCCATCACAAACTGCTTATTCACTATAACCTCTCTTAGTTAATTCTATCAAAATTGCTAATTTTGACAATCTCATATGTGAAAAAAATGATACCTTGATTTTTTAGTAATTGGCACTTCCCTGATTCTTACTTAGGTTGAATATCATTTCATATGTTTACTAGACATTTAAATTTCCTGTCTTATAGAATGGCTTTTTGTATCCAGTGTCCATGTATCTACAGGATCTTTGGTCTTTTCCCTTTGATTTTTTGGAGCTGACGTGTTCAGGGTAATAGTATTTTACCTCATATATGTAACATATTTTCTCCCATTATTTGTTCGTATCTTTGTTATATAAAGCTGCTTTTATTTATATAGTCAAATGTATCTGTATATCCTTGTAATATTCATACCTCCATCAGCCTTTTTGATTTTGAGTTTGTAAATTTAAATTCAGCATACATTTCTTGAGTATTCAGTATGTGTAAGACACTGTGCTAGGCAATTTAGAAGATATAAAAATAAGAGACTGGCCATCATGGGTCTCACTCTTTAGTGTTGGAAATACACGTGCACAAATCTGCCAAGTCCTGTAAAAAGAAGCACTTTGGTGGAGCAATGCCTAGCTCAGAACAAGGCACCAGGAAAGCTTTCACAGAGGCAGTGGCATTGGAGAGTGGGTAACCTTTTGAAAGGCAGGACTGGGAATGAAGGAGAAACAGCAAAAGCCAGGCAGAAAAGGCAGCAGAAAGGGCTGAGGAAGAATTTCTGGGGAAGCTGGATAGTGGGTATATGGGTAGGAATAAAAGATGTTAACATAGTGGAAGATAAGATTGAAAAGGTAGGGTGGAACTATCTTAATCTTTTACCCATAAATAAGAAATATAGTAATAAGTTCTACACTTCCTAGTTCCCTTGAAAAGTAGCCATTAACTAAAAGAAGACTAGTGACCATGAGAAGTGAAGTAAAGATTTGGAGTGATTGGATGAAAATAGATAGCCTTGCCCTCTGGCTTGATGACAGCTTGCAGATGGATCACTCCATGATCCTTTGGCATGTGTGTGAGGCCTGCCAGTGTGTCTTCTGGTTTCTGCTGGCCAGAGCCCTTGCCTGACAACAGCTACAATTTGCAAGTCTTATGTCTGTTTTACCATCCTAGGGAGGTAAGAGTTGGACCGTTTGTACATCATGACCTCACAGTCCTCTGGAGAAGCTGCCAATGAAAGCATGTTTTGGATAGAAATCTTAAAAAAAAAAAAAGTAAAAAAAAAAAAAATTTAAACACCCAAGACGAATTTGGCATAGGGGTGAGATTTCACATCCAGCTCCTCTCTGGGCTCTGCCATTTAGTCATCCTCCAGGATGCAGGGACTGCCACGGGGAACTGCTGCAGGGAGTGATTAGCTCTCCTTGAGCTGCATCAGCAAACACGCCTTTGATAGGCAGTTGGAAAGTAATGGGATTTGGGTTTTAGTTCTAAGGGAATGGTGGAAAATGTTGCGAACAGCTGACCTCCCTCGCCCCTGCTGAAATGGCTGCCTTCCTCTGCACTTTTTATGTTGCTTTGGGGAGAATGACAAAAGACAGATGCTTCTTGCTGGAATGCTAGTTGTTTAATCATTCTTTCTAGTCCCAAGACAGTTACTGTAGTTTCTTGGAGCTAACATCTTGGGCCGTTCCTTGGTTTTCAATATCTTGTAAATGTGTTGTGTTGTGATTTTCCATTGCATGGAAGATGAGAAAGTCTGTGGGTGAGGTGTTTTTTGTTTTTTGTTTTTTAAAGGTGTTATGTAGAAGATGGTATCCTTGGGTCAAAGCCTTCAACTGGGAGTGCATGAACCATAAGCAAGCTGTAAGTTCTTGTGTTCAGACACAAATATACAGCTTGGTCCATCTCCTATCTCCCACAGCACATCACTCGAGTCTACAGAGACTCTTGTCTTTTCCAAGGGTCAGCAGCAACATATAAAGTTCACCTTTCTAGTAGCATGACATGTGCACACAGTACCCACAGAGGAGGAGACCTGCTTCCTCTCCCTTCCGTGGCCCCCACTGAACCCCAGGAAGCTGCACAGTAG
This sequence comes from Cervus elaphus, assembly GCF_910594005.1. Taxonomy (NCBI): domain Eukaryota; kingdom Metazoa; phylum Chordata; class Mammalia; order Artiodactyla; family Cervidae; genus Cervus; species Cervus elaphus. The sequence goes on along the minus strand of NC_057833.1, from coordinate 60,742,550 downwards.
ACAAATGCCCTTAAGAAACAAGGTAAGACTCTTTTGTTAGCCACAAACCACCCTGCTCAATAGGTCTCTGTTTCCATAAAGATAACATAGAGGAGAAGCTGAAAAGATGTGCATTTTCATCATCTTAAGGAAGAAGGTAAATGATTAATCTCATAATCTTACACAACTGTTTTCCCAGGAGGATCGCATTCTGAACAATAAGCACGTCATAATAGCAATTTGGAAGATGATTCCTTTCTTCTCCTCTAAGAATCTTAACGTTTTCTTTAGTGAATCTTGTTTAATTTTTTCTCTGATCTCGAGTCTATGTATTTTGCTCTCTCTCGTTAAATTTACGATTTCTCTTCATTAGTCCCCTAGCCTTCTTCTGCTTGTGGAGAGGTGATCATTTCTTTCCTCTATGGTGATTACCATACCTCTGAGGAGCTCTCTCCTCCATGTGTGGTAGGTTTAGAGTAGAAAGGAAATCTACATCCCAGGTGTACCTGTGTGGGGTCTCGGTGTCTTAGATAGAAGAAACATTTCAGGGAAGGATACTTCATTCAGTTTTTTCTACACACCAATGTGTACCTAAGGGCCTTTCAAAAGCCAACAGAATGAATAAAAAGACTTTTTGTTTCTATAACACCTTTCCCAAGGACATTTGTAAATATAGAAGGATTGGCCTCAAAACCTTCTCTTCAACTGTATTAAGAGCAAGAATTATTTTCATATTTCATGAGGGGGCACCAGAATAAGGAGAAGTACCTCAACTCTGCCAGCTTTACCCAGCTCAGAAACCAAGTCCCACCCTGTAGAGATGAGTGACATTAACCAGCCAACCCACTGCTGCTCCAACCTGAGGCCCCGTGCCTCTCTTTGGTGCTCCACTGTGTATAACCAAAGTTCTTGGCTCCTTGTTTGATCTTAAAGTCAGTGTTGGGTGAATCAGTCAGAAGATTTGGACATTCTGTTCAGAAAACGTTATAAATTCATCAAGAAATGCTGGATCTGCAAAACTCTCCTGGCATTCTCAATAGAATAGCAATCTTCTGTCCCCAGATGACTTCAAGAAATGTGGGACTTGTGTGAGGAGATGATACAGACAGTTTCCATTGCCTTGAAAGAGACACACCCTGTCACAGCTCCCTGTCTTTATCGACAGCGTTCTCTCTTCCCTGACTTGTCCACCTGTAGCATTCCTATGCATCTTTTAGAACTCAGTTTTATTGCTATCATCTCCCTCATCAAGGCTTCATATGATTTTTTAACAAAGTCTGCTTTTTTAACAAAGTCTCAATTTTGTTTACTAGGATGAGTGCCTAGAGAAAGGCACTGACTTTAGCCCAGTTCCATGGAAAACCTCATTAATGTAAACATGATCTCTGGCCCCTTTGCCAGAGATTGGATCTGTAGCTTTGACCAATCAGACAAGAGAGAAGCTTATGAGAGCCCTAGGTCCTTGTGAATAAGATGGGGTTTGAGGAAGAAATGCTTGGCCCTCTTCCTCTGGATGCTGTGTCTGATTGTGGCCTTTAGATGGTTGCCATTGTCTCACTTCCAGCCTGAGGATGAAGCAAATGCTGGTGATAACAAAGCAGAGACAAAGATAAAATCCAAGTTCTTCAAGGCTTTGTAGAGCCATTGAAATAACCAGACTTGAGGTTGGCCCTATTTCTGGATGCCTTCTTATACAAGATAGTTCAGTTCAGTTCAGTCGCTCAGTCGTGTCCGACTCTTTGCAACCCCATGAACTGCAGCACGACAGGCCTCCCTATTCATGACCAACTCCCAGAGTCCACCCACACCTATGTCCATTGTGTTAGTGATGCCATCCAACCATCTCATCCTCTGTCGTCCCCTTCTCCTCCTGCCCTCAGTCTTTCCCACCATCAGGGTCTTTTCAAATGAGTCAGCTCTCCACATCAGGTGGCCAAAGTATTGGAGTTTCAGCTTCAACATCAGTCCCTCCAATGAACACCCAGGACTAATCTCCTTTAGGATGGACTGGTTGGATCTCTTTGCAGTCCAAGGGACTCTTAAGAGTCTTCTCCAACACCACAGTTCAAAAATATCAATTCTTTGGCTCTCAGATTTCTTTATAACCCAACTCTCACATCCATACATGACCAATGGAAAAACCATAGCCTTGACTAGATGGACCTTTGTTGGCAAAGTAATGTCTCTGCTTTTTAATATGCTGTCTAGATTGGTCATAACTTTCCTTCCAAGGAGAAAGTGTCTTTTAATTTCATGGCTGCAATCACCATCTGCAGTGATTGTGGAGCCCAAAAAAATAAAGTCAGCCACTCTTTCCACTGTTTCCCCATCTATTTGCCATGAAGTGATGGGACCAGATGCCATGATCTTAGTTTTCTGAATGTTGAGCTTTAAGCCAACTTTTTCACTCTCCTCTTTCACTTTCATCAAGAGGCTTTTTAGTTCTTCTTCGCTTTCTGCCATAAGGGTGGTATCATATGCATATCTGAGGTTATTGATATTTCTCCTGGCAATCTTGATTCCAGCTTGTGCTTCCTCCAGCCCAGCGTTTGTCATGATGTACTCTGCATATAAGTTAAATAAGCAGGGTGACAATATGCAGCCTTGATGTACTCCTTTTCCCATTTGAAACCAGTCTGTTGTTCCATGTCCAGTTCTAACTGTTGCTTCCTGACCTGCATACAGGTTTCTCAAGAGGCAGGTCAGGTGGTCTGGTATGCCCATCTCTTTAAGAATTTTCCACAGTTTATTGTGATCCACACAGTCAAAGGCTTTGGCATAGTCAATAAAGCAGACATAGATATTTTTGGGGGAACTCTCTTGCTTTTTTGATGATCCAGCGGATGTTGGCAATTTGATCTCTTGTTCCTCTGCCATTTCTAAAACCAACTTGAACATCTGGAAGTTCACGGTTCATGTATTGCTGAAGCCTGGCTTGAAGAGTTTTGAGCATTACTTTACTAGCGAGTGAGATGAGTGCAATTGTGTGGTAGTTTGAGCATTCTTTGGGATTGCCTTTCTTTGGGATTGGAATGAAAACTGACCTTTTCCAGTCCTATGGCCACTGCTGAGTTTTCCAAATTTGCTGGCATATTGAGTGCAGCACTTTCACAGCATCATCTTTCAGGATTTGAAATAACTCAACTGGAATTCCATCACCTCCACTAACTTTGTTTATAGTGATGCTTCCTAAGGCCCACCTGACTTCACATTCCAGGATGTCCGGCTCTAGGTGAGTGTGAGTGATCACACCTTTGTGATTATCTGGGTCATGAAGATCTTTTTTGTGTAGTTCTTCTATGTATTCTTGCCACCTCTTCTTCATATCTTTTGCTTCTGTTAGATCCATACCATTTCTTCCCTTTATTGAGCCCATCTTTGCATGAAATGTTCCCTTGGTAGCTCTAATTTTCTTGAAGAGAAAGAGAAAGAGAAAGAGTCCCATTCTATTGTTTTCCTCTACTTCTTTTCATTGATCACTGAGGAAGGCTTTCTCATCTCTCCTTGCTATTCTTTGGAACTCTGCATTCAAATGGGTATATCTTTCCTTTTCTCCTTTGCCTTTTGCCTCTCTTCTTTTCACAGCTCTTTGTAAGGCCTCCTCAGACAGCCATTTTGCTTTTTTGCATTTCTTTTTCTTGGGGATGATCTTGCTCCCTGTCTCCTGTACAATGTCACGAACCTCCGTCCATAGTTCATCAGGCACTCTGTCTATCAGATCTAGTCCCTTAAATCTATTTCTCACTTCCACTGTATAGTCATAAGGGGTTTGATTTAGGTCATATAAGATAGTAAGTGGCCTTACTAACTGTCAGAGCCCTAGTTTCCATTTCATGCAGCAGCTGTGAGCTTCCTAATGTGTCCAATGATTTTCCTTAACGACAAGCCACATCTTCAGTCACAATTGAGTATTCCTCCTTTGATTGCTATAGCACTGTGTATATACCTCTATTAATACATCAATTCTGGATTTTAATGATCCATTCATATGTCTGTCTTCTTTACCGTGAAATCTTCAAGCATCATATTTTACTTAATATTTGATTCACATTTTACTTATTTATTTTTAGAATTTAGTGTTACGACTGACACATATCAAGTAATTAATGAATATTTTATGAATGGAGGAACAAATTTACTCAGAATATGTCAAGTGAGTGCACATAGGCAGCCTTGGGTGTAATCAATTTAAATAACTCCTTGAGATTCTAGCCCTTTACACCCTGCTTCTAGAACTGACTGTTTTTTCCATCACCTGTTCATCCATCCATCCAACCCACAGGAATGCCAGGCACCATGCCAACCTCTAGGAATTCAGAGAGATACACTGTCCTCTATTGGCATAGATTCCATCCTGCCCTCCACAATGTAAACTGGGGACCCTCTGGCCGTTTGATACCATTTCAGATGTAAACTCTGTCTGGGGATGTGTGCAAAGCTGGCAATGGATAGAAATAGCACTCTCAGTGTAAACATATAGGCTAGCACTGACAAGAAAATGCTCAGTGATCTGCTCAGAAAGACAGGTGAACACATATCCAAGACAGAATAGCAGAGGGTGCTGCTTCCCATCTGAGCACTGTAGTACGTCTGTGCGACTCTCACTGGGCACAGTGTGGGGCATCTGTGGGACTCTCCCTGGGGACACAGTGTGGGACATCTGTGGGACCTCACTGGGGACACAGTGTGGGACATCTGTGGGACTCTCACTGAGCACAACTGCTGAGTTGTCTTCCTGGCCTTTTTGGCTGTTTAGTAATGGAGAGAGTCTGCAGTTTCCTAAGAAGAAAACACTCTCTACAAATTTAAGGATTTCTGAATATTTCTAGTTGATTCCCTGTTTCTTCCTTCTCATTCAGAAAATTACAAGTTATAAGCTACTGGGAAGAAGGCAGGAGAATGTCACACTCTACATCTAGCCAGAACCTTCAAAGATTATAGAGTTCTTCTCTTTATTATTAGGACATAATATATCTTAAGTGTTCAGAGTTCAGTTATAACTATTGGTAGACTGTGAACTTCTAATCATCTTTGCAGTTCTCAGTAGTGCTTAAGAGTTCCAATCTTCTGGAAAAATCTTTTCCTTTAATGTCCAAATGAAATAACTCAAGCTGTAGCCAGTGTAGTTTGGGGAACTACAATACCCTCCCCAGCATTTTGAAAATGCCTAATCAGTGCTTGCCTTCCTCTGTGGTTTCTTGTCATCTCTCTCCCACCTAATTTTTGGTCATCCTTGGTCTTATCACAAGGCCTTCCAACTGCTGCCCTCTTTGTTCTGTTTACCCCAGAATGTGGGCGGTGTTCCCTTTTCATTCATTTCTAAAGCACCAATAATCATTAAGTCTATTGTGGATAATAGATTTTAACTAAATATTAACAAAGAGGCATCTTTAATTCTAAAATTCTTTAGCTATCCCTTCAGAGAGAATTTATGACCAGCCAATTCTCTTTTTGTAAATAAAGTATTAGTTGCTCAGTTGTGTCTGACTCTTTGCAACCCCAGGGATTGTAGACTGCCAGGCTCCTCTGTCAAGGATACTGGAGTGGGTTGCTATTCCCTCCTCCTGGGGATCTTTCCAACCCTGGTCTCCTGCATGGCAAGCAGATTCTTTACCACTGAGCCACTAGGGAAGCCCCTTTTGTAGCTAAGGCCTATTCTGTTTCTTCTCTTACCCAATTTTTCATGAGATTCATAAATTCCTATTTCTGGATCCCAGAAAAAAACACTTTCAACTTATGCTGATCATTTCAGTTCCCTTTGTTTTGGTGCAATCTACAGCCTGAGCCCTACTTTCCCTGTCTGAACTGTTGGTATATTTCCCTAAAGAGGGAAATTTTCCTCTCATGTCTCTTTTTTTGCATCCAGATTGTAAAAAAGACTAAAGTAAGACTTAAAAGAGTAATTTTTAAAATCTCTACATTACACTTGTTTCTCAGTCTAGATGTGATCTATCTGGCATGTGAGGTCCTTGGCACATGGTGGAACTCAATCTTTTTTTTTTTTTTAAACTCAATCTTTAACAACAGTAATATTCACTCTTTCTTTGAAGATAGCAATTAATCTCAGAATATTTCATGTGTTGCTTCCCTTTTTCATCTTGTGATCCTTTTAAGGATTCCCATAAATTCTCTGGAGAGGGAAATGGCAACCCACTCCAGTATTCTTGCCTGGATAGAGAAATCTGGTGGGCTACAGACCATGGGGTCGCAAGAGTCAAACACGACCTTTCAACTAAACCACCACCACCACCAGAAATTCTCTCTTGAACCCGAACTCTCAATACAAACAAAACAAACTGTAAACTCCACTTTGTGAGTGCTCTCATCAGCAAGCAAAGCAAGTCCACATTCCAGCTGGCTTCTGAGTAACACCCAATCGTCTCTTTACTCTGAGAGTCTTAGTTTCCTCTTTTGTAAAATGAGGAAGTTGGCCTACTTTTTCTGTAGCTTCCTTCCAGTTTTAGAAAATCATGTATGCCTCTTAAAGATGATGGGGGAGGAAATAAGGGGTTGGACCCAAGAAGTGGAAAAGGCCAGCTAATCTTATTTGTAGCTCTGACCTTCTGCTGCCATTAACACTAACATTTGATAAACAAAATGTTTCAACTAAAATTAAGTGATGGGGTAATATAATTCAAGTATGAAAAAAATTTTTCTCCTGAATTTTAATTTAAACCATTTTCCTTTTCTTCTATAATTGTTTCAGAACTACCCAAGAAGACGCAAGAATTGGTCTTAGGGAGGGACAGTTTTGTAGAAAAATTAAAGAAAAAAATTCAAGATTACTGTCTGAGGTAAGATTTTAGCTTGCTTAGAAATGTTAAAAAAAAAAAAATTAAGTTGAAGCACCATCTAGTGGCTCTCAATTGTGTTTTGCCTCCAATTTCCCTCAATTTAGGACCACAATTAATTTGTTGTGCATGTATATGTACATGTATGTTCAGAAAAGAAATAATGCTGTTTTTTTTTATCTTTATGTGTAGGTAGGATGTTGAGAGGAAATAGTTTAGCTTTTTACTCTTCCCAGAAAATCAGGGCAGTGAGAGGGGAATAGACAAACATGAACTTGGGTAAATCTCTTCAGGCAGTGATGGAGTCTCTTCTGTTGAAAAAGAACATAATAAAATCCCATAGATTTCAGTTCCTCTGTTTTTCTGCTCACATCCTCTCTAAGAGCCCACAACAGTGTCTTTATCTTCCCAATCTTATAACGCAGACATGTCCTCACATGTCTAGGGATTGGCTGACTATTAGGTCATCTTTGCCCACCCCCAGCTTCCCACACCCTTTCCTATCGTAAGTCCACAGCATTCTTTGAGTTTACACAAGTAGCAATTCTTTTGCAACTATCTTAGAGATGACTTTCTTGCCTATGATTACTATATTCTGAAGTTACATCTGATTGATTGCCTCTAAGGGAAGAATGAAAATAGACCATAACAATGCACATGAATAGAATAAAACTTGCTTCATAATCCAGGCAAACAAAAATAGGCCATAAAAATGCACATGAATAGAGCATAATCCATGTTGCAAGACCAAGAGCAAATCTTATGATTGGTAAGCTAGGTATTTATATCAATCAGATTAAGTTCAACTGCACATGGAGTAAAACTGAAAACAACAGTGCCATGAACAAAATAGTTTATTCTCTCTCACACAAAAATTTAGAGGTAGGTAGTCTATGGCTACTTCATGGTCACAAAGTGCCAGGATCCTTCTATTTTTCATTTTCACCTTCTTAATAAGTTAGGTTCCATCCTCAAAGTTACCTAAGACCCACTTTGGCTGGTGGACTTCCAGTCATCATACCAGAGTTGCAATGTAGGAGCTAAGAATAAAAAGCAAAAAAGGGCCTCTTCTCTTTCTTTAAAGAACGATTCCTAAAATATCACACAAGATGTACGTTTACACTTGTGAAAACTTTTGTGGGTGGTCATACTGAGTTGCAAGAGAAACTGAGAAATATCTTTTAGCTAAGTATGTCTCTACACTAAATAAAAGTGGAGTTTTATTACTAGGTATGTGTCAGAAACCTAATGTGACAATGCTATGTATCAAACAACCGCAAAAACCTCTGTGACAATTGCTCAAATGTCTGAGATCAACTGAAAGTCAGGTGGGCAGCTCTTCTGACCTTGACTAATCTTCACACTTCTGGAGGAGATGACTGACAGCTATTGAATTGCGTAGGCTGGCCTTGACAGAAAGTGGGGGATGATCCTGGGGTATCTCAGCTTTCTACACCTTTCTCATCCTCCAGAAGACTAACTCAGTCATGTTCTTATGGAGTAGCAATAGAAACTTTCAGGACCTCTTGAGACCTAGGCTTGAAACTGGTACACTGCCACTTCTGCCTCATTTTATTGGCTAATTTATGGAAAGGATTTTTATGGAAAGGATTTTCCATAAAGACTTTTTATAGAAAGAAGTCTAAGGTTATTGATAAATTACTTGGATAGAGGGAGGGGAGAAAATTTGGAATCATGAATACAATCACTATGAGATGAAAGGGGAAATGAACATTGCACCAGGCAGCTAGCAATCTGTGCAAACAGTATTTTTGAGGCAGTAACTGAATTGTACTACTAGACTTTCTTCCATTTTATGCCCTATCTTAAAAGTGAGGGAATAATAATTTAAAAAGAGAGAGAAAAGAACTAATATAAGTTATATATGACATTATTACTAATTTATTTCTTGGCTCATGTTTGGTTACTAACAGGGTATTAACCTTCACATTTGTCTTATTATTTACTATAGGCAGAGATTGGATATATGTATCCAAAATCTGATTTTATTTATTCCAAGGCAGCTGCACTGCATTCTTTAGCTTCCATAGCAGTTACTGTGGCTATGTGACAAGCACTAGTCAATGGAATGTGAGCAGAAGCAATTTCCACTAAAATCCTGCATCTATCTCTGTCTCTCTCTGTCCTCTATCTCTTTATCTCTCCATATTTCTCCTATTCACTTGCTGAACAGAAAATACTCTGAGAAAGGCAGAGCCATAGGATAAAATTCTAGCTTACAGCAAAATTCCTCCTACCACCTGCCCTAGCCCCACTAGCCTGTACTGGTATGTGAAGTGAACAAAAATTAAACTTTTGTGCATGAATACACTGAGATTTGGGAGTGGTTTGTTTCAACCACTAGACTATCCTACTTATATTAGTATTCTCCAGGTAGTATGCATTCATTTTCTCCCTTAGAGTTTTGCTTAAAATAAAAGTAATAGCCCAAATCACCTGCCACTTTACACAATAAATTTTTCCTTTATATAAAAGGACACTTTTAAACTACAGGCTTGCCATAAATAACAATGAAGATAAGGTTCCAGTTTACAGTGGCCCTAGAAGGTTTGAGTTCCACCAAGTACTCTTACTCTTACCACAATTAACACATTGTGTAGTGCAGACAAGAAATCCAGACACTGCAGCTCTAAAAGGTGAGGTGACATTTAGCACTGTCTCCAATGACTAGCAGTTTCTTATGTGGAATCAACTAATAGTTTCTTCAAAAATACAGGTACTATTAAAAACAACTCGTGGACATTTATTTAACGATCAAAGTCTTATGATAATGTTTTCTTTCTAATGAATCTACAATTTTCACTTTTCATTTCCTACCTGCAATCATTTGTTCTCTGGAAGTAGATGAATCCCACGAAGACCAGGATAACCAACAAAAGAGAGAATTTCATGCAGAGAATGATAAGTAAGTCTGATCCTGGAAACCCCAGGGTTCTGACACCTTTAAACATAGATAACACAAGCAGAGGTGAAGAGCCATTTCAAAAATTCTTCTAATGAACAAATCAGAGTCTATAGTTTAAAAGAGCCTTTTAAAATATTCTTGAAAGTTCACAGATCATCATAATCAAAACACCTTCTAAATTATAATTTGAATTCTGCTAGTGTGTTGTTCTTTCAGGACTGAATTTAGCAATGGTATCTTTGCTTTTGTACATGGTATCTTATTAAATATTTATTAAAATATTTACTAAAATATTTTCTGAATGAATAAATACACAGTAAGCATCTTTAAATCTTCCCAATTTTATAAGAAAAACGTAAATGTACTTTCTGACTTATAAATGTTAGTCTTTGGGCATTATTCTTAGATATTTTGAGTGCTATTTGATAGTACTTTCCCCACAGTAAAATGGTTTTGTCACTGAGTTGCTGTAATACCATTAGCAGAGTATTTTATATCTTCCTGCTTTCATTTATTCATCTGTGAAATGCCCCCCAAGAACTGTTGAAAAGATAAAATGGGAATAGTTGGGGTCATCATTCTGGTCTTTTCTCCTACAAAAATGGCACCCAAAAGAGTGTGTGAAGTCTAAGTACTAATCTAACTTTTCATTCAAAAGGTCATGTCATCCTGTTAAATAATCTGCTCAAGGTCTAAATTAGCAGCCTATCTCCTAGCAGGCTAGTGCTCAAAATATTTAAGAATAATGCTCAAAGATTAACATTTACATAGGAAATCAGAAAGTACATTTTACTTTCTTCTTATAGAATTGGGAAGTTTTAACAATGCTTACTGTGCCTTTATTCATTCAGAAAATATTTATTAAAAACATAACATGTACAAAAACAAAGATACCATTGCTAAATTCTGTCCTGAAAGAATGATACACTAGCAGAATTCAAACTGTAATTTAGAAGGTGTTTTGATTATCAGGCACTGTCACGAAAGAAGACACGTCACAACCCTCAAAAAGCTCACAATTCAATTGGAAAGTCAGATCTAGACAATGAAAAGATAACCTTTAAGAGAAAAAAGCAGTGCTAAGTGAGTATTATAGATAGTAAATTATCTAAGGAATAAAGAAGCTTAGTCAGCTCTAACAGGGAGCTCATAGTGGAATCTGAACTGAGTCTTGCTGGTAAAAGAAGGCTAAAAGCTGAAGAAAAAGACTTTTCAAGGGAAATAAACAATATGAGCAAAGATTTGAAGAAGAAGGAAATGGCAACCCACTCCAATATTCTTGCCTGGAAAATCCCATGGACGGAGGAGCCTGGTAGGCCACAGCCCATGAGATCGCAAAGAGTCGGACACGACTAAGTGGCTTTGCTTTTTTTTTTTTCTTTTTTTTTTTTTCCCTTTTATTTTTATTAGTTGGAAGCTAATTACTTTACAATATTGTCGTGGTTTTTGTCATACATTGACATGAATCAGCCATGGATTTACATGTGTTCCCCATCCCGATCCCCCCTCCCACCTCCCTCTCCACCCAATCCCTCTGGGTCTTCCCAGTGCACCAGGCCCGAGCACTTGTCTCATGCATCCAACCTGGACTGGTGATCTGTTTCACCCTAGATAATACACATGTTTCGATGTTGTTCTTTCGAAACATCCCACCCTCGCCTTCTTCCACAGAGTTTGCTTTTTAACTTCAATCATACCTGGAGCATAGAGTGTAATATATAGAGAAGTCAGTGATGATCTGAATTTAAGTCTGCAATTATTTGTAACTGCCACACAGTGTGTCAAACTCTGGAGATGTAGAACTGAATAGTATGGTTCCCACTCTCAAGGGGAGCTAAAGAGCCTCTTAATGAGTATGAAAGAGGAGAGTGAAAAAGTTGGCTTAAAACTCAACATTCAAAAAACTAAGATCATGGCATCTGGTCCCATCACTTTATGGAAATAGATGGGGAAACAATGGAAACAGTGACAGACTTTATTTTCTTAGGCTCCAAAATCACTGCAGACAGTGACTGCAGTCATGAAATTAAAAGACGCTTGCTTCATGGAAGAAAGGCTATGACAAACATAGTGTATTAAAAAGCAAAGATATCATTTTGCTGACAAAAGTCCATATACTCAAAGCTATGGTTTTTTCAGTTGTCATGTATGAATGTGACAGTTGAACCATAAAGAAGGCTGCATGCCAAAGAGTTGATGTTTTCGAACTGTGGTGATGGAGAAGACTCTTGAAAGTCCCTTGGACTGCAAGGAGATCAAACCAGTCAATCCTAAAGAAAATCAACCCCGAATATTCTTCGGAAGGACTGATGCTGAAGCTGAAGCTGCAATACTTTGGCCACCAGATGCGAAGAGCCAACTCATTGGAAAATACCTTGATGCTGGGAAAGATTGAAGGCAAAAAAGAGAAGGGGGTGGCAGACGTGAGATAGTTAAATAGCATCACCGACTTGGTGGACAAGAGTTGAGCAAACTCGGGGAGATAGTGAAGGACAAGGAAGCCTGTCATGCTGCAGTCCATGGGGTCACAAGGAGTTGGACATGATTTAGCAACTGAACAACAACAACAACAACAACATTCTCAAGGAGCTTACACTGTACTGGGAATCAGAGAAATGGGTAGTTAATTAAAAGGCTATGGAAGTACTCAGAGGCATTCACGAGGCATTATGTGAGCCCAGAGAAGGAACAGTTAACCAAACTGCAGGGTGAAAGAAGTTACTGCAGAAGAATTATATCAAATAGTCTTAAAACTTCAATAGGAATTGATTGAACTGAACAGAAGAGAGTTGGGAAAAGAAGTACACTGTGAAGAGGTAGAAATTGCTTGTAAAGAGGAGAGGACCAAAAGAGGATAACACTTTTGAGGAGCCCAAAGAGGCCCACATGCTTAGGGTGGGGTGTCAGCCTGCTTAGGACAGGCTGGAGACTAGCAAGATATGAGGCAAGCAGAGAAGCAGGCCGAAAGGGTTTAACTTTCCAAGTGGCAAAGAGAAGGCCCTGGGCACACTTAAGTAGGGGAGCAGCCTGTTTTTCATCTTGGAAGTCACTGGTCACAGAGTAGGAGAATGGAGGAAGGTAAGTTAGGGCCAGAAGACCTGTTACAAGGGCAATGAAATAACGCTGGAGAGAGATGATCATGTGCTCAATTAGTGCAGTCAGAAGAAAGAAAAAGGTCTGGATTTAAAAAATAATTTAAAGCAGAATCAGTAAAAGATAGGAACTGATTTTCATTATGAGAAATAAGAAAGAGTACTATTGTAGGATGATGTCTTTAATTTTCTGGCTTGAGTCATTTATCATGAGATAAAATACACGTGTGGAGCTTCAGAAGGGGTGTTAGTCCCTCAGTCCTGTCTGACTCTTTGCAACACCATGGACTGTAGCCTGCCAGGCTCCTCTGTCCATGGAGTTCTCCAGGCAAGAATACTGCAGTGGGTGGTGCCATTCCTTTCTTCAGGGGATCTTCTCAAAGCAGGGATTGAACCTTGGTCTTCCGCATTGCAGGCAGATTTTTTACTGTCTGAACTAGAGTAGAGGAATTACGGTTCAGAATATATGCACGTTGAGGTGCCCCTGATGCATTTGGGTGAAGCTGGTCAGTTAGAAATTGATTTTGATCTTGGGTAGCTAAGGAGAGGGGCTTCCCTGGTGGCTCAACGGTAAAGAATCCACCTGCAATACAGGAGTCCAGGCTCAATCCCTTAGTCAGGAAGATCCCCCAGAGAAGGAAATGACAACCCACTCAAGTATTCTTGCCTGGGAAATCCCATGAATAGAGGAGCCTGGAGGGCTACAGTCCATGAAGCCACAAAAGAACCAGACACAACTTAGTGACTAAAATGACAACAATGAGCCAAGGAGAGAAATCTGGGCTCAAAATATAGATTTAAGAGTCAAGAATCAGATGTGGCTGAAGTCATGGGTCCTGAAGAGATCCCTCAAGGAAAAGAAGTAAAAATGAAAAGAGAAGAGAGTCAGTGATGGAATGTATTGAAATACCTTCCTTCTTGGAATGAGTAGTTGAAAATGTATCTATTAAAGAAGACTAATAAGTTGGCTATATGTTAATAAGAGAACAAAGTGAATATGGAATGAAAACAGATGAAAAGGGAGGAGAGACCACATCAAATATCATAAAGAAGCTAATTAATAACAAGGAATAAAAATTTTATATTTTATTTGGCATCTGAGAGAACTTTAGTACCTTCTGTTAGAACATTTTATGTGCAAAGAGATGCATGTGAGGAGCAGATGTGAGGTGGCATAGGAAAGACAGTGAATATAAAATCCTCCTTTTTTTAGACTTTTAAAATTGAAATGTAGTTGATTTACAATATCATTTTAGTTTCAGGTATACAGCAAAGTATTTCAGATTTATGTAAATACTTCTTGAGACTCTTTTCCAGTATACATTATTACAAGACACTGAATATAGTTCCCTATTATATACAGTAGTTCCTTCTTGTTTACCTATTTTATATATAGTAGTCTGTATCTCTTAATCGCAAACTCCTAACTTATCCCTCCCCCATGCTTTCCCATTTGGTAACCATAAATTAGCTTAATTACTAGACCACCTGACCTGCCTCTTGAGAAACCTATAAACAGGTCAGGAAGCAACAGTTAGAACTGGACATGGAACAACAGAGTGGTTCCAAATAGGAAAAGGAGTATGTCAAAGCTATATATCATCACCCTGCTTATTTAACTTCTATGCAGAGTACATCATGACAGATGCTGGGCTGGAGGAAGCACAAGCTGGAATCAAGATTGTCGGGAGAAGTATCAATAACCTCACATATGTAGATGACACCACCCTTATGGCAGAAAGTGAAGAAGAACTAAAGGACTTCTTGATGAAAGTGAAAGAGGAGAGTGAAAAAGTTGGCTTAAAGCTCAACATTCAGAAAACTAAGATCACGGCATCCGGTCCCATCACTTCATGGCAAATAGACGGGGAAACAGTGGAAACAGTGGCTGACTGTTTTTTTGGGCTCCAAAATCACTGCAGATGGTGATTGCAGCCATGAAATTAAAAGACACTTTCTCCTTGGAAGGAAAGTTATGACCAACCTAGACAGCATATTAAAAAGCAGAGACATTACTTTGTCAACAAAGGGTCTGTCCAGTCACAGCTATGGTTTTTCCAGTAGTCATGTAAGGATGTGAGAGTTGTACTATAAAGAAAGCTGAGCGCCAAAGATTTGATGCTTTTGAACTATGGTGTTGGAGAAGACTCTTGAGAGTCCCTTGGACTGCAAGGAAATCCAACCAGTCCATCCTAAAGGAGATCAGTCCTGGGTGTTCATTGGAAGGACTGATGTTGCAGCTGAAACTCCAATACTTTGGCCACCTCATGCGAAGAGCTGACTCATTGGGAAAGACCCTGATGCTGGGAAAGATTGAAGGCAGGAGGAGAAGGGACGACAGAGGATGAGATGGTTGGATGGCATCACCGACTCAATGGACATGAATTTGGTAAACTCGGGGAGTTGGTGATAGACAGGGAGGCCTGGCGTGCTGTGGTTCATGGGGTCGCAAAGAGTCAGATACTACTGAGCGACTGAACTGACTGAACCATAAATTTTTTTTTCTATGTCTTTGAGTCTATTCCTAGTTTGTATATAAGTTATTTATATCATTTTTTAAAGATTCTGCATATAAGTGATACCATTTGATATTTGTCTTTCTCTGTCCGACTTACTTCACTTAGTATGACAATCTCTTAAGTCCATCCATGTTGCTACAGATAGCATTATTTCATTCTTTTTTGTGGTTGAATGATAATCCATTGTATATATGTAGTTAAATTGCTTGCATGTCTTGGCTGTTGTAAATAGTGCTATGAATATTGGGGTATGTTGGTCCTTTATTGGACTGGAACCTAGCGGTCCAGAGTCGACGATGAGAGAGTGAATGAAGGAAAGAGGCTAATATTCCCTGGGTTACACAGCCGGCTTTCGCACTCCAGGGAATCAGTCAGAAATAGAGAGAGACACAGAGACAGAGACAGAGACATGGGGACTCAAGCTCTGATGGAGCAAAGGTGTTTTAATCAACATGGTGTGGGCATATATACTGTTTTACAAAGTAGTTATTCTCAGCAAAGATAAAGATTAAAATTCCAGACTTACAAAACATAAGGCAATCCCTATCAAAGAGAGAGAGTTGTAAACAATCACTTTTTACCGTATGGTTCATAAAAAGGAAGAGGGTACTTATCACCACGATGAGAAACTAATGAAGGAAATGCCTGGATTCCTCAGCCCCAGGAAAGGCGTGCCTCTCCTCTTAATTCCTGAATACTCAGGAATTAATAAGGACCAGAGGATTCCTGATGGATCCAAAACAGCACACAGGAAGCCTCCTGTTAAATGCTTCCTGACAGGTGTACGTGTATCTTTTCAAAGATAGAATTTCCATTGTTTCCAGATATATACCTAGGAGTGGGACTGTGATTTTTTAATGAATCTCCACACTGTTCTTAGTGGCTGTACCAATTAACATTTCCACCAGCAGTGTAGGAGGGTTCCCTTTTCTCCATACCCTCTCCAGTGTTTATTATTTGCAGATTTTTTGATAATGGCCATTCTGACTGTTGTGAGGTAATACCTCATTGTAGTTAATTTGCATCTCTCTAATAATTAGCAATGTTGAGTGTCTTTTCATGTGCCTGTTGGTCATCTGTATGTCTGCTTTGGAGAAATGTCTATTTAGGTCTTCTGCTCACTTTTCAATTGGGTTGTTTGTTCTTTTGATATTGAGCTGTTTGAGCAGTTTGTATATTTCAGAAATCAATACCTTGTTTAGAATCCTCTTTTTCAAATATTGGATATGAGTAAAAGGCAAGAGCTAAGAGCTTGAGGAATTCATAGCATCTTGTTTTAAGTATGAAAGGAAAACAGGCATGTTTCTATAATCAGTCTTAGGGAGAGGATTTGTGAAACAGAAAAGACTGAACAAAGGAGAGCAAGGATAATTAATGAAGCCAAGCTTCTGAGGACATGGAAGAGGAAAATAGAGTACAGGTTGAATGTTTGGTTTACAGAAGAGAAGGTCAGGTGGGCCTGGAAATAAATAATTCAGTCTAGAATCAATAAGTATAAAATAAGAGCCTAGAGTTGGTGGGAGATGGATTGTTGCTGGTGCTGTTCAGTCGCTAAGTTGTGTCGAACTCTTTGCAATCCCATGAACTGCAGCGCTCCAGGCTTCTCTGTCCATCTGATGGATACTGGAAAATAAAGATTAGAAGTGCATGTACTCATATAAATATTATCTATATATTTTATTGCACTACTAGAATGAGTAGAACCTATAAAACATTAATGGAACAATTAATTAAAAGCTGTGTTAATACCTGAGTTAGTAGGAATTAGTCCAACAGATCAACTCATGGAGCAGTATGGTCCATTAGAACCTATAATCTCAGTCTCCACACAAAGTTAATTGCTGGGGTGTGAGGGAAATATATAGATGTGTTTGTTGTTGTTGTTTAGTCACCAAATCATATCCAACTCTTTTGAGACCCCATGACTGTAGCCTGCCAGAATCCTCTGTCCATGGAATTCTCCAGGCAGGCAAGAATATTGGAGTGGGTTGCCATGCCCTCCTCCAGGGGATCTTCCCAACCCAGGGATTGAACCTAGGTCTCCCATATTGCAGGCAGATTCTTTACTGTCTGAGCTAACCAGGGAAGCCCATATTTATCTATATGTGGACATATATATATGTGTGTGTCTGTGTATGTATAAATATACTTATGAAAGGATATGCACCAAAACGTTAACCATGGTTATTTTGAGCTGGGATTGTGTTTGTTTGTTTTTTTTTCTTGTCTATATTTCTGATTTTTCTACACTGAATAATGGGCTATTTGTATATTAAAATCCAGAAGGGCAAATGCAGACTGTTTTCTTATCTGTATTTAATTTGTTCTACAAATTATGAGAAAATCTTTTATTATTTGTGTCATTTTAAAAACCTAATTTAAAATAAATAATATAAATACATGTAAAAAAGAAGTGAATGTACTGATACATGCTACAACATGGGTATTCTTTTTGTTGTTGTTGCTGCATGGAGGCTTTATCTAGTTGCTACAAGTGGGGGCTGCTCTCTAGTGGTGCACAGGCTTCTCATTGAATTGGTTTCTCTTCTTGCGAGGCAGAGTCTCTAGGGTGTGAAGGCTTCAAGTAGTTACGATGCATGGGGCTCAGTAGTTGTACTATACAGGCTTAGTTGCCCTGAGGCATGTGGGATCTTAGTTTCTGGACCAGGGGTCCAACCAGTGTCCCCTGCGTTAGCAGGTGGATTCTTAACCACTTTACCACCAGGGAAACCCCAGCATGGGTAATTCTTGAAAAAATATGCTAAGTAAAAGAAACCAATCACAAAGGCCTCATTATAGTTCCATTTACATGAAATGTCCAAAATAGGAAAATCTATTGTGACAGAAAGTAGATTAAGTGATTGCCTAAAACTAGAGGAATGTTGGAATTAAGGAGGTAAAGGGTTTTGTTTTGAAGTGATGAATATGTTCTAAAATTGATTTAGTGATGGTTATACAACTATATTCAAAGACCATTGAATAATGCACCTTAAATGGGCAAATTGTATGCTATATAAAGCTGTTGCAGAAACACAGATCAATATAAGAGATGTTATGATGAATAATAAATAGATATTATTTTTAATAATGTATTATAAAGAGTATAATATCTAATGTATTGATATAATTAATATAATAGCTAATAGTTTTTCATATAGTAAGTACAGCAGCTAATATTTATTGAGTACTGACTTTGTGCTAGGCACCATGTTAAATACGTATATGATTTTATTTGATTGACGTAATAGCTCTGTGATGTGGGTACTTTTATCCTATTTAACAGATGAAGAAACCATGAGACATTAACTAGAGCTATTTTGATGATAATTTCACAAAAACAAGCATCAAATATTGTGTTGTACATCTGAAGCTAATATAATGTTATATATCAGTTAAAAACAAAATCTTGAGACAGAGAACTTACTGTTCAAAGTTACACATTTGGTAAATGAGAGGCATGTGTTACCAAAGACATTGCTCCTAATCAACAGATTATGTTCCCTGGAAAAATAAGAAAGCATGAATTTTGTCTTTTCATCTTTGTATCACCAGCTTTAAATACATAATAACATTAAAAAAATGTTTGGTCAATGAATCGGTTTCAGACAGCAAAGGAGAAGGAAAGCTCTGTAACTCAGAGTAGCAGTAAAGGGGTGAGTACTATAAAAAATGGAAATATCAGGAAAGAAGTTATTATTGTTCTTGAGTATCTACTGAGTAAGTATTGTTAAATGATTTATAAGTATTGATATTTTGAATCAATAAAAGGTATGGACCTAACAGAAGCATAAGAGATTAAGAAGAGGTGGCAAAAACACACAGAAGAGCTATACAAAAAGATCTTTATGACCCAGATAAACACGATGGTGTGCTCACTCGCCTAAAGCCAGACATCCTGGAATGCGAAGTCAAGTGGGCCTTAGGAAGCATCACTATGAAGAAAGCTAGTGGAGGTGATGGAATTCCAGTTGAACTATTTCAAGTCCTAAAAGATGATGCTGTTAAAGTGCTGCACTCAATATTCAGCAAATTTGGAAACCTCAGCAGTGGCCACAGGACTGGAAAAGGTCAGTTTTCATTCCAATCCCAAAGAAAGGCAATGCCAAAGAATATTCAAACTACCATAGAGTTACCCCAATTCCCATGCTAGCAAGGTAATGCTCAAAATCCTTCAAGATAGGCTTCAACAATAGGTGAACTGAGAACTTCCAGATCTACTAGCTGCATTTAGAAAAGGTGGCTGAACCAGATATTAAATTGCCAGTACCAGTTGGGTCTTAGAAAAAGCAATAGAATTTCAAAAAAACATTTACTTCTGCTTCATTGACTACACTAAAGCCTTTGACTGTGTGGATCACAACAAACTGAAAAACTCTTAAAGAGATGGGAATTTAAGACCACCTTACCTGCCTCCTGAGAAACTTCTAGCAGGTCAAAAAGCAACAGTTAGAATCAGATATGAAACAAGGAACTGGTTCAAAATTGTGAAAGGAGTATGTCAAGGCTGTATTTTGTCACCCTGCTTATTTAACTTCTATGCAGAGTACATCATACAAAATGCTGGGCTGGATGAAGCTCAAGTTGGAATCAAGATTGCTGGGAGAAATAGCAATAACCTCAGATATGCAGATGACAACACCCTAATGGCAGAAAGCAAAGAGGAACTAAAGATCCTCTTGATGAAGGTGAAAGAGAATAGTGAAAAAGCTGGCTTAAAACTCAACATTCAAAAAATGAAGATCATGGCATCCGGCCCCATTACTTCATGGCAAATAGATGGGGAAAAAATGGAAACAGTGACAAAGTTTATTTTCTTGGGTTCCAAAATCACCGCAGGTGGTGACTGCAGCCATGAAATTAAAAGATGCTTGCTCCTTGGAAGAAAAGTTACAATGAACCTAGACAGCATATAAAAAAGCTGAGACATCACTTTGCCCACAAAATTCCATATAATCAAAGTTATGGTTTTTCCAGTAGTCATGTATGGATATGAGAGTTGGACCATAGAGAAAGCTGAGTATAACTGTGGTGCTGGAGAACACTCTTGGGAGTCCCTTGGACAGCAAGGAGATCAAACCAGTTAATCCTAAAGCAAATCAACCCTGAATACTCATTGGAAGGACTGATGCTGAATCTGACGCTCCAATATTTTGATCACTTGATGCAAAGAGCTGACTCATTGGAAAAGACCCTGATGCTGGGAAAGATTGAGGGCAGGAGGAAAAGGGGATGACCGAAGATGAGATGGTTGGATGGCATCACTGACTCAATGGACATGAGTTTGCGTAAACTCAGGGAGATGGTGAAGGACAGGGAAGCCTGGAGTTCTGCAGTCCATGGGTTGCAAAGAGTCGGACACAACTGAGTGGCTAAATAGCAACAACCAATAATTAATCTCAAAGTACTTTTACAGTGCCAGAATAAAATATATTAGGAGAATATATTAGTAAGGAGTTATTAAACTAATTCCTTCTATCTAATAAAGGAACATGATTTCTCTAGTATACTAATGCATTACTCAGTTAAGTTTTAGAGACTATCTCTGAATTAGAAGCATAAGTTTTCTTACCTTCTGCTTGGTTATTCACAATCTTCTATAGAGAAAAAGACTGAGCATCAGGTTCACGAAAGAAACAGGCACTTACCTTTAGCCAGCTCTATGGACAGACTTTGCTGCCAGTCAAGTGGGAGACAGAGCAGGACACAGCAATCACATGGCGGCCCCCCAGCGGCATGTACTCTGGACGGTCACTGTGCCATCACCCCAGTAAGGCTCTTGCTCAGTGACACAGTCACCCTCTGAGGTCCAGGAGATCTGTGCAGTCGGCTTCCTTGCAGCTGCCTTGCACACTGCGGTTCCATTCTCAGTTTGATCAAGGGTCACTTCAGGGGGCACTGCAGAAATGTAGGGAAAATGCTTCAATCTTAAAACCTGGGGCATAGAATTTAGAGATTTGTTTCAGTCCCAAATCTGGTAATTGGAAATACCAAAATATATGATGTTCCTAACCTAACACTTGGAAGTGGTAGCCATGATGGAAATTCCCATCATTTGTTATTATTTGACACATGTAATTCCCATCGTGAGTGATGGCCACTGGATCAACCTGAACGGCAGGATTCTCATCAGATCTGGAGGCCCAGGTTATTCTCTTGTCAATACAGTTTTCTTCTATGGTCTGATTTGTATCACGTCTGTAGGCTCTGAAGCAGGGCAGCTTGTCTCTGAGGACTATTTCCCACATTGCTGCCAGCACATTTGTCTGCAGCACAGGAGGGCAATAGAGCACAGCCTTTGCATCTACTAGTACCAATAAAGAAGTTTTCACTAGACACCCACACAGGCACAAACACGAAAATAATAAGAGAAAAGCTCTTTATAGAACTTCATGTGTTAAAATTAATTCACAGTATATTACATGACGTTGTACTTGAACTTTGCTGGTGGTCATATTCCAGAAATATTAGACTTACATAAGAAATTACACTAAATATATATAACCCTGGAGAAGGAAATTATAACTCGCTACAGTATCCTTGCCTGGAGAATATATAAAGTATTAAACTTATCCAAAGATTAACCAACTTCATCCTGTATTATGAATCATTAAGAAAGCAACATGAATTATATATGCAGCAAAATTTTTCAAGTGTTATAACATTAGTTCAGGAGATTTGATGTCTATAAAACAGATGAGAAAACAGAATCTCTAAGATAAAGACAGTGTTCTAAATCTAATTTTTTGCTCATAGAGACTAGCAGATTTATCTTGTAATTCATACTCGACAGGATAGAAAAGGGAATAATAGGTGACGTTTTGTCTCTTTCTAAGTTTTGATGAGAGAATAAATCAGTAACCTCAGAACTAAATGCTTATTCCTAAGAGTAGCACTTCAGACAAGCATTAAGTAGAATGACATTCAGGTTAAGCAAGCTGGGAATTTTTTAAACAAGCTGGAAATTTTTTAAGTACATTTTTTATTTGGAGAATCCCAAAGTCAGTAAAATCAACAGATCTTCCTTACTTCCTCCTTCCCTCACTCCTTCCCTCTTGTTCTTCCTTCTTTCCTTCCTTCCTTTTCAGTTATGCTACCAGACCGTTCAACTGTGAACTTTGCTTGCAGATTTTATTTCCAGACATTAAATGTAATTATGAGAATTAAATAAAGAAATTGATTCCTTTTGTCCATCTTTTAAAGTAAAAATTCAGCCCTGCAAGCCTACAGATATTTTCCAACTTAAAAGGTCACTCTTTCCCATAAATTCACATAATGTTTCTGTGCTTGGCAGGGGTTTGGTGAGATACGCTAATTAGGTGTGTCTGTTACAACTCACCTCTAACAGAAGTGCATGTCAGTTATTTCTTCATAAATAGAATCAGCTATAATGGGCAAGAAGCTTATATGGATGAAGCTTGTCTGTACTAAACTCTGATTTAATATCTCCCCTCTCATCTTTTGGTGTCACCTGCCTCTTCAGAGATGTACTCAAGTCCTTGCATTTTACAGCCAAACAAAGATCACACAACTAATGAAGGAAGATGGAGGACTTTAAAAGCAGAGTGGTGGCGGTTAAATCATATTCTTCCCATTACTCCAAGCAGTATTCCCTTCCAGAGGGAATCTCTTGTCAAAGATGTAGATACAAGCAAGAACTTTCTAATTACATAAGAAATCACATGAAATATATAACGTATTAAACCTTTGTGGAAAACAACTAGAGTGGGTGTGGGTAAACAGGTCTGTACACAAGGGAAAGATGATGAAGATAACACCAGAAAGATAAAGAGATTGAAGAGATAGCAAGGTGTGAATATTCCTTTGTGTTCTCAGGAGTTTGAACTTTACCTTGTAAACAGTATAAGTTTAATGTTTTTGCTAGTATTTATCCTCAAGTTCTGTTTTTTTAAGGGAACATACTTGCCAGTCAAATAAGCACACTTGAACAGGGGCACAATATCCAAAGAAGTAACTCTAACAGTGAAGATTCCAAGCATGGCAGATATTTTATGTCCTTTCATGTTCCATTCTCTGAACTTCAATCACCCTTCACGTATAATGATAGTTCTTGTGGTATTGCTATTATTTCACTTTTTCTTCATTCTCTTCTTTCATTTTCATACCTGTTGTGATAATTTACACAATGGTCAGAGCCAACCCCATACTCAATGGATTTGGTTCCTAACTACAAATATGTTCTTTGTGCATGCCTGTGATCAGCTACAGTGATTTTGCCTCCTACTTCACAGAGAAGGTAGAGGATAGAGTCTCATCTTTGTTTCCAAATCAGCAGTCATATCTCATCGTTTCTGCATCCCTTGTCTATAAATACGCACACAGACAAATTTCAATTGGTTTTGGGGCATTCTCTTTCTTTTCTCACTACCATACCCTAGATTAAGTCCCTGTCACCATGTACCTAGATTGTTACAAAAGCCTCCTAAATTCTGTCTCTGTCTCAAAACTCTTCTCCCTTCAGTTCATACCTTATACTGCAGCCAATATATCATTCTACAACACAGATGTCATTCCCTCAACTCTAAAACCCTCCAAACATCTCTTATGGCCTAGAGGACAAATTTAAATGGCTTCATATTGGCTTTGAAAACCCTCTTTTTCACATTGACTCACTTTACATTTGACCACATTGCCTCCACACTCCAGAAAAAACACCAAGTACAATTCTATTTCTGTGTCATTTCTCACATTGTTTTCACTCTCTAAGGTGGTCATATACTGCTTTTTTTATATTTAAATATCCTTTCTTTAAGACCCAGTTTACTGCTATATGCTCTGTGAACCCTTTTCTAAGCCTTGGTGCTTAACCACTCCCTTTCTACACACTTGCTATGAGTGCTTACCTCCTCTGTCTGGCTGATAGCTGAGCTCCTGATGGCTGGGTTCCCCCACAAAACTGGGCTGGGGCTCTTTGACAGTCTTGTTACTCTTATGTTCCCCACAAAGCCCAGCACAGTGCCTGACAGAGAACACTCCATAGTCTTCCAGTGGAATTGAACTGCTTTAGGGGAGGACATTCAGGTTCCTTATCCTACAGGATTCAGATCACCATTTTCTTCAACTGGGCACAAAGCTGGCACTCAGTCCAGACCACTGACTCTGTTTCTAAGTAAGCTCAACATTTCATGCTTCAGTAGTGGCCTCAAAAAAAGAAAAAAGCATACTACCTTCTGTAGGAAGTGTTACAGTGCTCTGCTTTCTGTCCATAGATGAAGTAGTTGTTGAAGTTAGAAGATATGCAGAGAAAAGTAGATGAAATCAATTTTAGATACATAAATGGAGTGAAAACCATTATTTCTCCATAAGAGCTTGTTTACAACATGATAGAAAATCAATTAACCATAGTTAAAATCACATGAAAATCCTTGAAAGACAGAAATTTGAGGTTTCTCCATGGAAAAACATGCTGACATATGAAAAGTACCTTTATAAGGTACTAATTAATGATTTTCCCATTTATGAGACACCTTGTCTTGTATTTGACAACTATTTTGTACAAAGTAACCCCACCTCCTCTCAAGCCATAATGTATTGGTTCATGATGGGCACTTCATGTGAGCTGGACTAATTATAGTCCTTTTACCAGATACCACCCCCTGCTTAAAATTATTTGGCCCGGTGGTGGGCACTGCACACAACAGGGCAAATCAGAGTATTTTCTCAAAGAATTTTGAAGCCAGAATTAAGAAGAGTAGTTCATCCCTTTCCTTCCTTACTTTTCCTACTGCAATGGTTAATTTTGCGTGTCAACTTGGCTAGCCATGTTAACCCAATATTTGGTCAAACGCTATTCTAGATATTTCTGTGAAAGTATTTTTAGATGAAATTAACATTTAAGTCAGTGAAATAAAGTGAAGTCATTCAGTGGTGTATGAATCTTTGCAACCTCATGAACTGTAGCCTGCCATGCTCCTCTGTCAGTGGGATTTTCCAGGCAAGAGTACTGGAGTGGGTTGCCATTTCCTTCTCCAGGGGATCTTCCTGACCCAGGGATCAAACCCGGGTCTCCCACATTGCAGGCAGACTCTTTACCATCTGAGCCACCAGAGAATCCCTTTAAGTCAGTAGACTTTGAATAAAGCAAATTACCCTCCAAAATACGAGTGGGCCTCATCCAATCAGTTGAAGGCTTAATAGAAAAAGACTGACCTTGTAGGAAAGGGAGCTCTGCCAGCAGTCTGCCTTCAGACTCCAACTCTTACCCAGGATTTCCAGCCTTATGGCCTACTCTGCGTATTTTGAACTTGCCAAGTCTCTGCAATCATGTGAACCAATTTCTTAAAGTAAATTAATCTCCCTTCCACACCCCACCTTGCTTTTTCTTCATTCTTCCTAAAATAGGTCTATTTCTCAGCGTTCCTCAGAGAAACAGAGCAGGATGTGTATATGTGTGTTGGACATACATCCAGTAGAGAGAGGTACAGAGGGAAGTAACAGAGAGAGGTAACAGTCTTTACTTTGTTCAAGTTCTCAATTTCATAGTTTTTGAGACCTATATGCATTCCTTCTCTTGAATTTTTCAGTTTATGACAGTCAAAATAGTCTTAATCTACTACAACTTTGGTTTTTTAAAACTCTGTTTTATAGAATTTTTAGTATTTAGTATTTTAAATATTTTTATAGTATTTTTCTGAACAACAATGATTTTAAACATACTTCTTATATATACCTCTGAGTTTATATGACCACAATTCAGTAAGCATTTGGGGGCTTCCCTGGTGGCTCATTGGCAAAGAATCCACTTGCCAATGCAGGGGACTTGGGTTCAATCGCTGGCCCCACAGGCTGCAGAGCAACTAAGCCCATGCTCCACAACTATTGAGCCTGTGCTCTAGAGCCCAGGAACCACAACTCCTGAGCCTACATGCTGCAACTGCTGAAGCCTGTGTGCCTGGAGCCTGTGCTCAGCAACAAAAGAAACTGCCACAATGAGAAGCTCACCCTCCTCGAAAGCAGCCCCTGCTCTCAGCATCTAGAGAAAAGGCAGCACAGCAGCGAAGACCCAGCACAGCTAATGAATAAATAAAATTATAGAAAATAAGCATTTGTGAATCCTAAGCTTATAAAAATACACATTTTGCTCCCCATTCTAATTTTATATCCATTTTCACCACATTAAAAAAATAAACAAAGAGCCTGTCACAGATACAGAGAACAAACTACTGGTTACTAGTGGGTAGAGGGAACATGGGGAGGGGCAATATAGGAGTAGGGGATTAAGAGGTGCAAAGTATTTTCTATAGAATAAGCTACAGGGATACATTGTAAAATAGGAAATATAGCCAATATTTTGAGCATAACATTTAAAAATTCTGAATAACTGTTTTGCACACATGTAACTTAAATAATATTATGTATCAACTAGAATAAAAATAATTTAAAAAAATATGTTGACATAAGAAAAATAAATAGATTCAATAAAGTTCTTAAAAATGAGCAGTAAACAAGTCTCTGAAATAATTTGACTTTTCTAGACAGCTAAATATTACTGGTTTGGGCTGGAAGGAAGACAAAGGATGAGATTCTAACCATTAAATTTAGTTAATATTAGGCTCAAATATCTATTCCAGAAACAGATAAGAGGTGAGAGCTGACCTCAGAGGGATTACTTTGTAGCTTTACCAAAGGGTTAATGAGTGAACTTTTGAGCCTTTGTGTTCCATATGGTCACTGTTGCAAGTATTCAACTCTGCTATTGCAGTAAGAAAGCGGCCACATATAATAAGGGAAAAAACGTGCATGGCTTTGTCCAAAAAAAATTTATTTGTAAAAATATGACTAGATTTTATCCATGGGCCACAATTTGCTGCCTCGATTTAAAGTAGAGTATTTTAACTTGCCCTAATGCAATTTCTTACAAATAGCTGTGAAAAGAAGAGAAGTGAAAAGCAAAGGAGAAAAGGAAAGATATTCCCATTTGAATGCAGAGTTCCAAAGAATAGCTAGGAGACATAAGAAAGCCTTCCTCAGAGATCAATGCAAAGAAATAGAGGAAAACAATAGAATGGGAAAGACTAGAGATCTCTTCAAGAAAATTAGAGATACCAAGGGAACATTTTATGCAAAGATGGGTTCAATAAAGGACAGAAATGGTATGGACCTAACAGAAGCAGAAGATATTAAGAGGAGGTGGCAAGAATACACAGAAGAACTGTACAAAAAAGATCTTCATGACCCAGATAATCACGATGGTGTGGTCACTCACCTAGAGCCAGACATCCCGGAATGTGAAGTCAGGTGGGCCTTAGAAAGCATCACTACACACAAAGCTAGTGGAGGTGATGGAATTCCAGTTGAGCTATTTCAAATCCTGAAAGATGATGCTGTGAAAGTGCTGCACTCAATATGTCAGCAAATTTGAAAAACTCAGCAGTGGCCACAGGACTGGAAAAGGTCAGTTTTCACTCCAATCCCAAAGAAAGGCAATGCCAAAAAATGCTCAAACTACAGCACAATTGCACTCATCTCACATGCTAGTAAAGTAATGCTCAAATTCTCCAAGCCGGGCTTCAGCAGTACGTGAACCATGAACTTCCAGATGTTCAAGCTGGTTTTAGAAAAGGCAGAGGAACCAGATATCAAATTGCCAACATCCACTGGATCATTGAAAAAGCAAGAGAGTTCCAAAAAAAAAATCTATGTCTGCTTTATTGACTATGCCAAAGCCTTTGATTGTGTGGATCACAATACCTGTGGAAAATTCTGAAAGAAATGGGCATACCAGACCACCTGACCTGCCTCTTGAGAAACCTATATGCAGGTCAGGAAGCAACAGTTAGAACTGGACATGGAACAACAGACTGGTTCCAAATAGGAAAAGGAGTACGTACTTCATCCTCTAAGTCTGTGAGTCTGTTTCTGTTTATTAAATAAGTTCATTTGTATCATTTTTTAATATTCTGCATATAAGCTATATCATTTGACATTTGTCTTTCTCTGTGTGATTTACTTCACTTAGTATGATAATCTCCAGGTCCATCCACTTTGTAGAAAATAGCATTATTTCATTCTTTTTCATTGCTGGGTAATATTCCATTGTATATATGTACCAATTTTTCTTTTTTTTTGCCATGCTGCACAGCATGCAGGATCTTGGTTCCCCAACCATGGATCAAATCCATGTCCCCTCCAGTGGAAACATTGAGTTTTAACTACTAGACTGCCAGGGAAGACCCCATACCACATCTTCTTTATCCATTCATCTGTTGATGGACATTTAGGTTTCTTCAATATCTTGGCTGTTGTAAACAGTGCTGCAGTGAAGACTGGAGTGCATGTATCATTTTGAACTATGTTTTTCTCTGGATATGTGCCCAAGAGTGGGATTGCTAGACCATATGGCAGCTATGTTTTTTGTTTGTCAAGGAAACTCCATATTGTTCAGGACAGTGGCTATACCAATTTACATTCCCACCAACAGAGTAGGAGGGTTTTTCATACCCTTTCTTTCATACCTTTTCTTCATACCCTCTCCAGCATTGATTGTTTGTATACTTTTTGATGATAGCCATTCTAACTGTTGTGAAGTGATTCCTCACTGTAGTTTTTATTTGCATTTTCCTGATGATTAGCGCTGATGAGTGCCTTTTCATGTGCCTATTGGCCATCTGCACATCTTCTTTGGAGTGCTTACGTGCTAAGGTGCTTCAGTCATGTCTGACTCTTTGTGACCCTATAGACTTTAGCTCACCAGGCTCTTCTGTCCATGAAATTCTCCAGGCAACAATACTTGAGTGGGTTGCCATTTCCTTTTCCAGGAGATCTTCCTGACCCAGGGATTGAACCAACACCTCTTATATCTACTGCATTTGCAGAAGGGTTCTTTACCACTACTGTTACCTGGGAAGCCCCCTTCTTTGGAGAAGTAGGTCCAAAGAATAATTGAGGTTTTCTGCACACTTTTTGATTGTATTTTTTTAAAATATATTGAGCTGTATGAGCTGTTTGTGCATTTTGGAAATTAATCCCTAGTTAGAATCCTCTTTTTCAAATCTTGGATATGAGTAAAACACAAGAACTAAGAGTTTGAAGAAGTCATAGCATCTAGTTTTAAATACAGGAGGAAAATAGGCATGTTTATATAATCAATCTTAGGGAAAGGATTTGTGAAACAGAAAAGACTAACCAAAAGAGAGCAAGGATAATAAATGAAGCAAAGCTTCTGAAGACATGGAAGAGGAAAATAGAGTATAAGTTGGATGTTTGGTCTACAGAAGAGAAGGTCAGGTGGGACTGGAGATAAATGCATGGGTCTAGAGACAGGAAATATAAAATTAGAGCCTAGAGTTGATGGAAGATGGACACAGGAGAAGAAAGATTAGAAGTGCATGTACTGCTGCATTCTACAACATGGTGATTCTTGAAAAAATTATGTTAAGTAAAAGAAGCTAGTCACAAAGGCCACATAATATGTGGCTCCATTTATATGAAATTGTCCAAAATAGGAAAATCATGACAGAAAATAGATTAATGATTAACTAAAACTAGAAGGATGTTGGAATTAGGCACTGATAATGATAGAGGGTTTCATTTAGGAGTGATGAATATGTTCTAAAGTTGATTGGTGATGGTTGCACAGTTGTATTCAAAGATGATTGAGTAATGCACTTTAAATGGGCAAATTGCATGATATATAAATAAGATTTCACTAAAGCTGTTGCAAAAAGACAAATAAATATGAAAGATGTTATGATGAATAATTAATAGATGATTATTTTGATAATGTGATAAATAACAACTATAATAGCTAATATATACTGGTATGATTAATATAAGAGCTAATATTTGTCAGTATAATAAATACAATAGCCAACATTTACTGAGTATTGACTTTGTACTAGGCACCATGTTAAGTACATATACTATTTTATTTAATGAACACAGTAACTCTGTGAGGTGGGTATTTTCATTCTACTTAACAGATGAGGAAATGATGAGACATTAACTAGATCTATTTTGGTGATCAATTCACAATATATACAAGCATCAAATACATTGTACACCTGAAGCTAATATAATGTCATGCATCATTAAAAAAAATCATGAGACAGAGAAATACTGTACAAAGTCACACAGTTGGTAAATGAGAAGCCATATATAAGGCATTACTGCTAATCAACAGATAATATTTCCTAGAACAATGTGAAGGCATGGACTTTTTCATTTTTCTATCACCAATCTTAACACATAATAACATTCAATAAATGTTTGGCCAACAAATTAATGAATGAAACTTGTCTTATTCAGAGTAGTAAATAAAGTGGTGACTTCTATAAGAAATAGAAATACTGGGAAGGAAATAATTGTTGTCCTTGACTATCTACTGAATAAATATTATTAAATTATATAAAATTATTGATACTTTATCAACAATAAAATAGCAAATAATAGCAAATGATATTTTTATGGCTGCCAGAATAAAAAAATATTTAGAGAATGTGTTAGAAAGGAGTTAATGTATTAATAAGAGTGGTATCATCTGCATATGTGAGGTTGTTGATATTTCTCATGGCAATCATGATTCCAGGTTTAGATTCATCCAGACCAGCATTTCACATGATGTATTCTGCATATAGGGGCTTCCCTGGTGGCTCAGACGGTAAAGAATCTGCCTGCAATGCAAGAGACCCAGGCTCAATCCCTGGGTCGGGAAGGCCCCCTGAAGAAAAGAATGGCTACCCAATCCAGTATTCTTGCCTGGAGAATTCCATGGACAGAGGAGCCTAGTTGGCTACAGTCCATTGGGTCACAAAGAGTCAACACAACTGAGTAACTAATACTTTCACTTTCACTCTGCATATAAGTTGAATAATCAGGGTGACAATATATAGCCTTGACATACTCCTTTCCCAATTTTGAACCTGTCAGTTGTTTCATGTCCGGTTCTACTACTGCTTGATAACCTGCATACACGTTTCTCAGCAGGCAGGTAAAGGGGTCTGGTATTCCCATGTCTTTTTAAAGAATTTTCCACAGTTTGTTGTCATCCACACAGTCAAAGGCTTAAGCATAGTCAACGAAGCATAAGTAGATGCTTTTTCTGGAACTCCCTTGTTTTCTCCATGATCTGATGAATGTTGGCAATTTGATCTCTTTGAAACCCAGCTTGTACATGTGGAAGTTTTTGGCTCATGTACTGCTGAAGCCTAGCTTGAAAGATTTTGAGCATAACCTTGCTATCATGTGAAATGAATCCAATTCTGTGGTAGTCTGAACATTCTATGGCATTGATCTTCTTTGGGATTGGAATGAAAACTGAAGTTTTCCAGTCTGTGACCACTGCTGAGTTTTCCAAATTTGCTGACATACTGAGTGCAACACTTTCACAGCATCATCTTTTAGGATTTGAAATAGCTCAGCTGGAATTCCATCACCTCCTATAGCTTTGTTAGTAGTGATGCTTCCTAAGGCCCACTTGACTTCACACTCCAGGATATCTGGCTCTAGGTGAATGGTCTGACAATCTTGGTCATCTGGATCATAAGACCTTTTTTGCATAGTTTTGTGTATTCCTGCTACCTCTATTTAATTTATTATGCCTCTTGATGAGGGTGAAAGAGGAGAGTGAAAAAGCTGGCTTGAAACTCAACAAAAATAAAAAAAAATTTAAGATCACAACATCAAGCCCCATCACTTTATGGCAAGTAGAAGGAAAACATGGAAGTAGTGACATATTTTATTTTCTTGGGCTCCACAATCACTGCATAAATTGACTGCAGCCATGAAATTAAAAGATGCTTGCTTCTTGGAAGGAAAGCTATCACAAACCTAGACAGCATATTAAAAACCAGAGACATCACTTTGCTGACAGAAGTCTGTATAGTCAATGCTATGGTTTTTTTCCAGTGGTCATGTACAGATGTGAGAGTTGGATCCCTAAAGAAGGCTGAGTGCTGAAGAATTGATGCTTTCAAATTGTGGTGCTGGAGAAGACTATTGAGATTCCCTTGGACAGCAAGGAGATCAAACCAGTCAATTCTAAAGGAAATCAACCCTGAATATTCATTGGAAGGACTGAGGCTGAAGTTCAATATTTTGGCCACCTGATGCAAAGAGCTGACTCATTAGAAAAGACCCTGATGCTGGGAAAGACTGATGGCAAAAGGAGAGGAGGGTGGCAGAGAATAAGATGGTTAGATAGCACCACCGACTCAATGCACATGAGTTTGCGCAAACTCTGGGAGATAGTGAAGGACAGAGGAGCCTGGCATGCTGCAATCCATGGGATCACAAAGAATGAGACATGCTTTAGTGACTGAACAACAACAACAGTATTAAGTGAACTAAATATGTAGTTAATATGGTGCCTAGTACAAAGTCAGTACTCAATCTGACAAAGGAAGACAATTTCTCTAGCATACTAGTACATTATCCAGTTACATGTTAAAAAGTATCTTCAAATTAGGAGCATAAGCTTTCTTATTTTCTGCTTGGTTATTCACAGTCTTCTGTGAAAGAAAATATTGAGCATCAAGTTCACTACTCTAAAGAAATAGGTGCTTGCCTTGATCCAATTCCATGGACAGACTCTTTTTTTTTTTTTTTTTTTTGACTGTCTTACCATACTTCTTTTATTTTTCCTATTGTCCCATTTTAAAAACATAATTTAAACCAGTTGAATCATGTTGTATGTATACATATGTATCCTGGTTACTTCAAGTAACATTATCCCCCAAGCTATTTTCCAAGTTGCTCCATAGTTTACATATTTATAATTTTTAGTGGTTGCATGGACAGACTCTTGATGCCAGTCAAGTGGGAGACAAAGCAGGACAGAGCAAGCACATGTCAGCCCTGCCAGGGCATGTACTCTGAACGGTCACTGTGCCATTGCCCCAGTAAGGTTCTTGCTCAGTGACACAATCTCCCTCTGAGGTCCAGAAGATCTGTGCAGCAAGCTTCTCTGAAACTTCCTTGCACACTGCAGTTCCCTTTTCAATTGGAACCAGGGACACCTCAGGGGCCCTTGCAGAATTGTAGGGGAAATGCTTCAGTCTTAACACATGTGACATGGAATTTAGATAGAGACTTGTTTCAGTCCAAAATGTGTTTATCTGAAACACATCAATATATGATGTTCCTTACCTAACACTTGGAGGTGATACTCATGATGGAAATTCCCATCACTTGTTACTATTTGACACGTGTAAGTCCCATCACGAGTGATGACCACTGGATCGATCTGAAGGGCAAGATTCTTGTCAGGTCTGGAGGCCCAGGTTATTTTCTTGTCAGTACAGTTTCCTCCTATGGTCTGATTTGTATCATGCCTAAAGGCTCTGAAGCAGGGTGGCTTGTCTCTGAGGACTATTTCCCATGTTGCTAGCAGTACACTTGTCCACAGCACAGGAGGGCAAGGGAGCACAGCTTTTGTAACTACTAGTACTGATAGTGAAATTTTAAGTGGAAACACATACATAAACACACAAACAGAATAATAAAAGAAAAACTTTATAAATACTTCATGTGTTAAAATTTATTCACAGCATACTACATGAAATTGTACTTGAAATTTACTTTGCAAGTGGTCTTCTTCCAGAAATATTAGACTTCCAGAAATAACATTCATGAAATATATAAAGTATAATATTAAATCCATCCAATGATTAACCAACTTCTTCCTGTGTTATGTATCATTAGGAAAATAACATGTATTATATGTATGATGATTTTTTTAAATGTCATGAAAATTAATTCAGAAGATTTGATATCTATGAAACAAACTGATGAGAAAACAGAATCTGAATTAAAAGACAAAGACAGTGTTCTAATCTTTCAGTCATAGAGACTGTCAGATGTATCTTATAATTCATACTCCTCAGGATAGAAATGAAATGATAAATGAAGTTTTGTCTCTTACTAAGTTTTGATGAGAGAGTATCAATCATTAACATCAGAACTAAATGCCTTTTCCTAAGGGTGGCACTTCAGGCAAATGTTAAGTAATGAAAACATATGGTACTTTCATTAAAAATATCTAGAATGATATATTTTTCTTTCTCTGACTTATTTCACTTAGCATAACATCCTCTAGGTCCATCTATATTGTTGCTAGTGGCAAGATTTTATTTTTTATGCCTCAGTAATAGCAATAGTAAAATAGTCCATTGTATAAATATGTGTGTGTATCACATCTCTATACAGTCATCCATCCATTTATCTTAATTATGTTGAAGTACCAAAAGAAACATTTGACAGTATTAAATAAAACATCAGGATGTACAGATATAAAGCACTATTTATAAACAAGTGGAATTTAAAAAATACCAAATCAGAAATTAAAATTCAGTGGATGGATTAATTTCATCAGAATAAAAATGGATAAAGAACCACCCAAGTTAAAGTTAGACAAATGAAAGTCCTCCAACCAGTAACATAAAGAACAGATTAAAAATAATAGAACTTCAACAGCTGGTGGGGCAATATAAAAAAGATTAACACATGTATATTAGAATCCAGTAGCATATTAAAAGTATTATATACCATAACCAAGTGGGATTTACTCAGGAATATAAGGACAGATCAACATATGAAAATCAATTAATGTATTACAAGACAAAACCACACCATATAATCACTTCAGTTGATGCAGCAAAAGTCTTTGACAACACACTTTCATAATAAAAACACTCAACAAACTATGGATAGAAGTGAACACCTCAATCTGATAAGAGATATTATGAAAAAACCATTTCTAAGTCAGTCTTAATTATCAAAGGCTAGATGCTTTCTTCCTAAAACCAGGAACAAGACAAGGATGTCTTCTCTTGCCTCTTCTATTCAATATCATTTTGGAATTTCCATACAGGCAATTAGGCAAGAAAAAGTAAATAAAAACATAATAGTAATTGTAAAGAAAGAAGTGGGCTTCCCAGGTGGTGCTAGTGGTAAAGAACCTGCCTGCCAATGCAGGAGACATGAGACATGGTTTTGACTCCTGGGTCAGGAAAATCCTCTGGAGGAGGGCATACCAATCCACTCCAGTACTCCTGTGTGGAGAATCCCATGGACAGAGGAGCCTAGGGGTTCCTAGGGGTCACAAAGAGTCAGACACGACTGAAGCAACGTAACACATACACACAAAGAAAGAAGTAAAACTATTTCTATTTGAAGATGGCATAATCATGTACATAGAAAATACTAAGGAATCCATTAAAAAAACATTTCAACTAATAAACAATTTCAGCAAGTTTGCAGAATACAAGATTAATGCCTAAAAATCATATTTTCATATACTTGCAATAAAAAGTTTAAATTTAAAAAACAATTCCATTTACCGTAGCATCAAAAAGAATAAAATACATTGGGAAAAAACTTTAGAAGAGAAGTGTAAAATTTTCATTCTAAAAATACAAAACACAGTTGAAAGAAATTAAATAAGACTTAAATAAATTTAAGACATTCATATTCAAGAATCAGAAGACTCAATGTTGTTAAGATGCCAACACTCCTCAAATTAATCTACAAATTAGATACAACCTCTACCAAAATCTTAACTGGGTTTGTTTGCAAAAATTGAGAAGTTGATGTTAAACTCCTATGAAAATGCAAAAGATCCTGAATAGTCAAAATAACCTTTTAAAATGACAAAGTTGGAGGACTCACATTTACTTATTTAAACATCTACTATATTTATTATGACACTGTGATATTGACATAAGGATAGACCCATAAAGCAATGAAATAAAATTTAAAGTCTAGATATAAACCAGTGTGTCTCTGGTCAACTGATTTTCAACAAAGGGTCAAGATCATTCAATGGAGGAAAACAGTCTTTTCAACAAATGGTGCTGGAGCAACTGGATATCTACTTGCAAAAGAATAAAAAAGTTAACTCAATATTAATCATAGACCTAGATGTAAGAGTTAAAAGCATAAAACTCATAGAAGAAAAAAATAGGAGTAAATATTTGGATTAGGTAAAGTCTTCTTAGATATGATGCAGAAAAGCATAAGTGACAAAGGGAAAAGTAGATAAATTGTATATCAAAACAAAGAAGTCTTGTACTCAAATAACACTGTTGAGAAAGTGAAAAGACAACCCACAAAATGAGTGAAAACATTTGTAAATCACATACTTAATAAGTGATTTATATCTGACATACATAAATCCGTGCATGCTCAGTCGTGCCAACTGTTGTGACTCCATCCTGACAGGCTCTTCTGTCTATGGGATTTCCCAATGGAAAATTGGGAAAATTTCCTCCTCCAGGAGAATCTTCCCAACCCATGGATCGAACTTGAGTCTCCCATGTCTCCTGCATTGCAGGCAGAGTCTTTACTGTTGAGGCATCAGGGAAGCCCCTAAAGGGCTTTTATGAATAAATCACATAAAAAGTAAATAATCCAATTTAAAATTGAGCAAAAAAAAAAAAAAAAAAAACCACTATTGAATAGATAGTTCTCCAGAGGAGATATAAAAATATCACATCATCACATAAACACATGAAAAGATCCTTAATATTGTTAATCTTTAAAGAAATACAAATAAAAACCACAATAAGATGTTATTTCATCCCCACACAGGTAGCTGTAGTCAGAGAGGTAGAAAATAACACGTGTTGGTGAGGATATGAAGAAATTGAATCTTTAACAAATCTCTGGTGAAAATTTTACATTGTTCATTCACTTTGGAAAATAATTTGTAAGTTCTTAAAAAAAAATGTAGAGTTACCATATGACCCAGCAATTCTACTTTAAGCTCTATCTCCAGAAGAAATGAAAACATACATCCACAGAAGTTTCTATACAAACATTTGTAGGAGAGTTGTTCTTAATAGCCCAAAAGTGGAAACAATCTAAATGCCCATTAACTGATGAATGGGTAAGTAAAATGTGGTATACTCTTACCATGGAATATTGTCAGGCAATAAAAAGTGACGTAGTGATACACACTATAGCATAGAAGGACCTTGAAAGCATTTTGGTAAGCCAATCACAAAAGACCACATATATGATTTCATACATATATAGTTTCTAGAATAGGCAAACATATGAAACAGCAGTATACTTGAAGTTTCCTAGAGAAGGTGTTGTGGGGAGATGAAAGGGGAATTTATCCTTAAATCAAATACTAAAAATGGATAATGCAAAGTAGTATAGGCAAAAAATAAGTCAATAGATTAGTTTAAATGGTGTTCTTAAAAATATTAGTTAACTCAAAAGAAGGCAGGAAAGAAGAAACAAAAGAACAATAAACAGAGGGGACAAAGAGAAAACAAATAGTAAAATGATGGGTGTAAATTTTATCATATTAACAACTATATTCTATGTTGAGACAAAAGCAAAGATTATCAGAAAGGATAAAAAAGCAAATTCCAATTATATGAGGTCTACAAAAATCAACTTTAAAATAAAGATACACATAAGTTGAAAGTAAAGGATGGAAAAATATAAACTATGCAAACAGGACAAAAAAGCTAGGGAACCTATATTAATAAAAATAAAGCCTTCAAGATAAAGACTGTTACCAGAGATAAAGGAAATTTTGTAAAATTACGTAGATCAGTTCATCAGAAAGACAAAATTACTATAAATGTGTATATATCAAATAACCAAGCTTCAAAATACATGAAGCAAACCTGACAAAATTTAAAGGAGAAATAGACTATTTGCATAGTCATAGTTGGAGATTTTGACATCCTTCTCCCAGAAATTAATAGGACAATTAGAATAAAATATTTTTAAAGACAAAATATATGAACAATATCAATTACCTTGATATAAAATATTTATAGAATAGGACACCCAATATACAGAATACACATTCTCTTCAAGAGCTCTTGATACATTTACCAAGGTTGACTATGTTCTGGACAAAAAAGCAAGTGTCAGTAAATTTAGAAAGATCAGGGGGAAAATATATGAGTATCAAGGACTCTCACACTTTTGTTTTCTATTGAAGGCAATATATTGTTAATTGTGTGACTCATCTTGGTCTCTTGCTCTTGATTTTATACATTCTGAAATAAAGAAAAATTTGCACTGGTATTTCTACTTTTGAAAAAAAAATACTTTCTTTCATATCTATCAGTCTATTTTGAAATAGTGATCCCCAGTGAGTAAAGAGGGTAGTCATACCATATTTGTGTAGTATTGTGCTCTCCCCAGTCTAGGTAGTGGTAATTTCACTATCTTTGTTCCTCATCTTGCTCTCCCTTCTTCCTTGACTTTCAACTTATGACTTTGCTTCACATTCTTTGAGAAAGAGCACCCCAATCTTCCCACTCTCAATCCAAGAATGACTTACATCTATGCTATCTCATCTTTCTTCTCCTTATTAAAATGCAAGACATTAGATTTTTCAATGCAAACCAAAATTTCAGAAATGGAAACTTGACTGAAATAAAGAAGTGCTTATTTGGGGCTTGTCAGGACTGCTGCAAAGGACAGACAGATCCAAAAACATTTGGACTGTATTCCACTGGACTACAAAATGGGAAAAGCTTATAAAGGCAAAAAAATGCAAGTTACGTGAATTGTTTGTCAAGAATTAGGATTGAAGCTGCCAAAGAAGTAAGGACATTTGTTAACAAGGTGTATTTGTTAAACAAGGATTGGTTGGTGTTCGAAAAGATTACATGGTTGTGAATGGAGTGGGGAACTTTGAAACAACAAGGATGCAGCTAGCAATTACTAGCAGATATTGTTTGAAAATAGCTGGTGGTGTCCTTGAGCTTGATCCAGTTCAGAAAAGTTCAAATTCTCAATGATGCAGAAATGTGTCCAAAAGCACATCCACAGTGGCCATCCAGCTTAATTGTGGATGGTTGTAGTATAGTTCAGTTATAGTTATTTAAATGGTTTTAAATGTATCTTCACTGCCAAAATCCAGTTCCTTCATTTGTGCTCTGAATCCTGTTGATTCTCATCATCTCAGTGTTGTTGTTGTTGTTGTTTTCTCATTTAGTTAATAAATATCACTCTCAAGGAAGGGGCAAAAACAAGAAACCTGGCAAAATATTTTTTTTCAAGGAATAAGTAATCTTGACATTTATGATAATGACTGATAGAATAATTTCTTTTTATGTAATATCTGTGAAATATCTATATTTTTATCAAATCAGCTTAAAGGTAAATTGTAGAATAGTAAGTGATCCTAATTTTCTACTGGCTTTAATTATAAACTTGAGGTTAATATAACAGAAGAAAAGTCACAAATAAAGAATGAAAATTTCTCAACAAATCAATGGGCAAATATTTAAATACTATTCAGTTTTTAACTTCTTCCAGTGTAAGGAGCTTGGAGGCCACCACCACATCCTAATGGCAAGCCAAAATCTGAACAAAATGAAAAATCAACAATGGCATTTATATCCATAAGTAAAACAAGGATACATGGCAAACTGCTCCTCTCCAAATTGGAGATACCAGCAGGGAGATACTGAGAATCACAACTTACCAAAGCAGAAACTCAGAAACTTCAAGGGAACCCATGACAGAATAGGAAAACCAGAACTGTAATTGAGTTTCTGGAGGCTCAACCTCGACAAATCTGAGTTAAAAACTCAAGAGGGACGCAGTCATAGAGGGACCTTCACATTTTTTGTGAGTTTTACCTTCAGGAAATCAACCAGATTCTCACAATTCCCCCCAGTATATACTGGGGGAAATCCCGTCCTGCTGCTGGCAGGGAGAGGGGGAAAGGAACTATTTTAAAATGCATCAGGGCACACTGTCCTTAACAAAGTCTGATTTCAAGAGAAACCATTTAACTAGAGACTCCCCTGCTGGGGTTTAATCAGAGTCTAACTTATTTGAGAAAGGAAATATCCTACTTCACTCATCCTGGTCAATCTGAGTTGTGGGAACAAAAACTGAGAAGCATTTGTAAAGTTCACAGTTCAGAGACACTGGCTCACTAAAAGACAGACACCTAATTGTAGGACTCTAAAATGCTTCCTCCTACTCCATTTTATCACCACATTACTGAAGGTCTATTTACAACAGTTCTTTTTACCAGTACATCACATCTGGGTATCAAGAAAAAGTTACAAGACACACTCTTCAACACAGTTTGAAGAGACAGAGCAATTATCAGAACCAGACATGGCAGATATATTGGAATTATCAGACTTGGAATTTAAACAATTATTAGAAAAAGCAAGGGAATTCCGGGAAAGCATCTACTTCTACTTTATTGACTATGTTAAAGCCTTTGACTGTGTGGATCACAACAAACTGGAAAATTCTTAAAGAGATGGAAGTACCAGACCACCCTACCTGCCTCCTGAGAAACCTGTATGCTGGTTAAAAAACAACAGTTACAACCAGACATGGAACAATGGACTGGTTCAAAACTGGGAAAGGAGTACTTCAAGGCTGTATATTGTCACCCTACTTATTTAACTCATGCAGAGTGCATCATGGGAAATGCTGAGCTGGATAAAGCACAGTTGTAACCAAGATTTCAGGGAGAAATATCAATAACCTCAGATATGCAGATGACACACCCTAATGTAAGTGAAGAGGAATTAAAGAGCATCCTGATGAAGGTGAAAGAAGAGAGTGAAAAAGCTGGCTTGAAAAATCAACATTCACAAAATGAAGATCATGGCATCCCGTCCCATCACTTCATGGCAAATAGATGGGGAAACAATGGAAACAATGACAGACTTTATTTTCATGGGCTCCAAAATCACTGTAGATGGTGATTGCAGACATGAAATTAAAAGATGCTTACTCCTTGGAAGAAAAGCTATGACAAACCTAGGCAGCAGCATTAAACAACAGAAGCATTACTTTGTCAACAAAGGTCCCTATAGTCAAAGCTATGGCTTTTCCAATAGTCATATATAGATGTGAGAGCTGGACAATAATAAAGGCTGAGAACCAAAGAACTGATGCCTTCAAACGGTGGTGCTGGAGAAGACTCTTGAGAGTCCCTTGGACTGCAAGGAGATCCAACCAGTCAATCCTAAAAGAAATCAACCCTGAATATTCATTGGAAGGACTGATACAGAAGCTCCAATACTTTGGCCACCTGATGCGAAGAGCTGATTCATTAGAAAAGATCCTGATGCTGGGAAAGATTGAAGGCAGGAGAAGGGGATGACAGAAGACAAGATGGTTGGATGGCATCACCAACTCAATGGACTTGAGTTTGAGCAAACTCCAGGAGATGGTGAAGAACAGGGAAGCCTGGTGTGCTGCAGTCCTTGGGGTGGCAAAGAGTCAGACAGAACTGAACAACAACAACATGATTAATATGCTAAGGGCTTTAATGGATAAGCAGACAACATACAAGAGCAAATGAACAACGTAAACAGAGAGCTAGAAACTCTTAAGAAAGGACCATAAAGAAATACTAGGGATCAAAAAAAAACTGGAACAATAATGAAAAACACCCTTGATGAGCTGATTAATAGCTTATTAATAATTAATACTGGGGAAATAATCTCTGGTTTAGATGACATATCAGTAGAACTTTCAAAAATTTGAATAGCAAAGAGAAGAGGGAGGAGCTAAGATGGAGGAGGAATAGGATGGGAAGACCACTGTCTCCCCTACAAATTCATCGAAAGAACATTTGAATGCTGAGCAAACACCACAAAACAACTTCCGATCGCTAGCAGAGGACATCAGGCGCCCAGAAAAGCAGCCCATTGTCTTTGAAAGGAGGTAGGACAAAATATAAAAGATTAAAAAAGAGACAAAAGAGTTAGGGACGGAGACCCGTCCTGGGAAGGGAGTCTTAATAGAGGAAGTTTCCAAACATCAGGAAACCCTCTCACTGGCGGGTCTGGGGGAAGTTTTTGAATCTCGGAGGGCAACCTAACCAGGAGGAAAAATAAATAAAACCCACAGATTACATGCCTAAAAGCAACTCCCAGCATAATAGTACCCCACACGCGCACATCTGCCACCAGCAAGTGGGGGCTGAACAGAGAGGAGCGGGCGGCATTGCTTAGGGTAAGGACCAGGCCTGAATGCCCTGAGGGCAATCGGAGGGAGCTAAAGTGAGATAGCAACTTAAACTGTGGGATAGCAAAAGAGAGAAAATTAACCTGCAAAAAGCCCAAGCCTAGAGATCCATATATGCAATTTATAGATGAATAAACTAAGGCTTAAAAAACAAACAAACAAACAAAAAAGCCCAAATCGAGATACTGCCGGCCTGTTCGCAGAACAAAGGAAGGACTGAGCAATTCCAGAGAAGAGCTAGCAGGCTGCGGACCAGCCCATACCCTGCCGGAGGCAGGAGGCAGGGGGGAGGGGGAGGTGGCAAACTCGGCCCCAGACTCGGCATCCCCTACCAAACTGCAAACAGGTTTCCAGTTTCTAACCAAAGACTCCCTGAGATTCTGGATGCTTGACATCCACTGGGAGGGTCGCAGCTAGAGTCCAGCTCCCCAGAAGAGACACAAGGCGCACCCGACCCGTCGCGCGCAGAAACTGAGGCTGGGACCACGGAGGGGATAAGGCGCTCTGCACCAGGGGAGAGTGTGCTCATCTAGCTCCTGGATGCCTGAACTGCTC
This sequence comes from Cervus elaphus, assembly GCF_910594005.1. NCBI lineage: Eukaryota > Metazoa > Chordata > Mammalia > Artiodactyla > Cervidae > Cervus > Cervus elaphus. The sequence continues at coordinate 60,699,748 of NC_057833.1, read as the reverse complement.
GGGCCAGGGAAGGCACAAAACGCAGGCTCAAGTGAGTCTGGGCTTTTGTGGTGTACCCGAAAACTGGAACCTGAGTGGCTTAGGCCTGGAAAGTGCATGCAACTCAGGGCCCGCTCCCTGTAGAGCAGCTTGGAGCCTGAGCAGTATAGACAGGGAACGCACACACACCGTGAGCGGGGGCAAACCCAGTGTGGCCAGAACACTGCGAGTGCTCCCCACACACGCCAGTGATATTTGTCTGCAGTGCTCCTCCCTCCGCTCAGCATGACTGAACAAGCGAACCTAAACACCACTTCTGCCCACTTGTGTCAGGGCAGAAATTAGACACTGAAGAGACCTGAAAACAAGCCAAATAAACAAAAGGAACCGCTTTAGAAGTGACAGGTGCAACAGATTAAATTCTCTGTAGTTAACACCGACTGCACTGGAAGGGGCCTATAGATATTGAGAAGTGTAAGCTGGAACAAGGAGCTATCTGAAACTGAACTGAACCCACACTGCCTGCAACAGCCCCAGAGAAATTCCTAGATATATTTTACTTTTTTTTTTAATTAAAAAATTTTTTTTCCTTCTTTTTCTTTTTTCTTTTATTTTTTTTCAAGTCCTCTATTACTCCTCTATTACTCCTTAATTTTCATTTTCACAACCCACTATAAGCTTGCAAAAAAAAAAAAGACCCTATTTTTAAAGCAAACTTCATATACATTTCTTAAATTTTTGTGTTTTTGTTTTTGATATTGTATTTTTAAGAGTCTAACCTCTACTCTAGATTTTTAATCTTTGTTTTTCAGTATGTGATATCAATTTTGGACATTTAAGAATCCAATATACAGTACCCATTTTTACTCAGGAGTGTGATGATTACTCTCTCCCCCTTTTGACTCTCCTTTTTCTCTCCCAGATGACCTCTATTTCCTCCCTCCCCCATCTCTTCTCAATCCAATTCTGTGAATCTCTGTGGGTGTTCTGGGGTACCAAGAACACTTAGGGAACAGAGTACTGCGTAGATCTGTTTCTCTCCTCTTGAATCCCCCTTTTTCTCCTTATGCTCATCTCTATCTCCTTCCTCCCTCTCCTCTTCCTCATATAACTCTGTGAACCTCTCTGGGTGTCCCTCACTGTGCAGAATCTTTTCACCATTAACCTAGAAGTTTTATTATCAGTGCTGTATAGTAGGAGAAGTCTCAAGGCTACTGGAAGAATAAGACTGAAATCCAGAGGCAGGAGACTTAAGCCCAAAACCTGAGAACATCAGAGAACTCCTGACTACAGGGAACATTAAGTAATAAGTGATCATCCAAAAGCTTCCACACCTACACTGAAACCAACCACCACCCAAGAGCCAATAAGTTCCAGAGCAAGACATACCACACAAATTCTCCAGCAACGCAGGAACATAGCCCTGAGTGTCAACATACAGGCTGCCCAAAGTCACAGCAAACACATAGACCCATCTCAAAGCTCACTACTGAACACTCCATTGCACTCCAGAGAGAAGAAATCCAGCTCCATGCACCAGAACACTGACGCAAGCTTCCCTAACCCGGAAACCTTGACAAGCCAATCGTCCAACCCCACCCACTAGGAGAACCTGCACAATAAAAAGGAACCACAGACCATCAGAATACAGAAAGGCCACCCCAAACACAGCAATCCAAACAAGATGAAAAGGCATAGAAATACCCAACAGGTAAAGGAACATGAAAAATGCCCACCAAGTCAAACAAAAGAGGAGGAGATAGGGAATCTACCTGAAAAAGAATTTAGGATAATGATAATAAAAGTGATCCAAAATCTTGAAAACAAAATGGAGTTACAGATAAATAGCCTGGAGACAAAGATTGAGAAGATGCAAGAAATATTTAACAAGGACCTAGAAGAAATAAAAAAGAGTCAATTAAAAATGAATAATGCAATGAATGAGATCAAAAACACTCTGGAGGGAACCAACAGTAGAATAACCGAGACAGAAGATAGGATAAGTGAGGTAGAAGATAAAATGGTGGAAATAAATGAAGCAGAGAGGAAAAAAAGAAAAAAGAATCAAAAGAAATGAGGACAACCTCAGGGACCTCTGGGACAATGTGAAACGCCCCAACATTCGAATCATAGGAGTCCCAGAAGAAGAAGACAAAAAGAAAGGCCATGAGAAAATACTCGAGGAGATAATAGCTGAAAACTTCCCTAAAATGGGGAAGGAAATAGCCACCCAAGTCCAAGAAACCCAGAGAGTCCCAAACAGGATAAACCCAAGGCGAAACACCCCAAGACACATATTAATCAAATTAACAAAGATCAAACACAAAGAACAAATATTAAAAGCAGCAAGGGAGAAACAACAAACAACACACAAAGGGATTCCCATACATATAACAGGTGATCTATCAATAGAAACTCTTCAGGCCAGAAGGGAATGGCAGGACATACTTAAAGTAATGAAAGAGAATAACCTACAACCCAGATTACTGTACCCAGCAAGGATCTCATTCAGATATGAAGGAGAATTTACAGACAAGCAAAAGCTGAGAGGATTCAGCACCACCAAACCAGCTCTTCAACAAATGCTAAAGGATCTTCTCTAGACAGGAAACATAGAAAGGTTGTATAAACGTGAACCCAAAACAACTAAGTAAATGGCAACGAGACCATACCTATCAATAATTACCTTAAATGTAAGTGGCTTGAATGCCCCAACCAAAAGACAAAGACTGGCTGAATGGATACAAAACAAGACCCCTATATATGCTGTCTACACGAGATCCACCTCAAAACAAGGGACACATACAGACTAAAAGTGAAGGGCTGGAAAAAAATATTTCATGCAAATGGAGACCAAAAGAAAGCAGGAGTCGCAATACTCATATCAGATAAAATAGACTTTCAAATAAAGGCTGTGAAAAGAGACAAAGAAGGACACTACATAATGATCAAAGGATCAATCCAAGAAGAAGATATAACAATTGCAAATATATATGCACCCAATATAGGAGCACCACAATATGTAAGGCAAACGCTAACGAGTATGAAAGGGGAAAATAACAATAACACAATAATAGGGGGAGACTTTAATATCCCCATCTATGGATAGATCAACTAAACAGAAAATTAACAAGGAAACACAAACTTTAAATGACACAATGGACCAGCTAGACCTAATTGATATCTATAAAACATTTCACCCCAAAACAAACAATTTCACCTTTTTCTCAAGTGCACACAGAACCTTCTTCAGAATAGATCAATACCTGGGCCAGAAATCAAGCCTTGGGAAATTCAAAAAAAATTGAAATCATTCCAGTCATCTTTTCTGACCACAATGCAGTAATATTACATCTCAATTACAGGGGAAAAAAAACTATTAAAAACTAAACATATGGAGGCTAAATCACATGCTTCTGTATAACCAACAAATCATAGAAGAAATAAAAAAAGAAATAAAAATATGCATAGAAGTGAATGAAAATGAAAACACAACAACCCAAAACCTATGGGACACTGTAAAAGCAGTGCTAAGGGGAAGGTTCATAGCATTACAGGCTTACATCAAAAAACAAGAAAAAAGTCAAAGAAATAACCTAACTCTACCCCTAAAGCAACTAGAGAATGAAGAAATGAAGAACCCCAGGGTTAGTAGAAGGAAAGAAATCCTAAAAATTAGGGCAGAAATAAATGCAAAAGAAACAAAAGAGACCATAGCAAAAATCAAGAAAGCTAAAAGCTGGTTTTTCGAAAAGATAAACAAAGTTGACAAACCATTAGCCAGACTCATTAAGAAACAAAGAGAGAAGAAACAAATCAACAAAATTAGAAATGAAAATGGAGAGATCACAACAGACAACACTGAAATACAAAGGATCATAACAGACTACTACCAGCAGCTCTATGCCAATAAAATGGACAACTTGGAAGAAATGGACAGACTCTTAGAAAAGTATAACTTTCCAAAACTGAACCAGGAAGAAGTAGAAGATCTTAACAGACCCATCACAAGCATGGAAATCGAAACTGTAATCCGAAATCTTCCAGCAAACAAAAGCCCAGGACCAGATGGCTTCACAGTTAAATTCTACCAAAAATTTAGAGAAGAGCTAACACCTATCTTACTCAAACTCTTCCAGAAAATTGCAGAAGAAGGTAAACTTCCAAACTCATTCTATGAAGCCACCATCACCCTAATTCCAAAACCAGACAAAGATGCCACAAAAAAGAAAACTACAGGCCAATATCACTGATGAACATAGATGCAAAAATCCTTAACAAAATTCTAGCAAACAGAATCCAACAACATATTAAAAAAATCATACACCATGACCAAGTGGGCTTTATCCCAGGAATGCAAGAATTCTTTAATATCTGCAAATCAATCTATGTAATACACCACATTAACAAATTGAAAGATAAAACCACATGATTATCTCAATAGATGCAGAAAAAAGCCCTTGACAAAATCCAACATCCATTTATAATAAAAACTCTCCAGAAAGCAGACATAGAAGGAACATACCTCAACATAATAAAAGCTATAGATGACAAACCCACAGCAAACATTATCCTCAATGGCGAAAAATTGAAAGCATTTCCCCTAAAATCAGGAACAAGACAAGGGTGCCCACTCTCACCACTACTATTCCACATAGGTTTGGAAGAGTTGGCCACAGCAATCAGAGCAGAAAATGAAATAAAAGGAGTCCAGATAGGAAAAGAAGAAGTGAAACTCTCGCTGTTTGCAGATGACATGATCCTCTACATAGAAAACCCTAAAGACTCTACCAGAACATTACTAGAGCTAATCAATGAATATAGTAAAGTTGCAGGATATAAAATTAACACACAAAAATCCGCTGCATTCTTATACACTAACAATGAGAAAACAGAAAGAGAAATTAAGGAAACAATACCATTCACCATTGCAACAAAAAGAATAAAATACTTACGAGTATATCTACCTAAAGAAACAAAAGACCTATACATAGAAAACTATAGAACACTGATGAAAGAAATCACAGAGGACACAAATACATGGAGAAATATACCGTGTTCATGGATTGGAAGAATCAATATTGTGAAAATAAGTATACAACCCAAAGCAATCTATAGATTCAATGCAATCCCTATCAAGCTACCAATGGTATTCTTCACAGAACTAGAAAAGATAATTTCACAATTTGTATGGAAATACAAAAAACCTCGAATAGCCAAAGTAATCTTGAGAAAGAAGAATGGAACTGGAGGAATCAACCTGCCTGACTTCAGGCTCTACTACAAAGCCACAGTCATCAAGACAGTATGGTACTGGCACAAAGACAGAAATATAGGTCAATGGAACAAAATAGAAAGCCTAGAGATAAATCCACATACCTATGGACACCTTATCTTTGACAAAGGAGGCAAGAATATACAATGGAAAAAGACAACCTCTGTAACAAGTCGTGCTGGGAAAACTGGTCAACCACTTGTAAAAGAATGAAACTAGAACACTTTCTAACACCATACACAAAAATAAACTCAAAATGGATTAAAGATCTAAATGTAAGACCAGAAACTATAAAACTCCTAGAGAACATAGACAAAACACTCTCTGATATAAATCACAGCAAGATCCTCTATGACCCATCTCCCAGAATATTGGAAATAAAAGCAAGAATAAACAAATGGGACCTAATTAAAATTAAAAGCTTTTGCACAACAAAGGAAACTATAAGCAAGGTGAAAAGACAGCCTTCAGAATGGGAGAAAATAATAGCAAATGAAGAAACAGACAAAGGATTAATCTCAAAAATATACAAGCAACTCTTGCAGCTCAATTCCAGAAAAATCAATGACCCAATCAAAAAGTGGGCCAAAGAACTAAACAGACATTTCTCCAAAGAAGACATACAGATGGCTAGCAAACACATGAAAAGATGCTCAACATCACTCATTATCAGAGAAATGCAAATCAAAACCACAATGAGGTACCATTACATGCCAGTCAGGATGGCTGCTATCCAAAAGTCTACAAGCAATAAATGCTGGAGAGGGTGTGGAGAAAAGGGAACCCTCTTACACTGTTGGTGGGAATGCAAACTAGTACAGCTACTATGGAGAACAGTGTGGAGATTTCTTAAAAAACTGGAAATAGAACTGCCATGTGACCCAGCAATCCCACTGCTGGGCATATACACCAAGGAAACCAGATCTGAAAGGGACACATGCACCCCAAAATTCATCGCAGCACTGTTTATAATAGCCAGGACATGGAAACAACCCAGATGCCCATCAGCAGACGAATGGATAAGAAAACTGTGGTACATATATGCAATGGAATATTACTCAGCCATTAAAATGAATACATTTGAATCAGTTCTAATGAGATGGATAAAACTGGAGCCCATTTTACAGAGTGAAGTAAGTCAAAAAGATAAACACCAATACAGTATACTAACACATATATATGGAATTTAGAAAGATGGTAACAATAACCCTATATGCAAGACAGAAAAAGAGACACAGATGTATAGAATAGACTTTTGGACTCTATGGGCGAAGGCAAGGGTGGGATGATCTGAGAGAACAGCATCGAAACATGTATATTATCAAGTGTGAAACAGATCACCAGTCCAGGTTGGATGCATGGGACAAGTGCTCGGGGCTGGTGCACTGGGATGGCCCAGAGGGATAGGATGGGGAGGGAGGTGGGAGAGGGGTTCGGGGTGGGAAACACATGTAAATCCATGGCTGATTCATGTCAATGTATGGCAAAAACCACTACAATATTGTAAAGTAATTAGCCTCCAACTAATAAAAATAAATGAAAAAGAAATTAAAAGAAATTTAAAAAAAACTGAATAGCAAAGAGAAGAAAGACTTTTAAAAATAGAACAGAGTGTCTAAGGACTGTTGGACAAATACAAAAGTTGCAACACATTAATGGAAACACAGAAGGAAAGAAGATGAAAAAAAAAAGGAAAAGGAAACGAAAAGAGATAAGAAGAAATATTTGAAACAACAATGACTGGAAATTTCCTCCAAATTAATGTCAAAACCAAACCAAATTTCAAGGAGACTTGGAGAACACCAAGCAGGATAAATGTCAAACAAACAACTACTAGTGGGCATATCAACCATATTCATATTCATATCATATCAGGCATATCACATCATATCAGGCATATCATATTCAAACTAAACAAAAAATGAAGAAAAACATCTTAAAGAAAGCCAGAGAAACATAGCATCTCACTTACAGAGAAACAAAGATAATAATTTCATCTTTATTCTCCTCAGAAACTGTGCAAACAAAAGAGAGTGGAGTGAAAATATTTTAAATATTGATAGAGAAAAACCTCTCCCACCTAGAATTCTGTACCTTGTGAAATTATCCTTCAAAATTAAAGAAGAAATAAAGACTTTCTCATATAAATAAAAATTGAAGAAAGTTATTGCCAGTAGATCTGCCATATGAGAAATATTAGAAGTTCTTCAGAGAGAGGACATAATACAGGTCAGAGACTCAGACCTGTATTATAGAATAAATAAGTGAAGGTAAAATAAAAACCTCTTTTATTTACTTTTAATTGATCTAATAGAAAATAATAATAATTCAAAATAATAATAGCAACACTGTTTGTATAGCAGAAAGTGAAGAGGAACTAAAAAGCCTCTTGATGAAAGTTAAAGAGGAGAATGAAAAAGTTGGCTTAAACCTCAACATTCAGAAAACTAAGATCATGGCATCTGGTCCCATCACTTCATGGCAAATAGATGAGGAAACAGTGGAAACAGTGTCAGACTTTATTTTTTGGGGCTCCAAAATCACTGCAGATGGTGATTGCAGCCATGAAATTAATAGACTCTTACTCCTTGGAAGGAAAGTTATGACCAACCTAGATAGCATATTAAAAAGCAGAGACATTACTTTGTCAACAAAGGTCCATCTAGTCAAGGCTATGGTTTTTCCAGTGGTCATGTATGGATGTGAGATTTGGACTATGAAGAAAGCTGAGTGCCGAAAAATTGATGCTTTTGAACTGTGGTGTTGGAGAAGACTCTTGAGAGTCCCTTGGACCGCAAGAAGATCCAACTAGTCCATCCTAAAGGAGATCAGTCCTGGGTGTTCATTGGAGGGACTGATGCTGAAGCTGAAACTCCAGTACTTTGGCCACCTTATGCAAAGAGTTGACTCATTGAAAAAGACCCTGATGAAGGGAGGAATTGGGAGCAGGAGGAGAAGAGGATGACAGAGGATGAGATGGCTGGATGGCATCACCGATTCGATGGGCATGAGTTTGAGTAAACTCTGGGAGTTGGTGATGGACAGGGAGGCCTGGTGTGCTGCAATTCATGGGGTTGCAAAGAGTCGGACACGACTGAGAGACTGAACTGAGCTGAACACTCTTTTCAGTTATACCGTTGAATTATTGTTTGTTTATATATAAGTGAAATGAATGACATTGATATAAGGAATGGCCAAAGTCAAGAATATTAGTAATTCTGAATGTTGGCAAGAATGTGAAACAACATGGACCCTCATTGACTGCTGACAAGAATGCAAAATGGTACAGCAACTTTGGAAGACAGTTTGGTGGTTTCTCAGAAAACTAAGCATCATTTTATCATACAATCCAGCATATTACTGTTTGGTATTCACCCAATGGAGCTGAACAACTCATGTCCACACAAAAACCTGCACACAAATGTTTATAGCAACTTTATTCATAAATGCCAACATCTTGAGGTAATCAAGGTGCTTTTCAGTAGGTGAACAGCTAAATGAACTGGTACATCCAGACAATGGAATATTATCCAGTGCTGAAGAGAAATGAGCTATCAAGCCAAGAAAAGATACTGAGGAAACTTAAATACATATTAAAGTGAAATAAGCCAATATGAAAAGACTACATACTGTACAATTTCAACTACATGGTTTTATTTAGAGGTAAACTATGGAGACATTAAAGAGATCAATGATTAGCAGGATTCAGAGGGGAAGAGAGAGAGAAATAGGCAAAACACAGAAGATTTTTAAGGCACTGAATCTTTGTATGATACTATAATGATATGACATTATACACTTGATCAAATCCATGGAAAGTACAAGCCCAAGAGTGAACTTTATGTAGACTATGGACTTCAGGTGATAGATATGCATCGATCTAAGTTCATCAGTTGAAATTAACATAGTGCTCTGATGAGGCATGTTGATATTGGGTGAGAGACTATGCAAGTGAAGAGTTAGGCGGTATTTGGGAAATCTCTGTACCTTCCTCTTAATTGCTGTTAACATAAAACTACCCTTAAAAAATTAAATCCTAAAACACACACACCTTTTTATAATTAGTGAATGTTTAATGTTATCAAATACATAAGGCTTTCTTCCTTTGGACAGGTAATAGAGTCAATTATATTAACAGGTTTTAATTAAACTCTCCTCCCGGTGACTCAGAGGTAAAGAATCCGCCTGCAATGCAGAGAGCATAAGAGACTCAGGTTCGATCCCTGGGTCAGGAAGATCCCCTGGAGGAGGGCATGGCAACCCACTCCATTATTCTTGCTTGGAGAATCCCTTGGACAAAGAAGCCTGGCAGGCTACAGTTCACAGGGTCGCTAAGAGTTGGACACGACTGAAGCAACTTAGAACAGAAGCACAGTTACCTTGTTTTTGGCCATCTATTTCCTGCCACACTTAAATATTTCTCTAGCCCTTTACATGAGTCAGAATCTGCCACTGACTTTTGAGTTCATCCAAAATGTTCCTCCCCACTCCCACTTTCTTTCTGCTTTCACTGGCCTTAGATTGCTTTCTTTCTTTCTCCAAAGAACAGGCTCTTTTCTCCCTTGACTAGATGTAATATGGAAGCATGGAAGCCAGTGTTTCTCAGAATATTGTGAAATATCATTGGGATCATTGCAAGAAAAAATAGGAGTCAAAAGTTTGTTTCTGGCTACCCAAGTATGCTCTAATTAGCGTCACTTCACTCATTTATTCCGCATGTTTACACTTATGGGTAAGATTCCATTTGTACAAAGAATTCTGGTCAGAAGTTGAAAGATAAATAAAGATTAATTATTTATCATTTATATGTTCTTATGTTCCCTGAGCCTCATTTTCTGAAAATTATACCCACAATTTTCTTACCTCTATTAAAAACTGCAAAACCCCAAATAGAAATTTAAGGTTTCCTTTTTAGCCTTGGGGCTAGAAATATGAAAGCAGGAAATGCTACATACCAGTAAATATTAACGTCCGAAAACTAAGAATTCAATTGACTCAATAAAAATACAAACAAAAAAATGGAGAAAAAATACTACATTTGTCTAAACATAGAAGTTTAGTTTTATTCCATTCGAGGGTCCCCAATATTATTCTGGACTTCACTAGTCAGTGCAACATTGGAATAAAGTAAAACCAGCAGGTTTGCTAGATAATGCACAAATCTATCATTACTACTAGAGCAAACCATAAAACATCTTATAAATGGATCAAGAGCATCCTCATCACTACTGAAAGATAGCTTTAATTTTTGCTAAAAATGTCATAGAATCAGACTTACCAGATATCGTGATAATGAAGGAGACCAGAAATGTCTCAGTTGAAGTCCTCCCAAACTTCTGCCTTTGGGGTGGTTGGTATTCTACTTTAATAGAAATCCACTATAAATCAGTCAGGATCTCTATCTTTCGGTCACTTTTGTTTACTCTCAGTTCAACAGTATGATGCATCATTTTTCCTTGCCATTTTAATTTATCTTTATCTCTGTTCTATATGCTTTTGGCTGGTTAACAACTGACAGGAAATGTCTATGAGTTTTGCTAAGTGATAAGGCAAAAAAACCCAAAGCTTACTATTCATTGGTTTTCCCACAGTACTGAGGTGATGAGATAAATTACACAGCAATTCTTTTAAAAGTTGGCATTTTTGGAAGTATAAATTACATAGGTAAAATGCACAAATCTTAAGTTTACAGAATGATGAGTTTTTATACGTGTATACACCAAAACCAAGATAAGGCCATTTTCATTATTTAAGAAGTTTCCTTCATGCTCTGTCTTTGTCAATATCCTTCCTCAGAAATGAACACTACTCTGAATTCTGTTACCATTTTGCTAGTTTTTGAACTTCATACAAATGAAATTTTTTACACAGTTCATGTTTTAATGCCACGTCAATTTTTTTATGAATATGCCATAATTCATTCATTCATTTCTCTGTGGATTTAGATTGGTCCAGTTTGGGACTAACATAAACAAAGCTTCTATGAACGTTTGTTTTTGTTTTTGTTTTTTTTTGTACATATCTTTTGGTCTGCTTATATATTTATCTTCTTGGATATATAGCAAGGAATAAAATTAGTGGGTCACAGGATAGACATATGTGTGGCTTTAATAAATATTTCCTGTTATGGGTTGAATTGTGTCCCCTCAAAGTTCATATGTTGATGTTCTAACCTCCAGTATCTCAGATTGTGACCTTATTGGGGAATAGGACCATCACACATGTAATTATTAATATGATGAGGTCTTACTGGAGTAGGTTCGGTCCTAATCTAATGACCAGTGTTATTACAAACAGAGGAAAATGGGACAAAAACATGCATATATAAAGATAAAGGCAGAGATCAGAATGGTGCTTCTACAAGCTAGTGAGCATCAAAGATTTCCAACTAACCATCAGAAACTGGAGAGAAGTTTCTTTCTTCCTGTTTTCGGAGATTTACAGATTCTTTTGATGATGGGACATGACACAAAGGCACTTGAATAGATATCAATAATAGGCAGGCCTCTTTGTTACTTAATGGCTTCAAAAAACAGAAGGCTGACATATAGGGCCATAGGGTTTGCACCTGTGGACAGAGTTAATATCAGGCTGGGAGTGTAGAGAGCAACTTATCACAAGGAGGGAGGGGTTAGATTTTCAGGGCTCCTGGATTGGCTAATTTGGATAGTATCCTAGACTCCTGTGTATAATTGTCTATGCACATATTCCTTGTGGTCTGATACTTCACTCTAGGGCAATGAAGATGTGTATGCAGTGGCCTGGACTGTGAGAATCCAGATAAGGGAAGTGATGAAAATGTGGACTTAATCAGCTACTCAAGCAGAGTAGCTCATCACCCTTTAGTCAGGGCATCAAAATTTGGTTTAGACAGTATTTTTTGTTTGTTTGTTTCATTTTATTTATTTATTTATTATCTTTGGCTATGCTGGGTCTTCATCATTGTATGAACTTTCCTCTAGTTTCAGCACTCTGGGGAGCATGGGCTTCAGTTGTTGCAGCACGTGGGCTCAGTAGTTGCAGCTTTCAGCTGCAGAGCACAGACTCAGTAGTTGTGGGTGCCCAGGCTTAGTTGCTCCGTGGCATGTGGAATCTTCCCAGATCAGGGACTGAACCTGTGTCTCTGGCATTGACAGGTGAATTCTTTACCACTGAGCTACCAGGGAAGCCCCTAATAAGTATTTTTAAAAAAACTAAAAACTATATTAAAACTGACCCATTGTTCTTCACATCAGCTTTGAGCTTGTTTGTAGGTAGTATCTGAGTGGCCCCAATAGTAAAGGAGACTTCTAAAGAGTAGTGCCTAAGTTTCCTAAACAGCTTAAAAATATTTTATTATGAGATGAAAATAAGTAGAAGTATAAGAAGTTATTGTAGGTTGGTCCATAACCAAGTTCTCCATTATATAGTATTAGCCAAGAAAACAAATCTGGAATTCTAAGAACCTATAACAATATTTTCAATTCAGTTTAGTCGTTCAGTTGTGTCCAACTTTTTGAGACCCCATGGACTGCGTGCAGCAAGCCAGTCCTCCCTGTCCAATGCCAACTCCTGAGGTTTACTCAAACTCATGTCCATTGAGTCGGTGATGGCATCCAACCATCTCATCCTCTGTCATCCCCTTCTCCTCCCACCTTCAATCAGGGTCTCCCGCCAGCATCAGGGTATTTTCAAATGAGTCAGTTCTTTGCATCAGGTGGCCGAATTATTGGAGTTTCAGTTTCAGCATCAGTCCTTGCAAATAATATTCAGTACTGATTTCCTCAAGATGGATTTGTTAGATCTCTTTGCAGTCCAAAGGACTCTCAAGAGTCTTCTCCAACACCACAGTTCAAAAGCATCAGTTCTTTGGCACTCAGCTTTCTTTACAGTCCAACTCTCACATCCATACATGACTACTGGAAAAACCATAGCTTTGACTAGACAGAACTTTGCTTGCAAAGTAATGTTGAGTTGTAAAGTATGTTAAAAGTATGTTATATTTTTATGACAATATTATCTCAGTATATTCATTGATTCAAGGTGGCAAGTCCATTGTTGGAGGGTTTGAGCTTGTAGTTCAGTAAGGTATATGTAATCATTAGTGATATTTGTATCCAAGTGGAAGTAGTTGTGATGGTCATTATCAGAGATGTAGGAGGGGAGGTTGTAGTGGCAAACTAGAGATGGGAAGTAGGAGAAAGCACTGAGGAGTGAATGATTTCCCTCCCTAGGAGCCCTTGGGGTGAACCTATATGAGGCCTCCTGGGGAAAGCAATACTCTCCATTAATTTTTAGAATGACACAGATAGATTTCCCTTTAGACATGAGAGTATAGGGAGAGTGTAGGGAACTATGTCTTTACAGAGCACCAGGAGTATATTGGGATTATGGGCTAAGCAAACAGTGAGGGGCAGTTTTTGCATCAGAAGCTCATGGCAGGACTTCCCTGGTGGTTTAGTAGGTAAGACCCCATGCTCCCAATGCAGGGGGTGCAGATTCCATCCCGGATCAGGGAACTAGGTCCCCCATGCTGCAACTAAGAGTTTTCATGCAGCAACTAAAAGATTCCATATGCTGCAACTAAAGAGATCCCACATGCTGTAACTAAAATAAAAAAAAGATTCCATATGCCGTAATGAAGATCATAGATCCCACCTGCCAACTAAGACCCGGTCAAATAAATAAATAACCCAGTCAAATAAATAATTTTTTTAAGTTTATGGGCCATCATACATAGTCCAGAGACTTTAGAGTTATGACAGGAAATCCTAAAACCTGCACAATGAATAAGTCTCTGAGAGCACTAACAGAAATACCTATTGATTTTAACTTAGACATTAGAGCCTTTTGTTGGGGTGCCATTTAATGTGAGCTCATTTGTAAGTAAAAGCGATTAAGGAAAATTCATAAATGAGGAATGTGTTGTTTCCAATTTAATTTAACTTTTTTAAAAAAACTTTGGCTGAGCTAGGTCATTGTTGCAGCATGTGGGCTTTTCTGTAATTGTGGCACATGGGCTTCTCTTGGGGACTTCTTGCTGTGCTGCACAGGCTCCAGAGCACATGGGCCAGTAGTTGTGGCACATGGACTTTCTCTAGTTGTGGCATGCAGGTTTAGTTGCCCCATGGCATGTTGGATTGTAGTTCCCTGACCAGGGATCAAACCTGTGTCCCCTGTGTTGGGAGACTGATTCTTAACCATTGGACCATCAGGAAAGTTTAATTTAATTTTAGTTTATTACTTATTGTGTCAGAATGTTTATGCCCACTCTGTTAGTCTGTTCAGGCTGCTATATAAAAAAAAATAAATAACAGAAAAAATTCTTTTTCACAATTCTGAAGGCTGAGAAGTCCAAAATGGATGCACTGATAGATTTGGTGTCTGGTGAGGACTAGCTTTCTGGCTCATAGACAGTCTTTTCATTGTGTTCTCACATGGTGAAGGGAACAAGCTAGTTCACTGGGACCTCTTTTCTTTTTTTGGTTATAATTTAAATTTATTTATTTTTAATTAATTAATTTATTTATTTTACTTTGCAATATTGTATTGGTTTTTGCCATACATTGACTTGAATCCGCCATGGGTGTACATGTGTTCCCCATTTTGAAACCCCCTCCCATCTCCCTCCCCATCCCATCCTCCAGGGTCATCCCAGTGCACCAGCCCTGAGCACCCTGTATCAGGCATCAAACCTAGACTGGCGATTCATTTCACATATGATAATTTACATGTTTCAATGCCGTTCTCCCATATCATCGCACCCTCGCCCTCTCCCACAGAGTCCAAAAGACTGTTCAACATATCTGTGTCTCTTTTCTGCCTCGCATACAGGGTTATCATTACCATCTTTCTAAATTACATATATACGCATTAGTATACTATATTGGTGTTTTTCTTTCTGGCTTACTTCACTCTGTATAATAGGCTCCAGTTTCATCCACCTTATTAGAAATGATTCAAATGTACTGTTTTTAATGATTGAGTCCTATTCCATTGTGTATATGTACCACAGCTTTCTTATCCATTCGTCTGCTGATGGACATCTAGGTTGCTTCCATGTCCTGGCTATTATAAACCGTGCTGTGATGAACATGTCTTTTTCAATTCTGATTTCCTCAGTGTGTATGCCCAGTAGTGGGATTGCTTCCATGTCCTGGCTATTATAAACAGTGCTGCAATGAACACATGTCTCTTTCAATTCTGATTTCCTCAGTGTGTATGCCCAGTAGTGGGATTGCTTCCATGTCCTGGCTATCATAAACAGTGCTGCAATGAACACATGTCTCTTTCAATTCTGATTTCCTCGGTGTGTATGCCCAGCAGTGGGATTGCTGGGTCACATGGCAGTTCTATTTCCAGTTTTTTAAGGAATCTCCACACTGTTCTCCATAGTAGCTGTACTAGTTTGCATTCCCACCAACAGTGTAAGAGGGTTCCCTTTTCTCCACACCCTCTCCAGCATTTATTGCTTGTAGACTTTTGGATAGCAGCCATCCTGACTGGCATGTAATGGTACCTCATTGTGGTTTTGATTTGCATTTCTCTGATAATGAGTGATGTTGAGCATCTTTTCATGTGTTTGCTAGCCATCTGTATGTCTTCTTTGGAGAAATGTCTGTTTAGTTCTTTGGCCCACTTTTTGATTGGGTCTTTTATTTTTCTGGAATTGAGCTGCAGGAGTTGCTTGTATATTTTTGAGATTAATTCTTTGTCCATTGCTTCGTTTGCTATTATTTTCTCCCATTCTGAAGGCTGTCTTTTCACCTTGCTTATAGTTTTCTTTGTTGTGCAGAAGCTTTTAATTTTAATTAGGTCCCATTTGTTTATTTTTGCTTTTATTTCTAATATTCTGGGAGGTGGGTCATAGAGGATCCTGCTGTGGTTTATGTCAGAGAGTGTTTTGCCTGTGTTTTCCTCTAGAAGTTTAATAGTTTCTGGTCTTACGTTTAGATCTTTAATCCATTTTGAGTTTATTTTTGTGTATGGTGTTAGAAAGTGTTCTAGTTTCATTCTTTTACAAGTGGTTGACCAGTTTTCCCAGCACTACTTGTTAAAGAGATTGTCTTTTCTCCATTGTATATTCTTGCCTCCTTTGTCAAAGCTAAGGTGTCCATAGGTGCATGGATTTATCTCTGGGCTTTCTATTTTGTTCCATTGATCTATATTTCTGTTTTTGTGCCAGTACCATACTGTCTTGATGACTGTGGCTTTGTAGTAGAGCCTGAAGTCAGGCAGGTTGATTCCTCTGGGACCTCTTTTCTAAAGGCACTAATCCCGTGCATGAAGGCTCCATGGATTAGGTCTGTAGGACCTAATCACTTCCCAGGCCCCCCCTCCAAATATAATCACTTTAAAGGAACAGGTTTCAACACATCAACTTGGTGCCACAAGTGGCTAATCACTTCTATTGCCCTAAGGTGGCTCCCACTTGGGCTAGTATCTAACTATGGCATTTAGCCAATTAGAATCGCTCATATTTAATATTCCAACAGCTTAGAAATTGGAGTAAGGAGAGACAAGGAAACCACCAGCAGACACAACAGCAAGTAACAAGATTAAAGTAAAGCACACTGACTTCCCAAACTGTTCTCCTCATGGTTTTGAATGAATCAGTAAGCAAGAACCGACCCCCAAGAAGCTATACAAGTCAGCAGTCATGACCACTTTATCCTTCTGACAGTGTCAAGTATTTTATAAGATTGAAAGATTTTTTTGACAACAGAACATAACACAACACTCACATAGATAAGAGGCAGAATTCTTTGTTACTTAAAACTCCAAATGAGAGAAGTCTGCCAAACAGGGCCTTAACCCAAGCAGGGTTAAGGACAGGCTAACAGCAAAAAAATATACTCTATTTGTTTTTCTCTGTCTGACATGTTCACTGAGCAAAATACCCTCCAGGTCCATCCATGTTGTAGCAAATAAAATGTCATTCTTTTTTATAGCTGAGTAATTCTATGTATATACCACTTCTTTATGATTCATCTGTTAATGGACACTTAGGTTGCTTCCATATATTGGCTATTGAAAATACTGCTGCTAAAAACATTGTGGTGCATATGTCTTTTTCAAATTAGTTTTTGTTTTATTCAAATATGTACCAGGAGTGGAATTTCTGGATCACATGATAGTTCTATTTTTAGATTTTTGAGGAATCTCAGTACTGTTTTCCATACCGACTGCACCAATTTCCATTCCCACCAACAGTACATAAGGGTTCCACTTTCTACACATCCTTTCAAACATTTGTTATTTATTGTCTTTTGATGATAGCCATTCTGACAGATGTGAGCTAATATCTCACTGTGACTTTGATTTTCATTTCCTTGATGATTAGAGAGGATGGGAATCTTTTCATGTGCCTGCTGGCTATCTGAATGTCTTCTTTGAAAAAATGTCTATTCATGTCTTCTGCCCATTTTTTAATTGTTATCTGGTTTTCTGATATTGAGTCATGTGAGCTGTTTATATATTTATTTAACCCCTTATCAGCTATATCATTTTCAAATACTTTCTTCCATTTGGTATGTTCTTTTCATTTTGTCAATGATTCACTTTTCTGTGCAAAAGGCTTTAAATTTAATTAGGTCCCATTTGTTTATTCTTACTTTTGTTTGCTTTATCTGAGAAGACCTATCTGAAAATATATATCTGAGACTTACGTCAAAGAGTGTTCTGCCTGTGTTTTCGTCTTGGAAGTTTACAGTTTAGTCTTACCTTTAGATATTTAATGCATTTTCAGTTTATTTTTGTATATGATATGAGAGAATGTTCTAATTTTACTCTTTCACATGTAGCTGTCCAATTTTATCAGCACCACTTATTGAAGGGACTATATTTTCCCCATTGTGTATTCTTTCCTCCTTTGTCACAGATTAATTGATCATAAATTCTTGGGTATATCTGTGAGCTCTCTGTTCTGTTCCATTGATCTATGTATCTGTTTTTGTGCCAGTATGATTATTGTAGTTTTGTAGTATAGTCTGAAGTCAGGAAATATGATACTTCCGGCTTTGTTCTTTTTCCTTAGGATTGCTTTGGCAATTCTGAGTCTTTTGTGGTTCCATAAAGATTTTAAGATTCTTTGTTTTGGTTCTGTGAAAAATGTCATCAGTGCTTTGGTAGGAATTGCCTTAAGTCTGCAGATTGCTTTGAGTAGTATGGACATTTTAACTATATTAATTCTTCCAGTTCATGAACAAGGGATATCTTTTCATTTTTTTGTATCATCCTGAATTTCCTTCATCAGTGTTGTATAGTTTTCAAAGGTCTTTCACTTCCTTGATTAAGTTTATTCCTAGGTATTCTATTCTTTTTAATGTGATTTTTTTATATTCATAGATAGATAAACATTATTCCTATGTTTACATAAAAACGAATTAATGTTGAACAGGAAAATGTTTTCCCAAAGGGTTAAAATTTATCAAACAATGGAACTTGATCCTTCCTCTTAGTTTATCTCTGAGTTCAGTTCACTGACACATCATTATTAGTATCCACCCTCACTAATCATTTTCACACAATATCTAAAAGACTTTGGGTGCCACTTACCATTCTCTGGAAATCTCTTAAACTACTTTCAGTTACAAGAGAATGGCAAGATTTTTATCTGTTCATATTGTATTCCATTGGAGGCAAAAATACATTCCTCAATTCTCTTGTTTAAACTATGGTTGTTCCACTATGGAGAACAGTATGGAGACTCCTTAAAAAACTGGAAATAGAACTGCCATAAAACCCAGCAATCCCACTGCTGGGCATACACACTGAGGAAACCAGATCTGAAAGAGACACATGTACCCCAATGTCCATCACAGCACTGTTTACAATAGCCAGGACATGGAAGCAACCTAGATGTCCATCAGCAAACAAATGGATAAGAAAGCTGTGGTACATATACACAATGGAATATTACTCAGTGATTTAAAAGAATGCATTTGAATCAGTTCCAATGAGGTGGATGAAACTGGAGCCTATTATACAGAGTGAAGTAAGTCAGAAAGAAAAACACCAATACAGTATACTAACACGCATATATATGTAATTTAGAAAGATGGCAATGATGACCCTATATGCGAGACAGCAAAAGAGATACAGATGTAAAGAACAGTCTTTTGGACTCTGTGGGAGAAGGCAAGAGTGGGATGATTTGAGAGGGTAGCATCAAAACATGTTATTATCATATGTGAAGCAGATCACCGATTCAGGTTTGATGTATGAGACAGGATGCTCAGGGCTGGTGCACTGGGATGACTCTGGAGGATGGGATGGGAAGGAGTTGGGAGGGGGGTTCTGGATGGGGAACACATGTGTGCCCGTGGCTGATTCATGTCGATGTTTGGCAAAAACCACTACAATATTGTAAAGTAATTAGCCTCCAATTAAAATAAATAAATTAAAATTTAAAAAAAGCTTTGGATGTTGTCAGTGTCCAAATAAAGAACTTGAAACTAACACATAAAGAACACAGTATAATCTCTGTATAACAGTAACTTTGCTTTAAATTTTTCTCATTAAATAATTATTTTTATTATCTCTCTACAAGAAAGTTATAAAAATACCTGTAAAAACATTGAAAAGGTTCTTTAAAAATCCTGGAATGAAAAATTCTGAAGTATAAATTATAGTACATCTTCTATGATTTGCAAATAAGAATAAAATGCATTCTTCAAGCTAGAATTTCTGAATTATTTTGACAGGAATTTTCCAGAAGGAGCCAGAACATCAAACCTTAGCAATTTTCTATTTTCATCCCAACTGAGTTTTTGAAAAGCTATAAAAACTACTGATAGGTGTAGTTCACACAGGAACTTGCTTATGCCACTAATGATGAGGTCAATCTGAAGGACAGAGATTTGTATCCTAGACACACCAAGCTCTTCCATGCAACTGATTGAAGTGGTCTTCTCTTACTTTTTCCCTTATGTTTTAAATAAAAGTAAATATACATATGGTAAAAAAAAAATAAATGGTACAGAAAGATTTAAAATATTCAGTAAATACCCTTTTCTTTCATAACTTAGAAAATCTGATGTCTTCCAAATCATCAGTCACATGAATAATCTTCAAAGTGAAGTCAACCTTGGAGTCTCTTCATTTGAAAATTATTCTCAGGACTTTTAGAAATTGTTGATTCTCTCATATATTACCTCTGTTACAGAGGTAAGCCACGAAGTCGTCTTCTTTAAAAAAAAAAAAAAAAAAAAAAACACCACCTAACTAGAAAGCAATACACACAGTCTACTCAGAGACAAGTCCAGGCAGGCAGCACCTTGTACTCTATGGTTCTGGTCCTGGTTATGAGCAGAGTTTCTGGTATCAACTAGAAACATGGGTCAGTGTCAGGAACTCAGCAGAGCATTTCCTAAATGCTTTGGATCCCCCTGGCCAGTTGCACATCCTCTGGGAAGAGCATGAGGTAGTGGGCGTGTCAGGAGAAGAAATAAACATCCTCGAAGAGGTGAACTAGAAATGCTTCTGCCATCTCTGGTAGGGCCAACAGGGTGTGGGCTTGCCAATTGAAGTCCATACCATGAGTGAATTTAACACGTTTCTCTTGCCAGGAGGCAGAAGGGGTTCTTTTTTATTAGCAGGTGTGTGCTCTTCTGAAGAGTTCAGATCTCCTTCAGGACCCCATGTCTCCTGTGAGCAAGTTGATGGGAGAAAGTACCTAAGGACTGAGCCGGCCAGTGAGCAGCGGGAGCCAGACTCAAGGTGTGCCTCCTTGGTGTTTCGGGCTTGTGGCTTTGGCAGCCCTGGCCCATAGCATGCACACAGAATTGTAGGCCCACAGCTCCTTCTCAGTTTTCCACTCTGGGGGCAGAGGCTGGGAGAGCCAGGAGTGCTCTGGCCATATGTCCTGGCTGGGTGGTGTTCAAATTATCCACCTGTTGTGATTTTAAACATAATTTCTTTTAAACTTTCTCTTTCTTATAGTTCATTATTAGTGTTGGCAAGCAACCAATTTCTATATGCTAATCTTGTATCCTGCAACTTTACTGAATTCAATTATTGATTCTAATAGTTTTGGGGTAGAGACTTTAGGGTTGATGTATTCATGTCATCTGCATATAGTGACAGTTTTGCTTTTTCCCTTCAGTTTGGATGCTTTGTATCTTTTTCTTGGGTGATTACTGTGGTTATGACTTACAGTACTATGTTAAATAGAAAA
The DNA here is from genome assembly GCF_910594005.1 of Cervus elaphus. Classification (NCBI taxonomy): domain Eukaryota; kingdom Metazoa; phylum Chordata; class Mammalia; order Artiodactyla; family Cervidae; genus Cervus; species Cervus elaphus. The sequence continues at coordinate 60,678,338 of NC_057833.1, read as the reverse complement.
AGTGGGAGTTGACATCCTTGTCTTGTTCCTGATTTTAGAGAAAAAGCTTTTAGATTTTCAACATTGAGCAGGACGCTAGCTAAGGGTTTGTCATAAATGACCTTTATTATATTGAGCTATGTTCCCTCTGTACTAACTTTGATGATAATTTATATCATGAATAAACTTTGAATTTTGTTATATGTTTTTTCTGCATCTATTGAGATGCTCATGTGCTTTTTATCACTCATTTTGTTAATAGGGTTACCACATTGATTTGCAGATAATGAACCATCTTTACATTCCTAGAACAAAACCCACATGTTCATGATGTATGATTTTTTAATATACTGTTGAATTCAGTTTGCTAATATGTTGTGGAAGATTTTGGTATCTATATTCATTAGAGACAATGGCCTATAATTTTCCTTTGTTTGTAATGTCTTTGTCTAGTTTTGGTCTCAGTGTAATGGTGGCCTCTTAGAATGAATTTGGGTGTCTTCTTTCCTCTTCAATTTGTTTGGAATAGTTTGAGAAGGATAGATATTAACTCTTCTTTTTATGTTTAGTAGAATTTCCCTGTGAAACTATTTGGTTCTGCACTTTTGTTTTCTGGGAGCTTTTTGATTACTGATTCAATTTCATTACTAATGATCTGTCTGCTAAGATTATCTTTTTCTTCCTGATTCAGTATTGGAATATTGTCTGTTTCTAGGAATATATTCATTTCTTCTAGTTTGTCCAATTTTTTAGCATATAAATGTTTGTAATATTCTCTCATTATTTTTTGCATTTCTCTGTGATGTCAGTTGTAATTTCTCCTCTTTTTTTTTCTTATTTTGTTTATTTTAATCCTCTCTCTCTTTTTTTTAATGAGCCTGGTCAAAGGTTTATCAATTTTGTTTATCTTTTTAAAATTGGTTTCACTGACCATTTCTATTGTTTTTTTTTTTCATTTTCTTTTCTTAAGTTCTCTATTTTGTTTATTTCCTCTCTGATCTTTATTATTATTCCTTCCTTCTGCTGACTTTGGTCTTTGTTTACTCATCTTGTTCTAATTCCTTTAAAGGAATTAGGTAAGTTAGGTTATTTACATGAGATTTTTTTCTGTTTCTTGAGATAAGCCTATATCACTATGAACATCCCTCTTAGAAATACTTTTGCTATATCCAATAGATTGTGGAAAGTTGTGTTTTTAGTTTCATTTGTCTCAAGGATTTTTCCTGATTTCCTCTTTGATTTCTTTATTGGTTTTTTAGTAGCATGTGGTTTAGCCTCCATGTGTTTGTGTTTTTCCCCCATTTTCTTGCTGTAATTGATTTCTACTTTCATACTGCTATGTTTGGAAAAAATGCTTGACATAATTTCTATCCTCTTAAACGTATTGAGACTTGTTTTGTGGCCTAGTTTATGATCTGTCTTGGAGAAAGTTCCATGTGCACATGAAAAGAAATTGTATTCTGTTGGCTTGGATGAAATGTCCTATAGATATCTGTTAAGTCCAACTAATCTAATGTGTCATTAAAGATCATTGTTTCCTTATTGATTTTCTGTGTAGAAGACACCCACTGATGTAATTGCAGTTTAAAATTCCCTACTGTTATTCTATTATTGTCCATTTCTCCCTTTACATCTGTTAATATTTGCTTTATATATTCAGATGTTCTTATATTAGGTGCATGTATATTAACAAATGTTATATCTTCTTCTTGTATTGAACCTTTTATCATTATATAATGCCATTGACAAAAACTTATAGAATTTGTTTTGAAGTTTACTTTGTTGAGATGAGTGTTACTACCTTTGTTTTCTAGTCATTTCCAATGCATGAAATGGCTTTTTTCACTCCCTAAATTTCAGTCTGTGTTTTTTTCATTGAAATATAGTTGATGTACAATATTATATAAGTAACAAGTGTACAATATAGTGATTCACAACTTCCAAAGGCTATACTCCACTGGTAGTTATCACAAAACACAGGCTATATTCCCTGTGTTGTACAATATATTCTCAAAGCTTATTTTCCATCATAGTTGTATCTCTAAATTCCCTACCCCTATTTTTCCCTCCTCTTTTGCTCACTGCACTGGTAAAAAGTAGTTTGCTCTATAAATCCTGTGAGTCAGTTTCTTTTTTGTTATACTCACTAGTTTCTTATACTTTTTTAGATTCCACATGTAAGTGACATCATACAGTGTTTTTCTTTCTCTGTCTGACTTATTTCACTTAGCATAAGACCCTCCAACTCCATCCCTGTTGCTTCATTGCTTCAAGTGGCAAAATTTCATTGTTTTGTGTTTTCAATATCATATTTTACATCTTTTTGTCTATCACCTATTTATTATAATTATACTTAATTTCCCAGTTTTGTCTGTTAACCTTCATATTTTCTTATTTAAATGGTTGATACCTAACCTTCATTATATATTTGCCTTTACTAGTGAGAATTTTTCTTTTCTATAAATTCTTAGTTCTTGTTGTAGCCTTTTATTTTCTGCTTAAAGAAGACTCTTTTAACATTCCTTGTAAGATCCATTTAGATTAACTCTTTTAGGTTTTGCTTCTGAAAAGCTCTTTATTTCCCCTTTAATTCTGAATGATAACTCTGCTGGGTAGAGTGTCCAAGGTTGTAGATTTTCCCCTTTCAGCACTATAAATATATCATGTCCCTCCCTTTGGCTTGCAAAGTTTCTACAGAAAAATCAGCTGATAGCCTTATAGGGGCTCCTTTATTTGTTACTCTTTGCATGTCCCTTGCTGCCTTTAAAATTCTGTCTTTAAAAAAAAATTCTGTCTTTATCTTTAACTTTGCCATTTTAATATGATATGTTTTAAATCATACCAATGTTTTCTTAGGTCAGTTTTCAATACAATGGAAATAAATACAAAAATAAACAAATGGGATCTAATCAAACTTATAACCTTTTGCACAGCAAAGGAAACCATAAACTAAGTGAAAAGACAACCTACAGACTGGGAGAAAATATTTGCAAATGATGCAACTCATAAGGCCTTAACTTCCAAAATATGCAAACAGCTCATACAACTCAATAACAAAAAAACAAATAACCCAATTTAAAAAAATGGGTAAAAGGCCTAAATAGACATTTCTCCAAAGACACACAAATAGCCAAAAAGCACATGAAAAGATGCTCAACATAACTGATTATTTGAGAAATGCAAATCAAAACTATAGTGAGTTACAAGCTCACACTGGTCAAAGTGGTCATAATTATGTGGATCCCTTTGGGTTCATTTTGTTTGGGAATTTCTTCAATTTCAGGAAACTTTCAGCCGTAATTTTACCAAATATATTTGCAACACTTTCCTCTCTCTTCTCCTTCTGGGAACCCTATAATGCAAATATTAATATGATTGATTTTGTCTCAGAGCTCTCTTAAAATTTATTTTTTAATTTTTTTTTTTTCTGTTTGGTGCTCTGATTGGGTGATTTTCATTTTTCTGTCTTCCAAATTGCTTATTCTTTCTTCTCTATCATCTAATCTTCTCTTAATTCTTTTTAGTGTAATTTTGTTTCAGTTATTGCATTCTTCAGCTGTGACTGGTTCTTTTTTACATTTTTTAGTTCTTTGTTAAAGTTCTCACTGTATTCATCTATTCTGTTCCCAAGTTCAGTTATCATTTTTATTACTAGTGCTTCAATGCTTTTATCTGGTAAATTATTTATCTCTGTTTCACTAGGTTTTTCCAGGGGTTTTTTCCATGTCCTTTAGTTTGAAACATAGGCCTCTGTCTTCTTATTTTGTTTAACTTTCTCTGTCTCCATGAAATTATGTGAAACAGTTACCTACCCTGGTTTTTGTGAGATAGCTGGAGCTGAAGTGAGCATGGGTCACATATATCTCCAAGGTGTCCTGGCAACCATCACTTGGGTGGGATGTAAGGCTGGAGGTGGAGGAGTAGAGACAGAGCCAGATTTGAGTTTCTCCTGTGCCTAATGGAAGTCACCACCATATCTGAGTGGGCAGATAGGGTGCAAACCAGGAGCAAGGCCCAAGGGTTTGGAGCAGAAGCTCTGAAGAGTTGGATTTCTCCCCATGTGTGTGATGGCACTCTCTGCCTTGGTTGGGATAGTGGAAGGGACCTGGGGGCTAGTGACTTCATATCTGTGCTGGTTCACGTTTTCCCCATTATGCATTCCTTGGTTAGAGACTGAGTTGGGTCAGAGGGTTTAGAGTCACACTACTGAGCTGATTTTGCTCCTGCTGAAAATATTAGTGTCTACCATGGAACTAGTTTCAGTTCAGTTCAGTTCAGTCGCTCAGTCGTGTCCGACTCTTTGCAACCCCATGAATTGCAGCACGCCAGGCCTCCCTGTCCATCACCAACTCCCAGAGTTTACTCAAACTCATGCCCATCGAGTCGGTGATGTCATCCAGCCATCTCATCCTCTGTCGTCCCCTTCTCCTCCTGCCCCCAATCCCTCCCAGCATCAGGGTCTTTTCCAATGAGTCAACTCTTCGCATGAGGTAGCAAGGTATTGGAGTTTCAGCTTCAGCATTAGTCTTTCCAATGAACACCCAGGACTGATCTCCTTCAGATGGACTGGTTGGATCTCCTTGCTGTCCAAGGGACTCTCAACAGACTTCTCCAACACCACAGTTCAAAAGCATCAATTTTTCGGCACTCAGCTTTCTTCATAGTCCAAATCTCATATCCATACATGACCACTGGAAAAACCATAGCCTTGACCAGACGGACCTTTGTTGGCAAAGTAATGTCTCTGCTTTTTAATATGCTATCTAGGTTGGTCATAACTTTCCTTCCAAGGAGCAAGTGTCTTTTAATTTCATGGTTGCAATCACCATCTGCAGTGATTTTGGAGCCCAAGAAAATAAAGTCTGACACTGTTTCCACTGTCTCCCCATCTATTTGCCATGAAGTGATGGGACCAGATACCATGATCTTAGTTTTCTGAATGTTGAGCTTTAAGCCAACTTTTTCACTCTCCTCTTTCACTTTCATCAAGTTAGCTCCCCCTAAATGTGAGCAGGAACTTGTGTGCTGGTAATGGTTGCCTCCACCGTGGTCTGAAGCAGGGTTGGGTCTGAGCTGGTTCTGTTTCCTCTAAGTGTACACACTCTTTTTGGTAAGGACAGCCTTCACAATGGAGAGCAGTGCCAGAGCAAGAGGGGATAAAGCTGGCACCCAGTGTGGCTGGGTGTACACAAGGGCTTCTCTGGCAAACTGGCCAGAGCCTCAGGCAGTTTTCAATCTCTTTCTTGTATGTTGTTCCTAGTAGTAAGCAAGCATGTGCAATGCTCTTCAAGAGTGTATATACACACACTGGAATATTACTCAGCTATAAAAAATAACACATTTGAGCCAGTTATGAAGTAGATGAACCCAGAACCTATTATACAGAGTGAAATGTCAGAAATATAAAGACAAATACCATATATTAATGCATATGTATGGAGTTTAGAAAGATGGTACTGATCTACATGCAGGGCAGCAAAGGAGACACAGACATAAAGAACAGACTTTTGGACTCAGTGGGAGAAGGTGAGGGTAGGATGATTTGAGAGAATAGCATTGAAACATATAAATTACCATATGTAAAATAGATAACCAGTGAGAGTTTGATGTATGAGGCAGAGCACCCGAAGCCAGTGCTCTGTAACAACTTGCAGGGGTGGTATGGGAGGGAGGAGAGTTGGAGGGGGTTGGGGATGAAGGGGACACATGTATATCTAAGGCTGATTCATGTTGGTCTATGGACCATCATACATGAATAATGGTGGGAACCATCACAATATTGTAAAGTAATTATCTTCCAATTAAATAATTTTTTTTTTAAGTGTTATCTTGGTTTCTTTCATCTCTCTCGTAAGTCCCACTGGTTTTCAAAACAGCTAAGAAGACTCATCCTACTGGTGTTGGACCCTTGTGCTGGGGTACCTTAAAGTCCTTGTTCCTTTCAGGTAGGATCCCTGAGCCCATGATATTCCCTGCCTCTTTTGTTTTCCTGCTAAGGTTTGGGTTCTGACCAGATGGCTTCTACTCTCTTCCTAACTAACTTCATATGGATCTTTCTTTACAGTGCCGGTTGTAGAAGAGCCTTTCTGACAGTTTCCGTGTTGTTTTCAGTAATAATTGTTCCGCATATAATTGTATTTCTGATTTGTTCATGGGGAAGTTGAGCTCAGCATCCTCTTTTTCTACTGTCTCTGTTTTCCTCTCTATGTGTAACTTATTGAAGACTCACCAATTTGCTGTTAACAGTAACTTCACAATTGTATATTTCTACTAGTAATATATGAGTTCCAATTCCTCTATAACCTTGCCTACACCTATTTTTCATTTCAGCAGTAGTAGTAGTAGGATCCTAGTGGGTGTTAAGTGATATCTCATTTGGTTTTGATTTGTATTTCACTAGTGACTAGCAGATCAGTCCTGGGTGTTCATTTGAAGGACTGATGCTGAAGCTGAAACTCCAGTACTTTGGCTACCTCATGCAAAGAGTTGACTCACTGGAAAAGACCCTGATGCTGGGAGGGATTGGGGGCAGGAGGAGAAGGGGACGACAGAGGATGAGATGGCTGGATGGCATCATCGACTCGATGGACATGAGTTTGAGTAAACTCTGGGAGTTGGTGATGGACAGGGAGGCCTGGCGTGCTGCAATTCATGGGGTTGCAAAGAGTCAGACACGACTGAGCAACTGAGCTGGCTGACTGACTGACTGACTGACTGACTGACTAGTGACACTGAGCATCTTACCATGGGCTTGTGCTTATCTGTATAACTACCTTGGAAAAATTCCTATTCAAGATTGAATTGTTTGGTTTTGAGTAGTACAGATTTTTTATATATTCAGCTTTTTGTTTAGTTTGCTATTCTTGTCTTCTTCCTTAAGACAAATTAGGTTATTGATTTGAAATATTATTCTTTTAAAAATAGAGGTTTGCAGCTATAATTTTGCCTCTGAGCACTGTTTTTGTTTTCCATAAATTTTGGTATATTATGTTTTTATTTATCTCAATGTGTTTATAAATTCCCTTATGATTTCTTTTCTGTTCTATTATTTATTTTTAAAAAATGTTTAACTTCCACATATTTGTGACTTCTCTAGTTTCATTCAATGGTTGTCAGAGAAGGTATTTTGTATGAGTTCAATCTTTTTAAATTTAATGAGATTTGTTTTGTGGCCTAACACATAGTCTGTCCTGGAGAATGTCTCAGTCACGCTAAATGAAAATTTTTTTTCCTTTGGGGGTAGAGTGTTTTGTATTTCTGTTAGATCTAGTTGGTTTATACTATTGTTCAAGTCTTCTATCTCCTTACTGACTATCTATCTAGTTGTATTCATTAATGAAAGTGGCTTATTGAAGTCTCCAGCCATAATCACAAAATTTCCTATTTCTCCTTTCAATTCCCTAGTGGCTCAGCAGTAAAGAATCCACCTGCAATGCTGGAGACGCAGGAGACACAGGTTTAATCCCTGGGTTGGGAAGATCCCCTGGAGGAGGAAATGGCAACCCATTCCAATATTCTTGCCTGGGAAATCCCATGGACAGAGGAACCTGGAGAACTACAGTCCATGGGATCACAAAGAGTCAGACACGACTTAGTGACTAACACTTTCTTATCATAATTACATCCTGTATATGTTATTAATATATCATGGCTTCCCTGGTAACTCAGCAGTAAAGAATCTGCTTGCAAGGCAGGAGACGTGGGTTCGAACTCTGGGTTGGAAAGATCCTTTGGAGAAAGAAATGGCAACCCACTCCAGTGTTCTTGCCTGGGAAATCCATGGACAGAGGAGCCTGGTGGACCATCGTCCATGAGGTCACAAAAGAGCTGGACATGACTTAGCAACTAAACAACACGTTATATCCCACATGCTGACTTTATTCTCAGAAGTCAGACGTTTTTATTTATGTTGGTGGTAAGCTATGTGCAAAAATCTGTTCACTTTCAAGGTCACTTGTAGAGACCTTACAGCCTTTCATCGACATGGCTTAAGCTGCTTCTGCTTGGACATATCTTGGGCTCCAGTTATTCCATCACCCTCCATAGTCAGCTTGCCTCACTGCACTTCTCCCCCCAATTCTCTGGGCAGTCTTTCTCATCTTTCTCCTCTACTGCTTTTCTAAAGTGCATATTTAGCACTGAAATAGTTACTCACATGAATTTCCTGTTCAGGTTGATTCTTGTCACAAACATTTCCACCACTAATACAAACATTTTGTCAACAGCATTAAACACACAAATGCAAATATACCATATACACACAAACCAAGCATTAGGTTTTCATGATGTGGTCGATTGTGGTCATCATAAATATCAGGGCTCAGAGGAAACCATTCTTTGCTTATTTCACATCTGAACCACAGGCAAAGTGGTTGATTATGTTGCAAATGCTACAGTTTCTGTATCTGTTCTAACATTTGGGCAATATTTTATCAGTAGTCTCTAAATGGTTATGACTATGAGTAAGACTTTGTTACTCTGTCTTATTTTGTTTTGCTCCTGCAAGGTTTTTTGTTGTTTTTTTTTTTTTCATCTTTTTTTTTCTTGGAATGAAAACTAGTGGTGCTAATAACTCCATGGTTACACTTTAAGATAATAGATCCAACTACACATTCAATGAGTGGCATAACAGAGAGACAGACATACTCTGGACTAGAGCGAGTTGCAATAGGTTTTATTTCATCTTACCTGTAGATCAAATCCAAAGAGGACAGGAGAGAATTTAAAAACAGATACAAGCACTCATTTCTTTAATCTTTCCTCTCATACTTCATCAGTTGTAAAACATACAACAAAAGCACTAGATAGTTCAGTTCAGTTTAGTCTTTCAGTCCTGTCCGACTCTTTATGACCCCATGGACTGCAGCACGCCAGGTTTCCCTGTCCGTCACCAACTCCCAGAGCTTACTCAAACTCATGTCCATCGAATTGGTGATGCCATCCAACCATCTCATCCTCTGTCATCCCCTTTTCCTCCCACCTTCAATCTTTCCCAGCATCAGGGTCTTCTCAAATGGGTCAGTTCTTTGCATCAAGTGGCCACAGTATTAGAGTTTCAGCCTCAGCATCAGTCCTTCCAATGAATGTTCAGGACTGATTTCCTTTAGGATTGACTGATTGGATCTGCTTGCAGTCCAAGAGACTCTCAAGAGTCTTCTCCAACACCACAGTTAAAAAGCATCAATTCTGTATTTCTGTGTCTCTTTTTCCGTTTTGCATATAGGGTTATCGTTACCATCTTTCTAAATTCCATATATATGTGTTAGTATGCTGTAATGTTCTTTATCTTTCTGGCTTACTTCACTCTGTATAAGGGGCTCCAGTTTCATCCATCTCATTAGAACTGATTCAAATGAATTCTTTTTAACGGCTGAGTAATATTCCATGGTGTGTATGTACCACAGCTTCCTTATCCATTCATCTGCTGATGGGCATCTAGGTTGCTTCCATGTCCTGGCTATTATAAACAGTGCTGCGATGAACATTGGGGTGCACGTGTCTCTTTCAGATCTGGTTTCCTCAGTGTGTATGCCCAGAAGTGGGATTGCTGGGTCATATGGCAGTTCTATTTCCAGTTTTTTAAGAAATCTCCACACTGTTTTCCATAGCGGCTGTACTAGTTTGCATTCCCACCAACAGTGTAAGAGGGTTCCCTTTTCTCCACACCCTCTCCAGCAAAACAGACTTTTGAACTCTGTGGGAGAATGTGAGGGTGGGATATTTCAAAAGAACAGCATGTATACTATTTATGGTGAAACAGATCACCAGCCCAGGTGGGATGCATGAGACAAGTGCTCGGGCCTGGTGCACTGGGAAGACCCAGAGGAATCGGGTGGAGAGGGAGGTGGGAGGGGGGATCGGGATGGGGAATACGTGTAAATCTATGGCTGATTCATATCAATGTATGACAAAAAAAAAAAATTAAAAAAAAAATTATGAATCCATATAAGAAAAAAAAAAAAACATGTATATTATCTATAGTGAAACAGATCACCAGCCCAGGTTGGATGCATGAGACAAGTGCTCGGGCCTGGTGCACTGGGAAGACCCAGAGGGATTGGGTAGAGAGGGAGGTGGGAGGAGGGATCGGGATGGGGAATACATGTAAATCCATGGCTGATTCATGTCAATGTATGACAAGACCCACTGCGGTATTGTAAAGTGATTAGCCTCCAACTAATAAAAATAAATGAAAAAAAATAAAAATAAAAAATAAAATTGAAAAAAAAAAAAAGCATCAATTCTTTAGCACTCAGCTTTCTTTATAGTGGAACTCTCACATAACTTTGACTAGATGGACCTTTGTTGGCAAAGTAATGCCTCTGCTTTTTAATATGCTGTCTAGGTTGGTCATAATTTTTCTTCCAAGGAGCAACCATCTTTTAATTTCCTGGCTGCAGTCACCATCTGCAGTGATTTTGGAGCCCAAGAAAACAAAGTCTCTCACTGTTTCTATTGTTTCCCCATCTATTTGCCATGAAGTGATGGGATTGGATGCCATGATCTTAGTTTTCTGAATGTTGAGTTTTAAGCCAACTTTTTCACTCCGTTCTTTCACTTTCATCAAGAGGCTCTTTAGTTCTTCTTCTCTTTCTGCCATATATATCCCAACAAAAAATAAATAAATAAAAATTTTAAATCATGATTTGTGATGAACAATAAATACATTTAAATATATAGTTTAAACAAGGGAGAATTATTTATAAAGAACACAAGTGTTTTGACCTTCAATATGTAAAAATATATATTGAAGAAGGAAATATATATTGGAGAAGGAAATGGGAACCCACTCCATTATCCTTGCCTGGAAAATCTCATGGACAGAGGAGCCTGGTGGGCTGCAGTCCATGGGGCCGCAAAGAGTTGGGCACAACTGAGTGACTAACACTTACTTATGTAAAAATAACATAAAACCAACAAAACAGAAAATGAAAGGAAAGGTAGTGTGAAGAAGTGTGACGTTGGTCTTTATCTGCCATGGCAGGGAGTCACCAGACACAGTGACAGTGAAATTGCAGGTTTTAAAATGGACAGTTACATCACGTGCGTAATATTGCTCACAACTTAGAGAACTCCTTTTGAAATTAGTGTCACTTCTGGTAAAGAATTTTGTTTTCAATATGTAGGGGGCAATAGTCCAAACTAACTGGAACAGACACTTAAGCAAATTTACTTACTCTATTTGGTATGCTGTGTTTTTGTTTTGTTTTTTGACTGCCTTATGTATCATTATGGTACACCAGAAAATATTGTTTCTGAAGAGGAGCTTACTTTTTATATGTAAGCTTAATTTTTTAGAGAAGTTTGAGAGTCACAGAAAATTAAGCATTAAGTACAAACAGTTTCTGTTTGCCCCCTACTTCCACATGTACATAGCCTCCCCCATCATCCCTACCAGAGTGGTACATTTGTTGCAATTGATGAACAAATAATATTGAGCATTGTTACTCAAAGATCATAGTTCACATTAATGTTTGTATATGGTGGGGACATTTGTATCTCACATTCAGTAATTACATCTGCTCCTTTTGCCAGCTTAAAATAAAGTAACAATAAATGTAATAATTTTTATTTAAGGTAACATGCTCATATGAAATAATTTTCATAAAATAATTTGTCTTTCCTTTTTATACATATTCAAAGAAAACTGTTCAGCTAATGTTAAGAGTGGTTGTTTTGAGTGGTGGAATTTGAAGCAAGTACATTTTCTGTATTGCCTGCATGCCTTATAAGAAGGACATTTCACCAAAATAAAATAAAATATATTATTTTAAAAATAACTAAAGAGAAAATTGTATGTTCTAGGAACCTCTGATAAATATTTCCACAGTATATGTGAATGCTGACTTATAGCATATTTGGCAGAATTGACTTAGAAAGGTATCTTGAAAAACAGGAGACTTGAGAAAAAGATACAATAAACAATTTGATTTGGGAAGGTAAGAATAATAAGTGGGATAAGTAGAATACTTCAACACATATTTATTTAGGCTAAAAATTGAAAGTATTTACATAAAAAATAACACATATTTAAGGCATTTTAGACCAAGTCCCATAGTGTACTAGTCTGCTGTGGCATCAGTAACAAAATACCAGACTGACTGTTTGGCTTAACCACATGGTGTTTGTCCAAAAAGCAGGTTATTAAGGTTAGAGAGTGTGTTTGTTAGTAGTCAACAAAAACCAAAGTTATGATTGTGTTAATTTTAAAGAATATGGGCAAATATATAGATTTATTTACAAAACAAGACAAAAACAAAGAAAGAGAGGAAGCTCTGCAGCTGAAGAGTCTGAGTCTTAACCACCAGAACAATGTTAGAACTCTAAAAAAAAGGGAGAGACACACAGCTAGGAATTTATAGGAATTTATAGTCAATTCAGTAATTTATAGTCAATTCAGGTAAGCCAAATGATACAGCTCATGAATTTTCATTACTTTTTCACATTTGATACTATCTTATAATTTTATATAATTTTCTAAAGTTTCATTCCCCCAATTTAAGACTAATTCAATAATAAGTGGTCCTAATTCATATTTTCTCTCAGCTAAAACAGTAATTCTCAGGCTTTTTAGTTTCAATATGTCTTTATACCCTTAAAAATTGTTGAGGATCCCAAAGAATTTACCATAGGAAAATTTAGAAACACACACACTAATAATATAAGTACTCACTCCATAAGCCATCAAAGCAATAATATCAACATATGCCATGCAGCGTCTAGAAAATGAATGCAAGAGAATGTAAGTGCAAAAAGCAAACATATCAGTATTATTATGAAAATAGAACCTACCTTGAGGACCTCCTGCAAGGGTTCCTAGGACCACATTTCAACTAGAACTAAGCTAAAACAAGCTTGAACGCTCAAAGACTGTTCTTCTTTTATGTATGTGTGTGTCAAAAACATTAGGGAGGCAGGAAATGTAGAAAAAGAAAAAAATAATCTGATTTATTTCTTTATTTTTATTTTTCGGCTGCTCTGGGTCTTCGTTGCTGTGCATGTGGGCTTTCTCTAGTTGCAGCGAGTGGTGGGTACTCTAGTTGTGGTGCTCAGGCTTCTCATCATGGTGGCTTTTCTTATTGTAGAGTATGGACTCTAGGGTGCTCAAGCTTCAGTAGTTGCATCTCCCAGGTACAGAGCTGGGGCTCAGTAGCTGTATTTCGGGGGCTTAGTTGCCCTGCAGCATGTTGAGTCTTCCCAGACCAGGGATCAAACTCATGTGCCATGCATTGGCAGGTGGATTCTTAACTCCTGGACCACAAGGGAAGTCCCTGTAATTTGATTTAGTACTTGTTATTTCTCTTTTAACAATTCTAGTTGGCAAAGCAATTGTGATAAAAAGCTATTTACACTTTTAAAGAAAAACCTTTTTTTAAAATTGTGCGTTGTGTTATATTTTTTATTAAAAGGAATAAAAAATATTCCTTTTTTTATTATGTGTCATATTCACTGCTATACCTTGACATATCCAAAAATACATGCATAAAAGACATAAAAGCTTTTCACATAAATGATGAGTTACTTCCAATATATATTTCCATCCTTGTTAATAAGAAAAGTAATAGTTTAAGTGATATGTGAGGCACATGGTACAGTGCCTGGCAGAGTAGTAAACATTCAAATGACAATTATGGCTGTTTGCTGCTGTTGCTGCTGTTTTGTTTTAGTAGTTGTTTTTACCAGTGCCATTAGTATTGAATACTAGAACTATTGAGGTAGCATAGAAGGATCATAAAGTTTGCTGCCTATGAATTCCCCATTTAAATAAATATACTTTGAATGTAAAGTCCATTTTGATTAACTAATAGATAACTTGCATCCAGTAAACTAACAGAAAGCAATGGATCCCACAATAGTCAGAATGCCCAGAAGGAAAGAAAAACTTAAGGCTGAGTCCAAGGGGTAGAATAACCTGGAGGCTCAAGGACTTTAATTACAAGTACAAGTAATATCTTAAAAGTACATTCCTTATTGACAAGTCAAGTTAATCTATAGTGTACTATTGATGTTGATAATTCTTGTTTGCTCAAAGTAGCAAAGGTATCTGGGAAAAGTCAGGTATTTTGCTTTTCTCTAAGAAATATAAGAGTTTTCTAGTGAAATTTTGCTGGAATGTTCCATGAAAGTTCTTTGGAAAGGGTTCTGCAAATAAGACATCAAATGTCAGCATTCTGATAAAAAAAAAAAAACTGCTTGACCAATGTGCTACTTAATATTATGATATTATACAAAAAGAACCTCAGTAAGGCATTTGGGAATATTTCCTGATATGATTCACAGTAAGGTTTTTTAAAATATATATATAATCTAAAACTTCCCGGAGAGCAGTTTTTATAGCCCTCCCCATTGGTTTTATGATAGTCATCAATGATCCACTGATTAATTCAAAACACATTTAAAATTGTTATTCTACCTGACATCTTGAAGGAATTTGAAATTTTTGCCTCTTCTTCCCTCAAACTCTTTCATTGGTTTCCATTGATTTTCCTTCCCCATGGACTCCACTCTGCCTCTTTTATTAGATTCTGTTCTTTGGGCCATTCCTAAAAATGTGATGTTTCCCAGATTCTATCTTGTGCTTGCTTCTCTATCCAACTCAACATCTTTGTCTAGAAAAATTTGATTCATTGCTTATAAGAAGATGACTTCAAAATCTGAATCCCATTCTAATTTCCTTTGAATCTGTGTTTCCAACTCGTCTGTAAAACATATTAATTCCAAACAAATCATCTCCACTTCCATCTCTGCATAGGCGAAATACTCTTTGCAAAAACAAAACACTCTGTGACATAAATCACAAGCAAGATCTTTTTTGATCCACCTCCTAGAATAACTAAAATAAAAACAAAAATAAACAAGTGGGGCCTAATTAAGCTTAAAAGTTTCTTCACAGCAAAGGAAACCATGAACAGAATGAAAAGACAACCCTCAGAGTGGGAGAAAATATTTGCAAATGAAGTGACTGACAAGGGATTAATATCCAAAGTTATACAAACAGCTCATGCAGCTCAATATCAAAACACCCAAACAGTCCAGTTAGCTCATGCAACTTGATATCAAAACACCCAAACAGTCCAGTTAAAAAGTGGAAGATCTAAATGGACATTTCTCCAAAGAAAACAGATGGCCAAGAGGCATACAAAAAGATGCACAGCATCACTAATTATCAGAGAAAAGTAAATTAAAACTATAATGAGGTAGCACCTCGCACCAGTCAGAATGGCAATCATCACAAAATCTACCAACAGTAAATGCTGGAGAGGGTGTGGAGAAAAGGGAACCCTCCTACACTGTTGGTGAGAATGTAAATTGGTACAGCCACTATGGAGAAGAGTATGGAGGTTCCTTTAAAAAGTAAAAATAAAGCTATGATATGATCTTGCAATCCCATTCCTGGGCATATATTCAGGGAAAACCAAAGTTCAAAAACGTTCATTGCAGCACTACTTACCATAGCCAGGACATTGAAGCCATGTCAATGCCCATCAATGGAGGAATGGTTAAAGAAGATGTGGTACATATACCCAATGGAATATCACTGAGCCATAAAAAAAGATCAAAATAATGCCATTTGCAGTGCCATGAATGGACCCAGATATTGTCATACTGAGTAAAGTCAGACAGAGAAAGACAAAAATCATATGATATTGCTTATATGTGGAATCTAAAAAATGGTACAAATGAACCTATTTACAAAACAGAAATACAGTCACAGATGTAGAAAATAAATTTACAGTTACTATGGGGGAAGGGATGGGACTTCCCTGGTGGTTCAGTGGTAAACAATCCTTCTGCCAATGCAGGAGATGCAAGGGACGCAGGTTCAATCCCTGGGTCAGGAAGATCCCCTGGAATAGGAAGTGGCAACCCACTCCAGTGCTCTTGCCTGGGAAATCCCACGAAGAGAGGAGCCTAGCAGGCTACAATCCATAGGGTCACAAAGAGTCAGACATGACTGAGCGACTGAGTACGAGGGGGGAAGGGATGAGCAGAGGGATAACTTGGGAGATTGGAATTGACATATATACACACTACTATATATAAAACAGATAACTAATAAGAACCTACTATATAGCACAGGGAACTCTACTCAGTACTCTGTAATAGCTTTTATGGTAACAAAATCTAAAAAAGAGTGGATATATGTATATGTATAACTGGATCACTCTGATGAGCAGCAGATACTAATTCTCACATTATAAATCAACTATTGCTGTTATTGATAAATAAAATAAAATGCCCTCTTTTTAGTTTGTCAGCCTAATTAACTTTTTAAACTTCAATCTATCCTTCAGACCTCATTCAAATAGTATCCCCTGTATAAAGTACTCTAAATTCTTCTCACTCCCATCTAGCATTTAATGGTCACTATCTCGTCTATAATTCTGTTTTTCTATTCAGCAACCACCAGAATTGGTAACACAATAACTAGAAATAATAAGATAGTGTGAAAACCACTATGGTTTTCCACTATGGAAAATAACATGTGATTAACATGGTTAAAAAAGAAAAAAGGAAATAAAATGAAAGAACTAAACTTTTAAAAATGAAAAATATAATTATTGGAATCAAATCTCAGTGGGTAGATTAAAAACCTGATTAGACATAATCAAAAAGAAAATTAAGTGGTGACACAACCTGGTAAAATGCACTGTCAGAATGCACTAAGAATTGATAAAGAGATTAAAAAAATAGAGTGAATTTTATCTGAGAAAATCAACCTCAGTCCAATAATAAGACAGAAGGCAAAGGAAAACTTGAAAGAGGAAATAAGACAGGATGAAAAAATTCAATGTAAGTCAATTATAATTTCCTGAGGTAATAACCAAGTACGTCAATAGGTGATGACACTTGTTTGGGAAGAAGTTATGATAATTAGATCAGTTACTGCAAGACTGCTCACCTATGGTTAGACTTTTGCTCCTGTTCAAATGTAAAACAAAGCAGGTCACATAATATACATTGTTGCCTACCCAGTGGCATGTGCTCTGGGCAGTCACTGTCTTGTTAGTCCTAGATTCATGCACAGTGATGCAATCTTCTGAGACTCAGAAAATCTGTGCAAGCTGGCTTCCCTGCAAACTTTGCACATTGAAGTTTTATTCTTCCCCTGAAGTAGTGTCACTTCTGGAGATGCTGTAAATGAGAACAGGAAAAAAAATAAAAAAAGCAACAAAGTTTTATCTGTGACTATTTCATAAGGATTTATAGTGCATGCTAGTTAAGCACGTGGGCTCTTGAGTTAGATTATCTGGGTGCAAATTCTGCCACAACTGTCTTATAACTGTGTAAACTTGAACAAGTTTCTGTGCTTTATCAAATAAAAGAATGATACTAATTTATAACATATTGATTATGCAACAGTAGGGGACTAAATACTCTGCCAGTTACTCATGATATGACCTCTATTGTAGGATGCATCTTGTGCTGGAATATGCTCCGTTTGCTCCTCCAGATCAATTCTCCAATCTTTTCTGCCATTCTCTGGGTCCTAAGAGGCTGACTTCTTGGAGGCATTTACAGCAAATGTAGATCAAAGGTGGAAGGAGAGTGAGGTTGGAGTACTTTTCCTGTGGGGGTGTTAGGGTCACTCCCATAGCCATCGTCCTATAGGCAGCCCTCTCAAAAACACTGCTTTCTTCAGATTCCTTCATCTTGTAACTTCAGGCCAAGGAGTGTAATGCCTTCCAGCAGTTGCAAGACACCAGGTCCTTCATTATCTCTTATTGGTTATGGAAACCACATCTTTTTAAAGCATGCATGCTTTTGTAAAACTCTCCCCAAGTTACTCAAAGTGTGCTGGTTGTTTACTGCTGGGACTGTAACTGATACACATCCCATTCTGGAGATGTTAAAATGTGAAAAAATATTGCAGCTTAGATATAGTGAAATATATCACTTGGTTCCTCTGTGTCTCAATTTCATTTCCTTTAAATAGGAATAATATTCCTTTTAGGATTACTGTGATTAAATGAACTAATACATGTAGAGTACTTAGAAAAGCATCTTGCATGTAATAAGTGCTCAGTAAATATCATCATTAGTATATTTGAAGTATTGTGATAGATACCATGAATTATGCAGAGACGGATAAAAGACAAAGCACAATTTCAAGCATCTTGGTAGTCTTGGTAAGTGACCACGTTTTCATCTCAAAGTCAGATATTTTGACCTGAAGCCCAGTATTCTATCAAAACTTCCCTGATAATCCAAAATACCTAGAAAGAAGATCACTCTAGGTTAGTTCAAAAACACTTGTAAAACACTTGTTAAAATAAGAGAAGTGTTATTAATTTTAATTATATATGGTAACCAGCCTAATAATTAAAATGCATTGTCATAATGCACTAAGCAATGAATAAAAAGATAAGAAATTAAAATTATCTTGAGTGCAAAACTGGTAGTTATTTATAAATAGATTCTTCAAAAGATAAGATAGGAAAGAGATAAGAAACCTAAGCTTAACTGAGCATCCCCTATGTGAGAGGCACTTCTATGCTATGTGAGAGGCACTTATATACTCACGAACTCTCTACAGGGAGAAATGGCTACCCCTGTTGTACAGATGAGAAATCTACTGCTGAAGAGCAGAGCAGAGACAAACTCAAAGCTTCCACAGTCAGGAAGGGGGAGCACAGGGAACAAGCATACATTTTCTACCTCACACTGCCTCTGGAGTTCTTTTTTTTTTTTTTTTTCATTTATTTTTATTAGTTGGAGGCTAATTACTTTACAATATTGTAGTGGTTTTTGCCATACATTGACATGAATCAGCCATGGATTTACATGTGTTCCCCATCCTGAACCCCCCTCCCACCTCCCTCCCCATCCCATCCCTCTGGGTCATCCCAGTGCACCAGCCCCGAGCACTTGTCTCATGCATCCAACCTGGACTGGCGATCTGTTTCACACTTGATAATATACATGCTTTGATGCTGTTCTCTCAGATCATCCCACCCTTGCCTTCTCCCATAGAGTTCAAGAGTCTGTTCTATATATCTGTGTCTCTTTTTCTGTCTTGCATATAGAGTTATTGTTACCATCTTTCTAAATTCCATATATATGTGTTAGTATACTGTATTGGTGTTTATCTTTCTGGCTTACTTCACTCTGTATAATGGGCTCCAGTTTCATCCATCTCATTAGAACTGATTCAAATATTAAATCCCCTATCGTGGCCTAAATAGCTTGTACCCGCTTATAAGGAGATTTAACATTTATGTGTGAGTTTGTTCTTAGACTCCTTTTTGGTTTTTGCTTTATTTTAGGGTTGGGTGTTTATTTTTGTTTTTTGTTTTTTTGCAAATGGCACAAAGGTGCAGTCTTAGAATTATCACAAGTGTCTTTTTTCAAAAAACAAGACTTCTTTAAAACCTTGCCTCTCATTGTTGATCTACATACCAGCAATATCAATATCACATGGTTCAGTTTTAGAAATGCAGAGCATTAGATCCCCATGCAAGGACTGTTCTAAAACTCTTACCAAGGAAACTAGAAAGAGAAGAATGAAATTGAGATATTTAAAAGACATAAAAATTCTGGTGGAAAACAATCTAAAGTATCTTTCTCAACATGGTTTCCTCTACTTTTTTTTTCCTCCAGTACTTTTCACCCTTCCCCACCACCACTCCCAATAGACTCACCAGCTGTGAAAGGGAGAAAAATTGTGAAAAGTATCCCCAAAGCTGAAGATATCTTCTGAAGGGAGTTCCCTTCTTCTTCCTATCCTTACCTCTCTCTTTTCCTTCCATATACCTAGCTGTAGTATTTTTCTTCTCCTGATCTCCCACATAAGCATTAGTGAGAAATCCCCTGCTCTCTTAACTCCACTGTGTTTGCAGCTCACGAGAAATTTATGAGGAAGCATTTCCTATTTGGAGAGTTAGGTAATAATGACTGAACTTCCTGATTTGTGCTTTTATACATTTATTTCTCTCCAGAGAAACATATGCATTTGACCCACTATTCAGTTCTAATTGTAATCAATTGAGTTATATCCCAGATAATGTTTAAATAATTCTTATGAGACATGCATCAGTATATTCATTTTTATAAATGGGGGAAGTAGAAAAGTAACTTATCCTAATTTGATCAATGGCAGAGCTGTACAACCAGGATAGACACAATTTTTTCATGGATAGTTTTCTTTCCCTTGCATTGTATCGTGTATGTGTGTGTGTTTGGTAATTTGTTGTGTGGTTTGTGACAGAAGCCAAACACGATCTCTCATTCTAGAAGTATACACTTTAATACAAAAAAACATAGAGTATTTAAAACACTCATAAAGACCATAATACTAATAGTTCTCCACTCATATGACCCCCTGCCAAACTTGGGCTGGGGCTGGCAATCAGTCTGCAATCCAAAATTAAAGCCCAGCTGGTACAATTTTACTCTGATCCATCCAGCAAATCCTATTCACAAGCCCTGCACTTCCACAGATAGGGAGGGGACCAGGTACCGTGATAATGCTGCACCTGACATTTCTCAGGCACTTCCAACCTGGCTCTAGCCACGCTGCCCCACTGCTTTTTTCTGAACATGGTCTTAGTGCTATGCCATCCCTGACAGGAGACACCTCTGCCTACTCCACAAGCGCAGATCTTTTGTAAGCCAGGCCAGGTCCTTATTGCCTCTGCCCGACCTGCCTGCACACTCACACTCACACTTTCACGCCGTGCAGATGATGTTACCCTCTTCTACTTCATAATTTCTGCTTTATTTCTTTTTTCTTCTTTATTCTGTTTGTTTCTGGCTGAGACATTTTAAGATATGCTGCTTTCTGCCACAAAATAGAGGGGGGTCGGGTGGGGGAAGCAATCTATAGAGTCAATGCAGTGTTAACATGGGTTTTCTATGTGGAAGGGGTCAGTGAAGACTGAAGGGTGTGAGTTTCTGCTTATAAATTCTCCTTTTCGTCTTCTTAAACGAACAGTAATCCTTCTCTTGGGGTTTGTTCTATAAACAAATGATTAACATAGGTTTCAGTTTGATTACCCAAAAGAAAGATTAATGAAAATTTCTTGTGTAAAAAACATTGGAATCAGATTCTTGTCACCAGATAGATAATTCTTCAACACATCTGAAGATTAAAGTTTTATTCTTTTTAATTGGTGAATTTTATTACTGTCAATATTCTGGTTGTGAGTGTGTGCTTAGTCGTGTCCAATTCTTTGCAACCCCATGGACTAAACTAAGCTCCTCTATCCTTGGAATTTTCCAGGCAAGAATATTGGAGTGGGTTGCCATTTCCTACTCTAGAGAATCTTCCCAACCCAGGGCTCAAACCTGCATGTCTTGTGTCTCCTACATTGGCAGGCAGATTCTCTACCACTGTGCCACCTGGGAAGTCCTCTGGTTGTAATATTATACTATTATTTACCATAATGTTATCATTAGGATGGGCTTCCCTGGTGGCTCAGATGGTAAAGAATCTGCCTGCAATGCAGGAGACCAGGGTTTGATCCCTGGATCAGGAAGATCCCCTGGAGAAGGCAATGGCTACCCACTCCAGTATTCTTGCCTGGAGAATTCTATGGACATAGGAGTTTGGTGGGCTACAGTCTATGCTATTGCAGAGTTGGACCCAACTGAACAACTCATACACATTTTCATTAGGGCAAACTGGAATGGTGCACAGAGATCTTTGTGTTATTTCTTTGCATGTGTATCTATAATTATCTCAGTAAAAGTTTCGATTTAAAAACTGAAAGTCAGATGTGGCTGAGGAAGGAGAATATCCCTGAAATTTACAGCCAAAACATTTATTAGGACCAGCCTGTGGGCCATGGACCAAAGGAAGATGGAGCATTTCTCTTCCGGTGTGGTTTTGATATGGCTTTTTCCAGAGCATTTGAACTGGGATTAGTTGCTGGATTGGGTCATCATGAACTAGCCTGTCCATCACAGGGAGATCTTCCCCTCAGAGATAATGGCCTTCAGTCCCAGAAGGAGCCTGCTATTGGTCATTGGGCTTCCCAGTTTGTACTATTCAGAGGAATCCAGAACAGTAAGGAACTAAACAGAACCTGCTGTCTGAATGGGAGAACTTGCATTCTGGGGTCCTTTTGTACTTACCTTTCCTCTTTGGATGGAACTGTAACCTTGACATGCACGAAGGGAAGTGTGTGGTTCTGTGCCCCATGACACCTGGATGTCCAGGAAGTGTTCCATGTGTAAACGCTGGCATGGCCAGCTTTGCTGGATTCCTCAGTCATTCCTACCTGGTTGTGATGAGCAACTCGCAGCTGCTGGAACTCCAGAATTAACACTGTCTGCATTTGCTCTCATGCTTCCTTGCTATACAGGTATTAACCCATATTTACATACAACATTTGTCATGCAAATTTCATGATCTGTCCTTCCAATATCCCGCCTGAGAGATGATCATTCATTAGTTGCTTTGAAAGAATGGATACATTTCCTTATGATCCCTAACATTTCCTTAAAGTACCAACTACTTTCCTCTGCCCTACTCTCCCCCAAACAACTGCTTTTAAAAAAATAAGCCATTTATTATGCCAAAGTCCTGTGCTTCTGATACATGTAATTCTAGCAAAGGTTTACTAATAGTTTCCTTTAAACAATTGAGTTCCATCTTCAGATTATTAAAGGTTACGCCCAATGTGGAACTGAGTATAAAACATTGGATAGAGTTGATCAAATTAATGAAGATATTATCTTGGGAAGAAAAGAAAGTATCTGTAAAGGGAACAAAGAAGAGATGGGGCAAATATAAGAGGTAAGAGTCAGGATGCTGAAGTAATGGAAGTGTGCATGTGTCCCTGGGAGACTAGGTTAAAAAGTGAGAGCAAATGAGAGAGAGTTGAGAAAATAAAATGGATTACTTAGTTGATTGAATGAGTACAGAGAAACAAGTCAAGCTAAGTTGAAGGGCAAGCTTCTATCATCTATAGGTAGCTATATAAAACAAGAACACATGTTTTCTCAAGGGTTTGTAGAGGATAAAGTCTCCTTGAAAAAAAATTCTATCTAAAGTCTCCCAGTGTATTAAGACAGCTAATTCATTACGATTTCTCCATATTATGCAATTATTTTAATGGTGGTAAAAGAGAAAATATTCACAATATATTTAGTTGTAAACCAGGTGCTAAAACTATACATTGTAAAGTCCACCTTAAAAATATGTACCTGGTGTATTTCTGGTGTGCCCAGCACAAATGGGAAGTAGGTTGAAAAAAAAAAAAATGGAAAGTCAGGTCTAGATCTCAGATCTTGTATGTTGGTAAATTTAGGATAATGGAAAGGAAGTTGGTTGCAAACTTAGAACTTTTACCAGGCTAATTTCAGGAGTTGCAACACATGGATGGAAGAAATAATTTGAGATATTATTATATGAATGATTCATTCATAAGGGATATCATTCAGTCGTGTCTGACTCTTTGTGACCCTATGGACTGTAGCATGCCAGGCTCCTCTGTCCATGGAATTCTCCATGCCAGAATATTGGAGTGGGTAGCTGTTCCCTTCTTCAGGGGATCTTCCTGACCCAGAGATCAAACCCAGGTCTCCTGCATTGCAGGCAGATTCTTTGCCATCTGAGCCACCAGGGAAGCCCATAAGAGATACCTCTAAGTAATTAGGATGTTCTATACTTCCTCACTACACCTAAGTTTTAGGGAAATTCACACTCTTTCCAAAGTTTTCTTTAGTACCTCTGACAGAGATTTAATATAGTTTTTGGTGGTTGTAATTTCTAACATCAGTCATAGAAAAATTTTTAAAACAAAATCCATCACCTCACATAGTAACTTTTTTGTATATTTGAAATTAGCACGTTTCAAGTGTAAAATACAGAATTATTAACTACAGTCACCATGCTGTACATTAGATTCCTAGAACTTATTCATCTTATGATTGAAGGCAGGTACCCTTTGACCAGCATGTCCCCATTTCCCCAACATCCCAACCCCTGATAATCACCGTTCTACTCTCTGTTTCTATGATTTTGACTTTTTTTCCTTTAGATTACACATATAAATGATACCATGCAACATTTATCTTTTCCTTTTTGTCCTATTCACTTAGCATGATGCCTTCCAGTTTCATCCATGCTGTCACAGATGATAGGATTTCCTTTCTTATTTTAAGGCTGAAGAGTAATCCATTGCATATGTATACCACATTTCTTAATCCATTCATCCATCAACACATTCAGGTTGATACCTTGACTATAGTGAATAATGCTTCAATCAAATTGAAAGTAGAGATATTGTTTCAAGATAATAGTTTCATTTCCTTTCAATATATACTTAGAAGAAGGATTACTGAATCATGTGGTAGTCCTAGTTTTAATTTCTTGAGGACTCTCCATACTGTTTTCCATAACAGTTTATTGGTTCATTTTTCTACCAACAGTGTACAAGGATTCCCTTTTTTCACACCCTTGCTAGCATTTGCTACCTCTTTTCTTGTTGATAATAATCATCTTAAAATGTATGAAGTGATAGCTTACCA
Source organism: Cervus elaphus (assembly GCF_910594005.1). Lineage (NCBI taxonomy): Eukaryota > Metazoa > Chordata > Mammalia > Artiodactyla > Cervidae > Cervus > Cervus elaphus. The sequence continues at coordinate 60,653,882 of NC_057833.1, read as the reverse complement.
TTACTTTGATTTGCATCTACCTGATGATTACTGATGTTGAGCACCTTTTCATGTATTTTTTGGTCATTCATACATCTTCTTTGGAAAAATGTCTACTCATGTCCTATGTCCACTTTTGAATTGGAGTATTTGGTTTTGTTTCATTTTTGCTATGGGTTGGATGAGTTCTTTATATATTTTGGATATTGACATCTTACAGATATGGTTTGCAAATATTTTCTTCATTTTATAAATTGCCTTTTCATTTTTATTGAATTATAATAAACTCATAACGTTATATTAGTTTCAGGGGTACAACACAATGATTTGTTACTTGAATATATTATAAAATGATCATCACAATAATTCTAGTTAACACACATCACCACACACAGCTATTAAAACTATTTTTTTCTAATAATGATAAATTTTAAGATTTGCTCTATTATCAACTTTCAAATACTCAATCCTGTATAATTAATTAGAGTCACCATGCTGTACATTGTATCTCCATGACTTATTTATTTTATAATTGGAAATTTGTACCTTTTGACTCCATTTACCCACTTCACCCACACCCCACCCCCTACCTCTGACAACCAACAGTCTATCCTTTTTATCTGTGAACTTGGTTTGGGATTTGTTTGGGTTTTTTTTAAGATTCTACATAAGTGAAACATATCTTTCTTTGTCTGATTTATTTCACTCAGCATGATGCCCTCAAAGTCCACTCATGTTGTCATAAATGGCAAGATTTCACTATTTTTGTGGCTGAATTATATTCTAAGTATTTACCACATTTTCTTTATCCATATATCCATCAATGGACACTTAGATTTTTCCCCCTTGTCTTGGCTACTGTAAATAACCAATTCAACAAGAAAGAGTAAAAGAAAAAAAATAAAAGAGTTGGTGGAGAAAACATAGTAAATGAGACATGTAAAGTAAGATTATAGAAATATAGCTAAATATGTGAGGCTTCCCTGGTGGCTCAGACAGTAAAGAATCTGCCTGCAATGCAAGAGACCAGGGTTCAGTCCCTGGGTCTGGAAGATGAGCTGAAGAAGGAAATGGAAATGGAAATCCATTCCAATATCCTTCCCTGGAGAATTTCATGCACAGAGGAGCCTGGCAGACTAGAGTCCATGGGGAAGCAAAGAGTTGGACATGACTAAGTGACTAACACTTCACATGTAAGTAATCACAAGAAATGTAAATAGCTTAAATTCTCTAATTAAAAGTTTAAATTCTCCAGTTAAGTCACTCAGTCGTGTCCAACTCTAAGAGATCCCATGGACTACAGCATGCCAGGCTTCTCTGTCCATCACCAACTCCTGGAGTTTACTCAAACTCATGTCCATTGAGTCGGTGATGCTATCCAACCATCTCATCCTCTGTCATTTCCTTCTTCTCCTGCTTTCAATCATTCCCAGCATCAGAGTCTTTTCAAATGAGTCAGTTCTTCACATCAGGTGGCCAAAGTACTGGAGTTTCAGCTTCTACATCAGTCCTTCCAATGAATATTCAGAACTGATCTCCCTTAGGATGGACTGGTTGGATCTCCATGAAGTCCAAGGGACTCCCAAGAGTCTTCTCCAATATCACAGTTCAAAAGCATCATTTCTTCGACACTCAGCTTTCTTTATAGTCTGACTCTCACATCCACACATGACTACTGGAAAAACCATAGCTTTGACTAGATGGACCTTTGTTGGCAAAGTAATGTCTCTGCTTTTTAATAAGCTGTCTAGGTGGGTCATAACTTTTCTTCCAAGGAGCAACCATCATTTAATTTCATGGCTACAGTCACCATCTCCAGTGATTTTGAAGCCCAAAACAATAAAGTCTCTCACTGTTTCCACTGTTTCCCCATCTATTTCCCATGAAGTGATGGGACCAGATGCCATGATCTTAGTTTTCTGAATGTTGAGCTTTAAGCCAACTTTTTCACTCTCCACTTTCACTTTCAGCAAGAGGCTCTTTAGTTCTTCTTCACTTTTTGCCATAAGGGTGGTGTCATCTGCATATATGTGGTTATTGATATTTCCCCTGGCAATCTTGATTCCAGCTTGTGCTTCATCCAGCTTGGCATTTTGCATGATGTACTCTGCATATAAGTTAAATAAGCAGGGTGACAATATACAGCCTTGACATAGTCTTTTCCCTATTTGGAACCAGTCTGTTGTTCCATGTCCAGTTCTAACTGCTGCTTCTTGACCTGCATACAGATTTCTCAGGAGGCAGGTAAGGTGGTCTGGTATTCCCATCTCTTGAAGAATTTTATTGTGATCCACATAGTCAAAGGCTTTGGCATAGTCAGTAAAGCAGAAATAGATGTTTTCTGGAACTCTCTCACTTTTTCAATGATCCAACAGATGTTGGCAATTTGATCTCTGGTTTTTCTAAATCCAGCCTTTTCTAAATCCAGCTTGAACATCTGGAAGTTCATGTACTGTTGAAGCCTGGCTTAGAGAATTTTGAGCATTACTTTACTAGCGTGTGAGATGAGTGCAATTGTGCAGTAGTTTGAACATTCTTTGGGATTGCCTTTCTTTGAGATTGGAATGAAAATTTACCTTTTCCAGTCCTGTGGCCACTGCTGAGTTTTCCAAATTTGCTGGCATATTGAGTGCAGCACTTTCACAGCATCATCTTTCAGGATTTGAAATAGCTCAACTGGAATTCCATCACCTCCACTAGCTTTGTTCATAGTGATGTTTCCTAAGGCCCACTTGACTTCGCATTCCAGGATGTCTGGCTCTAGGTGAGTGATCGCACCATCGTGATTATCTGGGTCGTCAAGATCTTTTTCGTATAGTTCTTCTGTGTACTCTTGCCACCTCTTCTCATTATCTTCTGCTTCTGTTAGGTCCATACCATTTCTGTCCTTTATTTAAATTCTTAAATGAGGTAATAAGAAACAGATATGTCTTCTTTTAAATAAGCTATAGTTCTTTTATAATAGATAAATTTTCACAGAAGAGTTGAAAATAAGATGACAGACAATGAAACATCAGGCCAATACTAACCAGTGAAAAGACAGACTGGGCCACCAAGAAAGGAGCTATTAGGATTCCCATCAAAAGAGAACTTACCATTCAGCTCCAAGAAGTGCAGTTAGCTGGTGGTTTTTAATTGCTAAGACCTTCAACCTTCATTTCAGCTTTCAAGCTGAGGCCATACTCTTCCTAACCATTGACTAAGCTTGAAGGCGTATCAGAGTTTGACCATCTCTGCTCATAAAAGACTCCTTTTAGAAGCAGTCCTTGCTCCAGCACTTCTTGTTGGAGTTTGGCCATTATTTTGCCAGTTCTTAGTTGTTATATGAGGCTCCCTGCCTTCCATCCTGCTTTCTCCCTTCTTTCTTCTCACATGTTTTGTTCAGATTAGCATTATAGTCTAAAAACTTGTCCTCCTCCATTTCCAAACCCTTTAAACTTTCAAAAGTATAACCTTTCACCCCTAATTAACTTTTATCTTGACTAATTACATCTTACTACTTCCTGGAAAATCTGACACATTAGGTCTAATTTCTAGGTTCTCTGATTCCACAGATCTAGAGAGGATTTGAGGAATCTATATATTTTTTATTTCCCCACATAATTCTTATTTTCAACTATGTTTAACATCCCTGTAGTAGATTTTAATACATTTATTTTCTATAAAGTGAAATTTGACATTATAAATTATATTGAAGTCTTTACTATGATGTCATTTGATATGACTGTTTTGACATTATTGAGTTAAGGTGTAAAATATTTAAACAGATATTCTTGAATCTAAGAGTGAACCTCATCCCAATAAGGGGATGGATGCAGAGTTAAGAAAATATTAAGGACAGGGTTATATTGTGCACACTTTTTGGTAATATTTATATGCAGAAACTTAACAGACTGTTTTCTTGACCAAGCCAAATTGGTTTGGTTAAAATATTATGTGTCAAGTGTCACATGATATGTATATTAGTTTAGATATGTGTATTAGTTTTACATCCAAAATAGACCAAAAATCCTTTTAAGGACAAAGTTCAGAGTAACCAAAATGTCTTCAGGGAGACAAAATAGTAATAAAACTAAATAGCTGTCAAATGTTTCAAATGGCACAATTAAAGAATGAAGGGATATTGTTTAATTTCTACCATGTTAAAAAATTTTCATTTTCAGTATCATTTTTCCTGTGTGTGTGTGTTAGTCGCTCAGTCATGTCTGACTCTTTGCGACCACAGGGACTGTAGCCTGCCAGGCTCCTAAGTCCATGGGATTGTCCAGGCAAGAATACTGGAGTGGGTCACCATTTCCTTCTCCAGGGTCATTTTTCCTGCTATGAAGTAAATAGACTTATTTTTAACAATAAAATATATTTTTTAATAATATTAAAAATTATTAATATATACACTCCCAATATTTTATTCCACAGAAAAATGGAAAAAAGGGTCATGTCATCCTATGGCTATTCCTTTAGCATATAGATCATACTTAAAAAATATCCCAAGTCCTCAATAATGCATATTTAGCTGATTATATAGTCAATAAACATTTGCTACTTGATAAATACCTCACAATAAAATGTATACCATAAAAATACACATTTCCAATTTATCATATATTATCAGGCATGAGAGAACAATACCTCTATAGAGATATACTAATTTCAGAAGAAGCTAACATCCTCATATATGTGTCCTCCTCTCTCCTCTTCCCATATACACAAACACACACGAAAGAAAAATATAAATTCAGTTTTATTAAATAGTGAAATTATTATAATCTATATTTGTTAACAGAAGGTTTACATTTTATGGATATTAAAATAACAGAAAAGGCACATTCAAACAGGACTAGAGGGAATGTAAATTGATAAAATTTGACATATCAGTCAATAATAAAGATGCACAAACCCTTTGACCTGGCAATTTCACTCAAGGAAATTATCTTACAAATATGTTCAAACACATACAAAGAGATGAATCCACAAGAAACATTCTATGTAGTATTGTTTATAATAGCAAAACAAACAAAACAATCTAAATGTCCACCACTAGATTTGTGTTTAATCAAATTAAATTCTGTTACATACAATGGAATTGTAGTAATCATTAAGAAGAATGAGGTAGCTCTGCTTGTTTTGATATGAAAGATCTCCAGGATATATTATATCATTAACTTTCTATAAGTAAAGAATAAAATTATGGTATGTTCCCATTTGTATCTTGACAAGGATATGTGTATGTATATGTAAGTGAACATATAAGTGTACATATATACCATGCACATACAGATAAGGCATATGCATCTAGAAATTTTCTATATTACATAAAAACTGTCAGTAACTGTTCCTTCTGTGTAGTTATTTGAAGTAACTCAGTTTTCATCATCTACTGTACTGAACAATTTGAATATTTAGTCATGAACATACGCTTTCTTTGTAATAATGACAATTCTTCAAAGAACTAGCTCATAACAGCTAAAATTCTAAAATTTCGATTGTATAAAGATATAAATGCATATCCTCTAGAATGTCTCTGTCTTCTAGGAATCTTTGAAAAGCTAATTTCAAAATAGACCTTCCATTCCAGAACTCTAAGAATATCAAAACAGTATCTGTACTGTATCTTGATTCACTTGTCCTGGTGTTACACTCCAGGAACATATATAGTACGGAGATTCATCCCATCAGCTTCACTTTGTAATACCTGAGACGTCTTCACCCTGTTTGTAATATCATAAAGTGGATTGTTCTTCTCTGTGTAGCTGGCATAGGGTTCCATTTCATCCTAAGAAATAACCCAAGGTTAAAATCAGTTCAAAAAAACAGAAATCACTAACTACCTATGGAGAAGAATGAAGTGATACAAAGATGTATTTCAGAAGAGAGTTGAAGACTTCATAAACTTTTGGTTATAAGAGATTATAGAGATGGATAGGTTTTAAACTTGATTAAGAGGGAAATAATGATGCTATTGAAAAAAGGAAGTCAAGAATTAGAGATAGTTTAATGGGAGAGGAAATAACAACTCAATTTCTCAAAGAGTACAGTCCCAATGAGGCAAACATTATATCTGTGTAGGATGCAGTTCTTGAAATAAAAATAGGGATTTGGGCTTTGTATAAATAGTACTTGGTAGATAGTTAACAAAATAAGTATACCTGACAGAATTGTAAAATTAGAATTTTTATTTTTCAACTAAAATACTAATACTGGTACAAATTACAAATTATATGGCTAGATTTTTCAGACTACATAGCTTGAAAGTTTGCAAATAATCTTTTTAATCTCATCTTACCTCTTCAACAACTGGAGCATGTTCTGTTTTTTTAAATTTACATTTTCTGTAAAAATAAAAAACAAGCTGCAGTCAAAGTCAAAACATTATTATTCAGATTGAAAATGGAAAAACAAAACAATATACTATTGGCAACTGTTCATTTTGATAGAAGCTATAATAAATCATAAGTGAACTATCAGAAATGAGTGAAGACTACTGCTTGTAGTTAATTTACCTAAATAATTCTGACTTTTGGAAAGGGAAGTAAAATTACGCAAAGAACCTTGATGTAATAGAATATATGTGGCACCACATCTTTGGTACATGACATGAATTACTATAATTCACCTCCCGAATGGAAAATAGCATGCACTGTTTCACCCAAGATCTGGCCCTAAATGGCCTAATTCACTACACTTGCATGTCTTAGTAACCTAGAAAAATCCCCCTCATCATTCAGAGTAGTCCAAGTATATTATTTTCAGGACATGTTTCCTGATGACGGGAGAATTGATATTAACATCTTAATTTTACCCATCAGCCAGTTCAATATTTCTGACTTCTTTCTAACCCAATAAAGCCAACGGATAGAAAACACCCGTCAATACCTGTAGCAACTGCTTTTCAAAAGCCAAATGGATCCCACGATGACCAAGATAATAAAAATAGGGAGAATGATATATAAAATACTTGAAAGTGATAATATATTGGTATCTGTAAATATAGACACAAAAATGTATAACTTAATATTATTCAGCACTAAAAAAAACTGAGCTACCAAGACATGAAAAGATGGAGGAAACTTAAATACATATTACTAAGTGAAAGAAGCCAATCTGAAAAGGCTACATATTCTGTGATTACAACTATATGACATTCTGGTAGAAAGCAAAACTATGATGTCTGTCTAAAAATTAGGGGCTGTTAGAGGTTAGAGTGGAAGGAGGGATGAATAGGTGGCATATAGAGGATTTTTACCCTTTATGGATCACAGCCTTGTTATGGCAAAGGGGCTTGCATAGCTCAATGAAGCTATGAGCCATGCTATGCAGGGCCACCCAAGATAGATGGGGAATAGTTAAAAGTTCTGACAAAACATGGTCTACTAGAGGAGGAAATGGCAAACCACTCCAGTGTTCTTGCTGCAAGAACCCCATGAACAGTGCATGGACGCATGCATGCTAAGTCTCTTCAGTTTTGCCAGACTCTTTGCAACCCTAGGGACTGTGTAGACTGCCAGACTCCTCTGTTCATGGGATTCTCCAGGCAAGAATATTGAAGTGGGTTGCCATGCCCTCCTCCAGGAAATCTTCCCAACCCAGGGATCAAACCTGCATCTTTTATGTCTCCAGTGTTATGTCTCCTGTAGCAGGTGGGTTCTTTACCACTAGCACCACCAAGGAAGCCCCCCATGAATAGTATGAGAAGGCAAAAAGATATGACACCTGAAAATGAGCTCCTCAGGTCGTAGGTGTCCAATATGCCACTGGAGAAGAATGGAGGCTCCATAGAGAATGAAGCAACTGGGTCAAAGTGAAAATGACACTCAGTTGTGTATGTGTCCGGTTGTGAAAGTAAAGTCTGATGCTGTAAAGAACAATATTGCATAGGAACCTGGAATGTTAGGTCAATGTATCAAGGTAAATTGGATGTGGTCAAGTAGGATGTGGCAAAAGTGAACATCACATCTTGGAAATCAGTAAACTAAAATGTAAGGGGATGGAAGATTTTAATTCAAATGACCTTTATATCGACAACTGTGGGCAAGAATCTCTTAGAAGAAATGGAGTAGCCCTCACAGTCAACAAAAGAGTCTGAAATAAAATACTTGAGTGCAACATCAAAAACGACGGAATGATCTTGGTTCATTTCCAAGGCAAACCACTCAACATCACAGTAATGCAACCACTGATGCTGAACAAGCTGAAGTTGAATGGTTCTACAAAGATCTATGACACCTTTTAGAACTAACACTGAAAAAAGATGTCTTTTTTCATCATAGGCAATTGGAATACAAAAATAGGAAGTCGGGAGATACCCAGAATAACAGGCAAGTTTGGCCTTGAAATACAAAGTGAAGCAGGGCAAAATCTAACAGAGTTTTGTCAAGAGAACATGCTGGTCATAGCAAACACCCATTTCCAACAACACGAGAGATAAATGACTCTCTACATAGACATCACCACAGATGGTCAATACCAAAATTAGATTGATTTTATTCTTTGTACCTGAAGATGGAGAAGATATATACAGTCAGCAAAAACAACCTGGAGCAGACTGTGGCTCAGATCATGAGCTCCTTATTGCAAAATCCAGGTGAAAATTAAAGAAAGTAGGGAAAACCACTAGGCCATTCAGGTATGACCTAAATCGAATCCCTTATGATTATACAGTGGAGGTTGCAAATAGATTCAAGGGATTAGATCTGGCAGACAGAGTACCTGAAGGACTATGGATGGAGGTTCATAACACTGTACAGGAGGTAGTGACCAAAACTGTCTCAAAGAAAAAGAAATGCAAGAAAGCAAAGTGGTTATCTGAGGAGGCCTTACAAATAGGTAAGGAAAGAAGAGAGATGAAAGTCAAGGGAGAAAGGAAAAGATATACTGAACTGAATGCAGAGTTCCAGAGTATAGCAAGGAGAGATTTAAAAGTCCTCCTTAAGTAAACAATGCACAGAAATAGAGAAAAAGAATAGAACAGAGAAGACTAGAGATCTCTTCAAGAAAATTGGAGATATCAAGGGAGCATTTCATGCAAGGATGGGCACAATAAAGGACAGAAATGGTAAGGACCTAACAAAAGCAGAAGATATTAAGAAAAGGTGGCAAGAATACACAAAACTATACTAAAAAAAAGTCTTAATGATGTGGATACCTACAGTTGTGTGGTCATTCACCTTGAGCCAGACATCCTGGAGTGTGAAGTCAAGTTGGTCTTAGGAAGCATCACTATAAAACAAAGCTATTGAAGGTAATGGAATTTCAGCTGAGCTATTTCAGATCCTAAAAGATGCAGTTAAAATGCTGCTCTCAACAGGTCAGCCAATTTGGAAAACTCAGCACTGAAAAAGGTCAGTTTTCATTCCAATGCCAAAGAATGGTAGTACCAAAAAATGTTAAATCTACTGTACTATTGCACTTATTTCACATGCTAGCAAGGTTATGCTCCAAATCCTTCAAGCTAGGTATCAGCAGTATGCAAACCAAGAATTCCAGGTGTACAAACTGGATTTAGAAAAGGCAGAGGAACCAAAAATCAAATTGCCAACATTTGTTAGATCATAGAGAAAGTGAGAGAATTTCAGGAAAACATCTACTTCTGCCTCCTTGACTATGCTAAAGCCTTTGACTATGTGGATCACAACAAATTGTGGAATATTCTTAAAAAGATGGACGTAATGGACCACCTTTCTTGTCTCCTGAGAAACCTCTATGCAAGTCAAGAAGCAGCAATTACAAACAGACATGGAACAATAGCATGCTTCAAAATTGGGAAAGGAATGTGACAAGGTTGTATATTGTCACAATGCTTATTTAACTTATATGCAGAATACATCATGTTGAAATGCTGGGCTGGATGAATCACAATCTGGAATCAAGATTGCCGGGAGAAATATCAATCATTTCAGATACCCAGATGATGTCACTCTAATGGCAGAAAGTGAAGAGGAATTAAAGAGCCTGCTGATGAGAGTGAAAGAGAACAGTGAAAAAACTGGCTTGAAAATCAACATGAAAAAAATTATCATGGCATCCAAGATAAAGACCAATACAGTATACTAACGCATATATATGGGATTTAGAAAGATGGTAACGATAACCCTATGTGCAAAACAGAAAAAGAGACACAGATGTATAGAACAGACTTTGGGACTCTGTGGGAGAAGGCGAGGGTGGGATGTTCTGAGAGAATAGCATTGAAACAAGTATACTATCAAGGGTGAAACAGATCACCATCCCAGGTTGGATGCATGAGACAAGTACTCAGGGCTGGTGCACTGGGAAGACCCAGAGGGATGGGATGGGGAGGGAGGTGGTAAGGGGGATCGGGATGGGGAACACATGTAGATCCATGGCTGATTCATGTCAATGTATGGCAAAAACCACTACAATATTGTAAAGTAATTAGCCTCCAACTAATAAAAATAATGAAAAAAAAAAAACTATCACGGCATCCAATTCCAACACATCATGTCAAAGTGATGGGGATAAAGGTGAAGTAGAGATGGATTTTATTTTTTTAGGCTCCAGAATCATTGCACCCATGAAATTAAAAGATGCTTTTTCCTTGAAAGGAAAGCTATGACAAACCTCAGTCCAGTTTAGTAGCTCAGTCATATCTGACTCTTTGCGACCCCACAGACTGCAGCTCATCAGGCTTCCCTGTCCTTCACCAACTCCCGGAGCTTGCTCAAACTTGTGTCCATCAGGTCAGTGATGCCATCCAACCATCTCATCCTCTGTCATCCCCTTCTCCTCCTGCCTTCAATCTTTGCCAGCATTGGGGTCTTTCAAATGAGTCAGTTCTTCCCATCAGGTGACCAGAGTATTGGAGTTTCAGCTTCAGTATGAGTCCTTCCAATGAATATTCAGGACTGATTTCCTTTAGGATGGACTGGTTGGATTTCCTTGCAGTCCAAGGGACTTTCAAGAGTCTTCTCCAACACCACAGTTTAAAAGCATCAATTCTTTGGTGCTCAGCTTTCTTTATAGCCCAACTCTCACATTGATACATGACTACTGGAAAAATCATAGCTTTGACTAGACAGACCTTTGTTGGCAAAGTAATGTCTCTGCTTTTTAATATGCTGTCTAGGTTGGTCATAACTTTTCTTCCAAGGTGCAACCATCTTTTAATTTCATGGCTGCAGTCACCACCTGCAGTGATTTTGGAGCCCCAAAAAAATAAAGTTTGTCACTGTTTCCATTGTTTCGCCATCTATTTGCCATGAAGTGATGGGACAGGATGACATGATCTTCATTTTTTGAATGTTGAGTTTTAAGCCAACTTTTTCACTCTCCTCTTTCACTTTCATCAAGAGGCCCTTTAGTTCTTCTTCACATTCTGCCATAAGGGTGGTGTCATCCCATATCTGAGGTTATTGATGCTTCTCCTGGCAATCTTGATTCCAGTTTTTGCTTCATCCAACCCGGCATTTCACATGATGTACTCTGCATATAAGTTAAATAAGCAGGGTGACAATATACAGCCTTGACGTACTCCTTTCCTGATTTGGAACCAGTCTGTTGTTCCATGTCCAGTTCTAACTGCTGCTTCTTGACCTGCATACAGATTTCTCAGGAGGCAAGTCAGGTGCTCTGGTACTCCCATATCTTGAAGAATTTTCCACAGTTTGCTGTGATCCACACAGTCACAGACTTTGGCATAGTCATTAATGCAAAAATAGATGTTTTTCTGGGACTCTCTTGCTTTTTTGATGATCCAGAGGATGTTAGCAATTTGATCTCTGGTTCCTCTGCCTTTTCTAAAACCAGCTTCAACATCTGGAAGTTCTTGGTTCACCTACTGTTGAAGCGTGGCTTGGAGATTTTTGAGCATACTTTGCTAGCTTGTGAGATAAGTGAAATTGTGCGGTAGTTTGAACATTCTTTGGCATTGCCTTTCTTTGGTGTTGGAATGAAAACTGACCTTTTCCAGTCCTGTGGCCACTACTGAGTTTTCCAAATATTGAGTGCAGAACTTTCATAGCATCATCTTTTAGGATTTGAAATAGCTCAACTGGAATTCCATCACCTCCACTAACTTTGTTCTTAGTGATGCTTCCTAAGGACCACTAGACTTCGTATTCCAGGATGTCTGGCTCTAGGTGAGTGATCACACCATTGTGGTTATCTGGGTCATGAAGATCTTTTTTGTATAGTTCTTCTGTGTACTCTTGCCGCCTCATCTTAATATCTTCTGCTTCTGTTAGCTCCATACCATTTCTGTCCTTTATTGTACCCATATTTGCATGAAATGTTCCCTTGGTATCTCTAATTTTCTTGAAGAGATCTCTAGTCTTTCCCATTCTATTGTTTTCCTCTATTTCTTTGCATTGATCACTGAAGAAGGCTTTCTTATCTCTCCTTGCTATTCTCTGGAACTCTGCATTCAGATGGGTATATCTTTCCTTTTCTCCTTTGCCTGCAGCTTCTTTTCTTTTCTCAGCTATTTGTAAGGCCTCCTCAGACAACCATTTTACCTGTTTGCATTTCTTTTTCTCAGAGATAGTCTTGATCACTACCTCCTGTACAATGTCATGAACCTCTGTCCATAGTTCTTCAGGCACTCTGTCTATCAGGTCTAATCCATTGAATCTATTTTCATTTCATTTCTACTGTATAATCAATCATAGGGGTTTGATTTAGGTCATACCTGAATGGTCTAGTGGTTTTCCCTGCTTTTTTCAACTTAAGAAACCTAGAAAAACCTAGAGAGTATATTAAAAGGCAGAGATTTGGGTTCACTTTGCCAATGAAGGTCCCTACAGTCTTAGCTATGGTTTTTCCAGTAGTCATGTATAGATGTGAGAGGAGGCTGAGCACTGAAGAACTGATGCTTTTGAACTGTGGTGTTGGTGAATACTCTTGAGAGTCCCTTGGACTGCAAGGAGATCAAACCAGTGCATCCTAAAGGAAATCAACTCTGAATATTCATTGGAAGGACTCATGCTGACGCTAAAGCTGCAGTATATTGGCCACCTGATGTGAAGAGCCAACCAATTGGAAAAGAACCTGATGGTGGGAAAGGTTGAAGGCAAAAGGAGAAGGGGATTGCAGAGGATGAGATGGTTTGATAGCATCACTGACTCAATGGACATGAATTTGAGCAACCTCTGGGAGATAGTGGAGGACAGATGAGCCTAGAGTGCTACAGTCCACTGGGTCACAAAAGGATAGACATGACTTAGTAACTGAATAACCACAACAAAAGAGGATTTTTAAGGGAGTGAAACTATTCTATATGATACTATAATGGTGAGTACATATGGTTTATACATTTGTCAAAACTCACAGAATGTGTACCTAGCATGAACCCTAATGTTAACTATGGACTTTGAGTGATCAGTTCAGTTCAGTCGCTCAGTCGTGTCCGACTCTTTCTGACCCCATGAACCGCAGCACACCAGGCCTCCCTGTCCATCACCAACTCCCAGAGTCCACCCAAACCCATGTCCATTGAGGTTAGATGATGCCATCTAATCATCTCATCCTCTGTCATCCCCTTCTCCTCCTGCCCTCAATCTTTCCCACATCAGGGTCTTTTCAAATGAGTCAGCTCTTTGCATCAGGTGGCCAAAGTATTGGAGTTTCAGCTTCAACATCAGTCCTTCCAATGAACACCCAGGACTGATCTCCTTTAGGATGGACTGGTTGGATCTCCTTGCAGTCCAAGGGACCCTCAAGAGTCTTCTCCAACACCACAGTTCAAAAGCATCAATTCTTCGGTGCTCAGCTTTCTTTATAGTCCAGCTCTCACATCCATACATGAACACTGGGAAAACCATAGCCTTGACCAGACAGACCTTTGTTGGCAAAGTAATGTCTCTGCTTTTTAATATGCTATCCGGGTTGGTCACAACTTTCCTTCCAAGGAGTAAGTGTCTTTTAATTTCATGGCTGCAGTCACCATCTGCAGTGATTTTGAAAAATATTTTTCAAATATTCAAAAATATTTTCAAAAAAATATTTTATTTTGAAAAATAAAGTCAGCCACTTGATGTATTACAGTGAAAGTGAAAGTCACTCAGTCATGTCCGACTCTTTGAGACCCCCATAGACTGTACAGTCCATGGAATTGTAGCCTTTCCCTTCTTCAGGGGATCTTCCCAACCCAGAGACCGAACCCAGGTCTCTCACACTGCAGGCAGATTCTTTACTAACTGAGCCACAAGGGAAACCCAAGAATATTGGAGTGGGTACCCTGTCCCTTCTCCAGTGGATCTTCCTGACCCAGGAATCAAACCAGGATCTCCTGCATTACAGGCAGATTCTTTACCAACTGAGCTATCAGGGAAGCCCTAATGTGTTAAGATAGGGCCAATGATTATAACAAATGTACCACTGTGAGATGTGGGGAGTGTAGATAGACAGGAAGACCATGTATCTGTAGGGGCAAGGATTTGGGAACTCTCTGGACTTTCCACTCAGTATTGTTGTTATCCTAAAACTGTTCTAAAAAATAAAGTCCATTTAAAAAAAAAGTTTTATATATAAATATATAAAATCAAGTCACATATGTATATATATAATATATATATATATAAAATATATACATATATATAAAATTGGACTTCCCTGTGGTAAAGAATCTGCCTGCCAATGCAGGAAACACAGGTTCAATCCCCAGGTAGAGGAGGAAATGGCAACCTTCTCCACTATTCTTGCCTGGAAAATCCCATGGACAGAGGAGCCTGGCAGGCTACAGTCTGTGGGGTCACAAAGAGTAGACACAACTTAGTGATTGAATACATACACATATATATAGTTAGTGTTACTGAACAATAGATACATGCATTATTAAGGAGATAAAAAAAGAAAAGCTGTTAAGCCCAAGAAGAACAAAAATTTATTCAGAGACAAATATATGAGTTTATTTATTGATTCAGTTCTTAACAAAGCATACACATTCAAAATAATGTAAACACTGTCTAATTTAATCCAAACTTGCTATTTTACTGTATATGAAGAATGAGGGAAGAGAAGAAAGTAAAATCTTTGTCTATCATGAGAAGTGGGTTCAGTATGTCCAAATTTGCTATATTAGGGAACAGCCATATAACCATGTGATTTATATTAATAAAATTTGAGTCAATTACTATAAGAAACACTCAAACATTTGAAATACTTCCCTTGGGAGATCATGTAAGAATGGAGAGGTGGAGGTGGAGAGAGAGGTCTAACGTTTTTTTATCATAAGCTTATAGAACAATGTGAACTTTAACCTATATGAGTTATGTTGATTAAAATAATAGTTTTAATAATAAGAAATAAGAGTAGGATAGGAGCAGAGAGTAGAGAAACTAAACAGCTATGAACTGAATCATAGATGCTAGTATATGACATTTAGGAAATTTTATTGGAGGAAACTGAAAGAGAAAATTCTACCAGACTGAGGATTCACAAAGGTAATTTATGAATAACTTTATTCTTCTAATAAAATTATAATTACTTGTTTAAAATTATACTTTATCTTTCTATTAAAGCCATAAGTATTTATTTTAAAGTATATGATGCAAGTAAATTTAGCAGTACAGAAAGGACCATTAAAAGTAAAATAAAATGCATTCTATATATGACTTTTTACAACAAATTTCTTTAATATTCTTCTAGGCAAATTTCTTTGTTTTGAGGAGAAGAGGAAGATAAAATGGAGATTGGAAAGGACATTCTAGAATGAAGTTTCTCTGCAGACTCCTTTTTCCTTCTTAAGGTAACTCCTCTAAAAGATAGGGAAAATCAAACACAAAACTAGAAAAATTACCTACCTCTTTCCAGCTGTATGGACAGACTCTTGTTGCCAGTCAAGTGGGAGACAGAGCAGAACACAGCAGGCACATGGTGGCCCCCCCAGCGGCATGCACTCTGGACAGTCACTGTGCCATCACCCCAGTAAAGCTCTTGCTCAGTGACACAGTCACCCTCTGGGGTCCAGGAGATCTGTGCAGCTGGTTTCCCTGCAGCTGCTTTGCACACTGCAGTTCCATTCTCAGTTTGAATCAGGGTCACCTCAGGGGGCACTGCAGAAATGTAGGGGAAATGCTTCAGTCTTAACATATGGGACATGGAATTTAGAGTGAGATTTGTTTCAGCCCAAAATCTGGTTATGTGAAACACTGCAACATATGATGTTCCTTACCTAACACTTGGAAGTGATATCCATGTTGGAAATTCCCATCAAGTGTTACTATATGACACGTGTAATTCCCATCATGAGTGATGGCCACTGGATAAATCAGAAGAGCAAGATTCTCATCAGGTCTGGAGGCCCAGGTTATTCTCTCATCTGTACAGTTTTCTGTTGTGGTCCGATTCATATCACGCCTAAAGGCTCTGAAGCAGGGTGGCTTGTGTCTGAGGACTATTTCCCATGTTGCCATCAGCACATTTGTCCGCAGCACAGGAGGGCAATAGAGCACAGACTTTGTACCCACTAGTACCAATAGTGAAGTGTTAGCTGGACACATACACACAGGCACAAATACAGAGAATAATAAGAGAAAAGCTTGATAAAGAACTTCATGTGTTAAAATTTATTCACTGCATATTACTTGAAATTGTACTTTACATTACTTTGCTGGTGTCTTACTCCAGAAATCTTAAACTTACATAAGAAACTAACATTGATGAAAAGCATATAAAGTATTAAATGCATCCAATGATCCCCTGGAGAAGGACATGACAACCCACTCCAGTATTCCTATCTAGAGAATCCCATGGACAGAAAGCCTGGCAGGCTACAGTCCATATGGTCGCAAACAGTTGGACACAACTGAAGTGACTTAGCACATAGCACAAAGATTAAACAACTTCCTTCTGTGTTATGTATCAATAAGAAAATAACATGAATTATACTTGTGACAAAACTGTTTAAAGTGTTACAAAATTAATTCAGGAGATTTGATACCTATAAGACAAATAGATGAGAATGCAGAATCTAAAATAAAGACAAAGACTGTTTTCTAAATCTAATCTTTTGACCACAGAAACTATTAGATTTATCATACAACTCATGCTCCTCAGGGGAGGAAAAATGGAAGCATTAGTAATACGGTTTTTTCCTCCTAAATTCTGATGAAAGTGAAAAATCAGTAACATCAGAACTAAACACCTATCCTTAAGGGTGGCACTGCAGATAAACATAAATCTGGAAGAATATGATACTTTCATTAAAAATAGCTAAGATGGCATTCAGGTTGAACAAGCTGGAATTTCTTTTGTTTAATTTTTATTTGGAGAATCACAAAATCAGTTAAGTCAACAGATTTTGAAATAATCTGCAATTTCCTTAGTTGGGCCACCTCACAAAAATGAAAAATGATGATGCCAAGTGGTAAGAGATTCTTAGAAGTATTTTTCTAGAAAAAAAAAAAGAGTAGTACTATATATAAATACAAATCAATGCAAAAACAAGGATTATTTTCTTCTGTAAATTTTCTATTAAAAGGATTTTACTGCAAATGTGTAATGGTATCAAATATGGCCTTTCAGTGAGTTCCCCTTCCTTCCTATTCACTCACATATATACTCTCTGACTGTTTGCTGTGAACCTTGCTCACAAATTTTGTTTCCATACATTCAATTATCAGTATAAATATAGCATTGACCTATTTTTCCATATTTTAAAGTAAAAATTAAGACTGGCAAGCACCTCTCAATATAGAAGCTCACACTTTCCCATAAACTGACATGTGTCCCTGATTGAAAGGGATTTGCTGAGAGGTGATTCTGTTACAAGTCACCTGTAACTAAGGTGAGTGTCGGTGATTTCATCAGTTTAACATGAACAGAACCAACTGTGGCACGGCAAAATTTTTTATGTGGATGAAGCTTATTTGTTTAAAACTTTGCATTTAATAATTTTCTGCTCTTCTTTTGGTATCATCAGCCTCCTCTAAGATGTACTCAAGCCTTTGCATCTCATGGCCAATATAAGATTATATTACTGGATAAAGGAAGAGATGATTTTAAAGCAGATCTAAGAGGGCAGTTAAATCCATGCTCTTTCCATCACTCTAAGTGGCATCCCCTAGGCTTGGAGACAAACAAGAATATGGCTTGTTAGAGAGCTGCTAGAGGTTGGATGTGGGAAGCATCTTTGTGCATAAGGAAATGATGCTTAAGATAAAACCAGAAAAATAAGAGACCGGTGAGAGCAAGTTGTGAATACCCTGTAGTTCTTGGGATTTTGAACTTTAGCTTATAAGCAGCATAATACTTTAATGTTTTGTCTAATACTTATCCTCAATATCTGACTCTATTTTTTAAAGGAAAGTTCTTGCTAATCAAAAAAACAAACATTTGAACAGGGGCATAGTATCCAAAGAAGTAACTCCAGTGGTAGGATTCCAAACATTGCAGATATTCTATGTTCTTTCACTTTCTACCGTTCTATAAACTTCAATCACCCTTCACCTTTTGCAGGGTGATGATAGTTCTTTTGTTATTGTTGATTTTAGGCCTTTCTTCAACCTCTTTTTTCCTTTTTCATATCTGTTGTGATAATTTACCAATGACCAGGACCTCCACAACACTCTGTGGGCTTAACACCTAACAAATATATTCTCCATATGCTTCCTGTGATCACCTAGGGTGATTTTACTTCTTGCTTCACTGAGAAGACTGTAGTCTCATCTTTGCTCCCAAAACAGCAACCACAAACCATTCTTCATCTATAAATATCTTCCAGTCTCATCCAGCCTTATGTACATAGACAAATTCTTGGCTCTGGGCATTTCATTTCTTTTCTCACTACCCTATGTTAGATTAAGTCCCCAGCGCCATATACTTGGATTGATGCAAAAGCCTCCTAACTTCTGTCTCTGTCTCCAAACTCTTCTCCTCCAGTCCAGACATCCAGACATCATTACACTGCATCCAGACATCATTCTACAACATAGATAAGATTCCCTCAACTCTAAAACCCTCCAGAAATCACTCACTGCCTGAAAAATAAGTTTAAATGTCTTCACATTGGCTTTGAAAGCCCTCATTGTCACATTGACTCTCTTTACAATCTTATTTATTACACACTACATTGTCCGCGTGGTGCAGAAAAACACCAAGCACAATTCCACTTGTGTGTCATTTCTCACATTGTTTTTACAGTCTAGAATGCCCTATATACAAATGCTCTTTTTCTATTAAAATACACTTCCTTTAAGACTTGATCCACACGCTACATCCTCTGTGAGCCCTTTTCTAAGCCTTGGTGCTTAGCCACTCCCTCTCTACAGTCTTGGGACAGATGATGTGAGTGCTCACCTCCTGTGTGATAGCTGTGCTCCTACCCGGGTTCCCCCATGAGACTGAACTCCCCAGGGGCTCTCTGATAGTCTTGCTCATCTTTATGTTCCTCCCAAAGCCCAGCATGGGGCCTGATAGAGAAAACCCCATAACCTTCCAGTGGAATTGAACTGCTTTAAGGGAGGATGGGTGAGGTAATTCACGTCCCTTATCCCACAGCATTCAGATCACCATATTTTTCAACTGGGCCCAAGACCAGCACGGGGGCCAGACCACCATTGACTATGTTTCTGAGGAAGCTCAACATTCCATGCTTCAGTACTGGCCTCAAAAAAAAAAAAAAAGGAAAGAAGAAACATACTACCTTCTGTAGGAAGTGTTACAGTGCTCTGCTTTCTGTCCATAGATGAAGTAATTGTTGAATCTAGAAAATACTCAGAGAAAAGTAGATGAAATCAATCTTAGAAATTTAGAGTCAAAACCATTATTTCTTCACCAAAACTTGTATACAACATGATAGAAAATCAATGAACCATAACTAAAATTACACAAAAAACCTTGGAAAACTGAAATTAGAGGATGGCCCATCATTATATGGAAAAACATGTTAACATTTGAAAATTACATTTATGTTATTAGTCAATGATTCCCCATTTATGCAACACCTCATTTTATATTTCAAACTATTTTGCAAAAGATAACCCTGCCTCCACCTTTCCCTACCCATAATGTATTGTTTCATCATGGACACCTCACATGAGCTGAGCTGATTTATGGTCTTTTTTTACAGATGCCACTACCTGATTAAAATTGTTTAGACCAGTGGTGGACACCTCAAACAGTTGGGCAAATCAAGTACTTTCTCAAGAATTTAAGAACCAGGACCGATAAGAATAGTCCATCCCTCTTTCTTCCCCATTTTTCCTACTGTGATGGTTAATTTTATGTCAGCCTAGCTAGTCCATAGTACCCAAATGTTTGGTCAAACATTATTCTAGATGTTTCTGTGAAGGTATTTTTTATCAGTAGACTTTGAGTAAAGTAAATTTACCTCCATAATGTGAGTGGGCCTCATCCAGTCAGTTGAAGGATTTAATAGAAAAGACTGACCTCATGGGAAGGGGAATTCTGCCAGCACATTGCCTTCAGCCTCGAACAGCACCTCTTCCCAGGGTCTCCAGAGACCCTGCAGATTTTGGGCTTGCCAAGCCTCCACAATTACGTGAGTCAATTCCTTAAAGTAAATCAATCTCTCCTCCTCTTTCTCTCTCTCTCCCCGCCTCTTTCTCTTTCTCTCTCTCTACAGGATGTATGTCCAACACACACACACACACACACATCTTTTCCTGTTTTTCTTTCGAACCCTGACTAATAAACCTACTATAGGAAAAATGAAGCAGAAGCGGAAAGAGAGATGGCAGACTTCACCTAGTTCAAGTTCCCAATTCCATAGTTCCTGAGACCTACATGCTTTCCTTCCCTTGAGTTCTGTAGAGTTTCTGACCATCAAAATAGTCCTAATCAACTTCAAATTTGCTTTCTGAAAAATCTATCATAATACTATTTTGTTTAAACAACAACAATGATTTTTTAAATGCTTCTTATGACGTAAGGACCTAAAATTTCTTCCCCTTAGTTTATAAGACCACCATAAGAATTTCAATAATTTATGAGCACTCCTGCTTATAAAAATGTATTTTTGCTCCCCATTCTAATTTTCTACCCAATTCTACCACATAATAAATAGAGAAATTCAATAATGTCTTAAAAATGAGCAGTGAACAGACCTCTGAAATAATTTGGCTTTTCTCAGCAACTAAGTGTTATTGAATTGGGCTGGAAAGAAGACAAAGAATGAGATTCCAACTATTAAATTTAGTCATATTGGGGTCAAATATCTATTCCAGAAACAGATAAGAAATCAGAGCTGACCTCAGAGGGATTACTGAGATCAAGTTACGTCTTAGGTGTTCTAGACTCTGAAGCTCCATCGTAGCACACAATATAGCTTTGCCAAAGGACTAAAGAGTAGACATCTGAGGCTTTGGGTTCCATATGGTCTCTTTGCAAGTATTCAATTTTGCTGTTGCAGCAAGGAAGCAGCCATACATAATAAGGGAACAAATGCCCATGCTTTTGTTCAATAAAATTTTAATCTACAAAAATATACAGTTGGCTGGATTTTGCCCATGGGCCATAGTTTGCTAACTCTTGACTTAAAGTACAGTATTTTGTTTGTTCTAATTTCTTACATTGACAACATTTATAAATAAAAACAATGAACATCTACTGAATATTCTATTTTCCTTTGTTTACTTTGCCTTTTAAAAATAAATCTCCAGTGATAATTCCAAATTCTCCCTCAAATTACATAAGTTTCATATTCTATTTTTAACATGTGACAGTTCCTTCCTTTCTTCCTTCCTTTCTTGCTTCCTTCCTTCCTCCCTTCTTTCCTTGCTCTCCTTACCTTTAGTGAAGTGTGGCAAGTATTGAGGACACCCAATAGGATTCTGATAAGTAAAAAATCTACAATGAACCCTGCCCATTCCCAGCTAAAAGGGAGTTGTCTGGTGGTCAGAAGATGGCAGCCATAATAGATAAAGATTACTGGAACCTATCAAGGCCTTCTCTTGGGGGCATTTTGGACTTTGCAGCCCTGAGACTTGCTGTTTCTGGAAGTATGTGTTTCACAACCATAATATTCTCTGGTTCTGGTTAAACAGAGTTCTTCTTCAGCATCAGTTCTTCACATGTCTGGCTGTCACCAATCATTCTCCCTATTTAAAAAAAATTTTTTTTTTGGCCACAGTGCATGGCTATCAGAATCTTATTCCCCCTACCAGGGATCAAACCCATACCCCCTGCCCGTGGAAATGAGGAGTCTTAACCACTGGACTCCCAGGGAAGTTCCATGCTCCTTATTTTAAAGGTATAGGTTGTTTGTTATCAATGGAAAGTTCAAAGAATCCAGCTTTCATTGATATCTTCTAGGAGATATTTTAAGACTTTTCTTCTTATCCTTTGGATTTCACTTCCTATGCCCCATAAAAATTGTTACTTTTGGTAACAGAGCAAATGATTTTCATGCTCTGAACTAAGCTGTTGCCATTTCAGTGAATTCTCATTTTAACCATCTTGTTTGGGAATACTGTCAGTTTGACATGTTAGTTTTTATGAGATATAACTAAATCAGTATGGGTACCAGGGGATTCTGTTGGAAGAGCTTGGTCATATATTAAGTGGTGTCTTCATAATTGAATTTAATTAAATCTTCCAACTCTTTGCGACCCCATGTCCAACTCTTTACGACACCCATGGACTGTAGCCTGCCAGGCTCCTCTATCCATGGGATTCTCCAGGCAAGAGTACTGGAGTGGGTAGCCATTCCCTTCTCCAGGGGATCTTCCTGACCCAGGGATCAAACCCAGGTCTCTTGCATTGCAGGCAGATTCTTTACCATCTGTGCTATCAGGAAGCCCATTTTCTGCCAACCTTATGGCAGAAAGAAAAGAAGAACTAAACAGGCTCTTGATGAAACTGAAAGAGGAGAGTGAAAAAGTTGGCTTAAAACTCAACATTCAGAAAATTTAAGATCATGGCATCTGGTCCCATCACTTCATGGCAAATAGATGGGGAGACAATGGAAACAGTGACAGACTTTATTTTGGGGGGCTCCAAAATCAATGCAGATGGTGACTGCAGCCATGAAATTAAAAGACTCTTGCTCCTTGGAAGAAAAGTTATGACCAACCTAGACAGCATATTAAAAAGCAGAGACATCACTTTGCCAACAAAGGTCCATCTAGTCAAAGCTATGGTTTTTCCAGTAGTGATATACAGATGTGAGATTTAGACTATAAAGAAAGCTGAGTGCCGAAGAATTGATGCTTTTGAACTGTGGTGGTGGAGAAGACTCTTGAGAGTCCCTTGGACTGCAAGGAGATCCAACCAGTCCATCCTAAAGGAAATCAGCCCTGAATATTCATTGGAAGGACTGATGCTGAAGCTGAAACGCCAATCCTTTGGCACCTGATGTGAAAAACTGACTCAATTGAAAAGACCCTGATGCTGGGAAAGATTGAAGGTGGGAGGAGAAGGGGACAACAGAAGATGAGATGGTTGAATGGCATCACCAACTCAATGGACATGAGTTTGAGTAAACTCCGGGAGTTTGATAACAGACAGGGAGGCCTGGAGTGCTGCAGTCCATGGGGTTGCAAAGAGTCATACACAACTGAGTGACTGAACTGAACTAAAATTCTTCAAGTTTTTGAGTTTCAGTGGACTAGAGTGTAAAAGTGACTTCATGCTTAATAAAGGTATTCCAGTGAGTGGAGGCCCATGGAGAATTCTGCCTCAAACCACATACAAAATTCTCCTACAACTGAGCAACATTCACTGTCTAAAGAAAAATACCTTGGGAAGAAAATCAGTAAATTATATCTGCAACTCCTCATACCAGAACTAAAACCCACAAGTTGTAGTGTACTCTTAATTGTGGTAAAATTACATTTTTCAGAAAAGAAAAATATTATGCTTATTTTCAAAAGTAGTCCTCTGATTATTTTTATAATACTAGAGATGTTTTTTAAACTTAGTTAATTGCTAATATGAGTCATCCAGTTTTATTTTCTCCATTTGGTATCTAGTTCCTATAGAATGCCAATTTCACATGAAATATCATGTCTTCATTGATAAAAGAAAGCATCTTTCTTACTCAGTCTTTCTTGAAGCTTTGTATATACCAATCATTGTTGTATATACAACAATCATTTAAAGCTTCTGAACAATGGTTCTATGATTTCTGTCATCAATTTCTTCATATGGAACCAAATTTTCTTTTAAGTTTAGAAAGATTATAGTTTTACATTAACATAAGAAGTCTAATTTAAACTCTTTCAGTTATGTACATATACTGTCAGTCCCCACCTTGGGATGGTATGATTTAGAATTTCTTTTTTTACTCTACAATGGTGCAAAATCGATATGCATTCAGTAGAAACTGTACTTTGAATTTTTGGATTTTGATTGCTTTCCAGGATAGCAATAATGCAGTACAATATTCTCTTGTGATGCTGGGCAGCTGCAGTAAACCATTGCCCCCAGTCAGTTCCCAGTTGTAAGTTGATATACTTAGAACTATTCTGTATCCATAGAAACATTTTTTTTTTCACTTTCAAAAGGTAAGTATTCAATAAATTACATGAGATATCCAACGTGTTAGTATAAGATAGGCTTTGTGTTAGATGATTTTGTTCAACTGTTTAAAGAAGGCTCGGCTCAGTTTTGATGTTAGGTTGTTGTTCAGTCACTAAGTTGTGTTCGACTCTGCAGTCCCATGGACTGCAGCACACCAGGCTTCCCTGTCCTTCACTATCTCCTGGAGTTTGCTCAAACTCATGTCCATTGAGTAAGTGATGCCATCCAACTACCTCATCCTCTGTCACCACCTTTTTCTCCTGTTAGGTAGGTTAGATGTATTTTGACTTGAGATATTTTCAACTTAGGATGAGTTTATTGAGCCATTAGGCCATCATAAATCAAGGAAGATCTATATATAGACTGAATCATATGTGGACTGTGTTTTTAAAGATATGTTTACAGTAGAAAAGTAACTTAGTTACTCTTTATATTAGTTTCCTAGAGCTGATTTAATATGCATCCTCAAACTCAATGCCTTAAAACAGATATTTATTCTCACACATTTCTGGAAGCCAGAAGTCTGATATCAAAGTGTTAGCAGGACCATATTCTTTCCAAAGCCTCTAGTAAAGAATCCTTTTTTGTTTCTTCCAGGTTTGGGTGGCTGCCAGAAATCCTTGGTGTTCCTTAGCTTGTAGATGTATTACCATCTTCACATTGTATTTTCCCTTGTGTCTTCTCCTTTTCTTTTCTAAGCACATTTGTCATTGGATTAGGGCCCACGCTAATCCAGGATGATCTCATCTGAAAGCTTTAACTTAATTACATTTTCAAAGAAGCTTTGTCTAAATATACCCAATTTGTAGTTTCCTGGTGGACATATCTTGATGTGGAGTCACCGTTTAACTCCCTAAACTCAAGCACTATTTGCACCCCTCAAATTAATAGTTTACATAGTCATTTTACTTATTTGAGTCTGCAGTTGACCTGAAATCTAATTTTTCTAGATAGTGAATAATTAAATATAATTAGAAAACATATTTATTGAGTCCAAGAATACATTTTGAAATCACTAGAATTATTTTTCCATGAAGTGCTCAATGTAAAATATGTAACAAAAAAAGTATTTTAAAATATAAAGAAAGAGTTAAATGATGAGGAATAAAAATTAGGGAGACAGTAGAGCTGGGCAAAGGCATACAGAAAGTAAATTAGTAACAGCTGCTAAGGCCAATTTTTTCAAGTTTTCTAGAGTAAAATTAGTAAACCTATGATTTAAAAATTGAATGAAAAAAATTGGGGTTGTGCTATTGGTTTACTTCATGATCACAGTCTTGAAATAGGTACTAAACAAGCACAGAAGATAATTTCAGAATGAAAAATTTACCAACATTTTAAAACATAAGCAGTATTTCATCTAGACAATTTTAGACAATTCAATCTATAAATGTACTTAAGACAGTTCAAGATCTCAAAGCATAAAAATTGTACAAGCCTCAAGCACTTTTCTACAAGTGCTCAGGGCTGGTGCACTGGGAAGACCCAGAGGGATGGGATGGGGAGGGAGGTGGGAAGGGGGATCGGGATGGGGAACACATGTAAATCCACAGCTGATTCATGTCAATGTATGGCAAAAACCACTACAATATTGTAAAGTAATTAGCCTCCAACTAATAAAAATAAATGAAAAAATAAATAAATAAAAGACTGAATAATATTCCACTGTGGAAAAAAAAAAAAAGATGAGCATTACCTGAACTGTGATTGCCATTGTCCATCTGCTGCATTGAGTTGTTTGATGTTATAGGACCTTTCATTCCTGCACTTAAGCATTCTGAAAAGACACATGGGGTGAAGAGAGAAATACACATAAGCTAACTTACTTATGTGTAAGTAAATACACTAACTAACTTACTCCTGGTGAAAATTACTTTTTTTTCACATTCCTTGGGCCATTTGGGGGTTGCAGTTGCCAATAAAAACATGAATTATGACAAGAAGGCAAACATCTCAGAAAAATTTATCCTGGTATGAACTTTTGATTTGATCTTCCTACCTATATGGCATACCCCTATTTTAGGCCCACAGTGCCACTCACCACCCTCCTGTCTTATATTCAAGTCAAAGTATTTCTTCTTCTAGCATAAATGCATTTAATCTATCTCCAGTTGTGAAAAAGTGTTTTACTATCTGTTACAGACACTTCTGTCTATAACACAGAATGAGAGCACAATTGCACTCATCTCACACACTAGTAAAGTGATGCTCAAAATTCTCCAAGCCAGGCTTCAGCAATACATGAACCATGAACTTCCAGATGTTCAAGCCGATTTTAGAAAAGGCAGAGGAACCAGAGATCAAATTGCCAACATCTGCTGGATCATTGAAAAAGTAAGAGTTCCAGAAAAACGTCTTTTTCTGCTTTATTGACTATGCCAAAACCTTTGACTGTGTGGATCACAATAAACTGTGGAAAATTCTGAAAGAGATGGGAATACCAGACCATCTGACCTGCCTCTTGAGAAACCTGTATGCAGGTCAGGAAGCAACAGTTAGAACTGGACATGGAACAACAGACTGGTTCCAAATAGGAAAAGGAGTACGTCAAGGCTGTATGTTGTCACCCTGCTTATTTAACTTATATGCAGAGTACATCATGACAAACGCTGGGCTGGAAGAAGCACAAGCTGGAATCAAGATTGCCGGGAGAAACATCAATAACCTCAGATATGCAGATGACACCACCCTTATGGCAGAAAGTGAAGAGGAACTAAAAAGCCTTTTGATGAAAGTGAAGGAGGAGAGTGAAAAAGTTGGCTTAAAGCTCAACATTCAGAAAACTAAGATCATGGCATCTGGTCCCATCACTTCATGGGAAATAGATGGGGAAACAGTGGAAACAGTGTCAGACTTTATTTTTGGGGGCTCCAAAATCACTGGAGATTTTTTGGGCTCCAAAATCAGATGGTGATTGCAGCCATGAAATTAAAAGATGCTTACTCCTTGGAAGGAAAGTTATGACCAACCTAGACAGCATGTTATAAAGCAGAGACATTACTTTGCCAACAAAGGTCCATCTAGTCAAGGCTATGGTTTTTCCAGTGGTCATGTATGGATGTGAGAGTTGGACTATAAAGAAAGCTGAGCACTGAAGAATTGATACTTTTGAACTGTGGTGTTGGAGAAGACTCTTGAGAGCCTCTCGGACTGCAAGGAGATCCAACCAGTCCATCCTAAGGAAATAAGTCCTGGGTGTTCATTAGAAGGACTGATGTTGAAGCTGAAATTCCAATACTTTGGCCACCTCATGAGAAGAGTTGATTCATTGGAAAAGACCCTAATGCTGGGAAGGATTGGGGGCAGGAGAAGAAGGGGACGACAAAGGATGAGATGGCTGGATGGAATCACCGACTCGATGGACATGGGCTTGGGCAGACTCCAGGAGTTGGTGATGGACAGGGAGGCCTGGTGTGCTGCGATTCATGGGGTCGCAAAGAGTCAGACACGACTGAGCGACTGAAGTGAACTGAACAGACATTTCAGGCACCAGTGAGAAAGGAGAATTTTAGTACTGATATGTTGATTGGATGCTGATATAGAACAACAAAGGAGTTTCTGAAATACTGTTGAAATCACATCACATAGACAATTGTCTATTAAGTTCAAATTTTACAAGACAAGCTCCAAGTGAAAATTGTTAGTAAGCATTTTTTGAGTAGCAACTCCTGGCAAAGTACTCACTAGGCATAGAAACATCATAATGAGCAATACCCTTTTCTCTCCATAAGCCTGAGGTCCAGGCAAGAAATTAACTGTACAAACAATTATAAAGTTTCAGTGTGATGATAGATGTATACATAATGTCCAGAAGTTTAAAAGAAGAGGTTTTTAACTCTAGGAGAGTAAAACTCTTAGAGTTTTTACTCTAAGAGAGTAAAAGATTAGGGAGGACTTCCTACAATAGTTGATATTTGAGGTGGATCTTAGAAGATGGGTTTTTCTAGGAAACTAAAAGGAAAAAGAATATTGCACACAAAGAATGGCATTTAAAAGAAGGCATGAAGCCATTTGAGGGTTTCAAAGAACTACACATGGTTGGGTATTGTCATTATATGAGAAAAACTGGATGTATGATTAGAATTGAGGCTGGATACTGGCAGGCTCTAATTGTGGAAGGCATAAAACTCAAAGTATTCACAAGGAAATGATATACTTCCAGTGCATCTACAGTATCTGACCAACAAAGAGCAACATTTTAGGGTAAAATTCAATGCACAGTGTTTTTTGGAGAACTTTTGAATACACCACTCCTTCCCTTTTAGTTACTATTCACTTTAATAAAATTAAAATAATTTTTGAACACTTACATTAGGAACAGATTTTTGGTAATTTGCATGTTATTCATTTGAGTCTCTGCATGTTGACAAGTGGTATCATCCTCATTTTACAGATAAAGAAATTTAGACTCACAGTGATGAAGCAGATTGGCCAAAGTAACTCAGTTTGGGCTTCCCTGGTGGCTCGGATGGTAAAGAATCTGCCTGCAATGCTGGAGACCTGGGTTCAATCCCTGGATTGGGAAGATCCCCGGGAGAAGGGGACAGCTACCCACTGTCCCCTTGCCTGGAGAATTTCATGGACAGAGGAGCCTGGTGGGCAATAGTCCATGGGGTCACAAAGAGTTGGACACAACTGAGAGGCTTTCACATTCACCCCAGCTTTTAAGCTGCTCCAGTTGCCAAATTATTCTTATGCAAATAGTTCTTACCACAATGAGTAGAAGCCAAGGGTTGGTTCCTAAGAAATACACTACCCATACATGTGTGCTAAGTCGCTTCAGTCATATCCAAATCTTTGCAGTGCTATGGACTGTAGCCTGCCGGGCTCTTCTGTCCATGGGGATTCTCCAGGCAAGAATACTGGAGTGGATTGCCATACCCTCCTCCAGGGGGTCTTCCCAACTGAGTGATCGAACCTGCATCTTTTATGTCTCCTGTATTGGCAGGAGGGTTCTTTACCACTAGTCCCACCTGGGAAGCCCAAAATTAACCCAAAATGAGAGAGTTGGAGAAGCAAATCCCAGCCACGTTTCTGTAGAAACACAGAGAGACAAAGGTCTGAAAGATCACATCAACAGGTAAGTCCATAGAATCAGGATTATTATAAAGGCACATGAACACAAGCATTATGAATTCTGGATCTGAATAGGAATAGTTAACCTAAGGAGGAGGATTTGAGACATTTGCCAAAATTCATGGGCCAAAATCACCACTCCCTCACTAGACTGTAAGCTCCAGGCGGGGCAGGGATTTTCATCTAGGTTGCTCATTCTTCATCCTCAGAGCTTAAAAGAGTGGTTTGCACAGCATCCTGGCAGGCAGCTGGCTCAAGCTGGGTTAAAAATTAAGGTCAACACAACCCTATAGTAGTGGACAATTTGCAGAAAAAGAAGTATACATGTCTCCTAGTCATTTAGAAAGAAGGTCAACATCATTTATGATGAAAGAAATGCAAATTAAAACAATGCAGAAATGCTATATCTCACTTATAAGATCGTCAAAACCGAAAAGTTTAACAATATACTCTATTTGCAAAACTGTAGAGAGATAGGCATGACATATATTGCTGGTGGGAATGTAAAATGTTACCATTTCAGTAATGGAAAATTTGACAATAAGTAGCAGTTACATATGCATTTTCCTTTTGACCCAGCCATATCACTTCCCAGAATCTATCCCAAAGCTATATAGGCAACAGTATGAAATACATTAATATATATAACAGAAGGCAGGTCATTACTACATTGTATTAGCAAGACTTTTAGAAATAATCCAAATCATAGGAAAATAGTTGTCTAAATTATAGAACATCCACAAAATGAAGTACCATGAAACCCTTAAAAAGAATGAGGGATATCTTTATAAGCTATTACCAGAGTGATCTCTAGGACATAATGTTACATAAAAGAAGCAGGACAGATAAAAGTGTACATAGTATCAAATTTTGCGATATGCAGCTAGCCTAAAGCAATGCTTACAGAAAAAATAATAGCTTTAAAGACTAATAACAAAATAGGAATTACCTAAAATCCACCCGAAGAAGTTAAAAACAAAAGAGAAAGATGAAAACAATAAAAGGAAGAGCAGAAATCAACAAAACAGAAAACAATAATAAATAAATAAATAAACAAGTAATAATTAACAAAATCAAAAGCTGGTTCTTCAGGAGTTCTCTGGTGGTCCAATGGTTAGAACTCAGCACTTTGACTAGAGAAGTTCAGGTTCAATTCCCAGTCAGAGAACTAATATCCTATAAGCCACAGCACAGCTGAAAAAACAACAATATGTGAAAAACTTTTACAATTCAATAACTTTTTAAATAAATTTAAAAAAAAACAACAGGCAAATGACTTAAACAGACACTTGACCAAAAAAAGAAATTCAGATTACCAATAAATACACAAAAGAGATGTTCAACATTAGTACTCATAGAGGAAATACAGATTTAAACCACAATGAGACAATGATTATGCACCTATAACCATGGCTAAAGTTAAAAAGATTGATAATATATATTGGCGAAAATGTGAAACAACTGAAACTTTCACACATTATTAGGGAGAATATAAAAAAGTATAACTGCACTAGAAAATTTATGGTGTTTTTTCCAAAAGTCAAATCCATGCCACATATAACCTTACCATTCCAATCCTAAGTATTTAGCCAAGAGAAATAAAGACATGTCTACACAAAGACTTGTGCATGAATGTTCATAGAAGCTTTATTCACAGTAACCAAAAGCTAGAAACAACCCAAATGCCAGTCGACAGATAGCTAAGTTATCTGTATAATGGAATACTATTCAGCAGTGAAAAGGAACACACACAACATTGATGAATCTCAAAAATCATTCTTTTGAGTGAAATAAGGTAGATACAAAAGAGTACATACTAGATATCACACAAAAGAGTATACTAATATAAAATGCTAACTAATCTATGGGGACAAATGGCAAATCATTCGTTGTCCACAGATCGGAATGAAGACAAGGAAGGACTACTAGTATACATGGAGGAATATTTTGGGATGGAAATGTTTTATATCTTGTTTGTGATGGTAATTACAGAAATATCTGACTTCAAAACCTCATCAAATTGTAACTTTTAAATGTACCCAGTTAATTGTATATAAATTATCCCTCAGTTTAATTAAAAACAATGTCAGAAACATCAGGTTTTAACACACGTAATATTAGAACATGCATCCACACAAACAAACATAAAAGGAAATATGAAAACCCCTTTGCACTGGAAATAATGTTTAAAAAATAAAACCTTTTCCATCTAAGTCAAAATCATCAGTAGAAGTGAGATTGTTTTATGATTTGACTATTAATGAAACCTCTTAGTCACTTTGAGCACTCGCTTTGAGTTTCCTTTCCCAAATCATCATTGTCATTTGCCTGAGCAAGTATATACCACCCACACAGTAGACACTGTATAGGCATGACTGTGCAAACCCACACTCCAAAGACTTCCTCCAGTGAGTGAAAAAGACTCAGAAATAGCACATGGTTTTCTTGTGTGATTTAACAGTTTTTAGCTATGTAAAATCCTGTGCTTTGCTGGGCTGTACTGACTAAAAAAGTTAGAAATAGGCATTTCTGATATTTCACAATTCCCAGTAAAATCCCAGATTCAGTAACTGTTTATTAACCAAGGTAGAACATATATTATGCCATAATTAGTTGATATAGTGGCTTAGATTATTATTTCTAATATATGCTGATGGGAAACAAAAAATTAAAGATTTTCTGCTCTTTCATTAATTTGCAAGGTTTTGGGAGCATACAAACAAGAAGTAAGGAGGCTGAACAGATGAATTTAAGCTGAAAGAATCCTAAAATTGAAGCAAAACTGTAGTCTAAAATATTTGGCTATGCTCTAATAAAATGACCATATAGCTATACAGGAGAATAATGTAGAAGAACTTTACTTTTACATTTCTTTTGATATTTCTTTCCAGAACTTGGGACGTCTATGCTAGTACTGACCTAATTAAAAGTCATTTTTATGGTTTATTGTGATATTTACATCTTTACTTGACATCTTTGTTGATATTTAACATTTAATGAACTTACTATCAATACTTTTTTTTAAAGGAACATAGAATACATTAAAATATATTCAATATATTTCAATGCACTTAAATCTGTGCAAATATTCTGATAATTTACACAAGGAGGACCAAACAATAGAATTATTGCATTTTCCAGTCGGTGTTTCAAGCTTCTGATTTCAAAACTCTGCAAATTATCATAGCAAATACAGAACTGGATCATTTTGAATAAAGCAATGGTGGGAAAATATGAGAGATATGAGTTTTATTTCACTCTGCTTCTTTCCCAAATTACTTAAAATAATTAAATTTATATACTCTAGTTCTCCCCTCTGCAAAATGCAGACTGTCACTCTTAATAAGTAAGGAATAACTAGTGAAAGGTGTCTGAAGAGCATTACAAACTGAGGTTTTAAAGCCAGTAAAAAGGAAACTACATTTCTCCTAAAGATTCAAGCTTCATTTTAAATAAATGCAACTCTGAGACTGAGATCTTAATCACACAGACCCGGAAATTAAAATCACACTGCCAGAACAACCTTATTTAGCTATACTGAGCACATAACTTTTTCTAATCATCAGTATGGTAAAGTCAATACAGTACAAAAAGCTTTATCATAACTCTCTGGCTTCAGAAAGCTTAAAATATCAACCTTAACATTTTAGTTAGTATGTTTGTACTGTGTTTTATAAAACTGCACATTGTGGATGTAGGTTAGACACACAAGTATTATTTCCCAACAGTTTTTAGAGTTATGAATGGATTCAAACAAGAAGAGACCTTGAATTGTCTCCCTTTTTTAGAGGTTCTGAAAATGAGATGAATTGTCAGCCAAACAGTCTACTTATATTTCTTCCTCTAATGCAATAATTTTCACATTGGAAACTAGTGGAAATCCATGATAGTGAGCCAGAAAATTCATAAACTTTGGGGGAAGTTTTACAATAATGTACAATTTTATTTCTGATATATAATTAAAAAGTACTACCACCCTGTAGGAATCATTGAAAGCATAGCCAATTTTCCCCCCGGATTTTGTTATTTGCTAAATAGCAAACAGTAACGGTCAGAATGGCTTCCCAAGTGGCTCAACGGTTAAGAGTCCGCCTGTAGTGCAGGAGACACAAGAGATGTGGGTTTCATCTCTGGGTTGGGAAGGTCTCTTGGAGTAGGAAATCGCAACCCACTCCAGTATTCTTGCCTGGAGAATTCCATAGACCCTGGGAGGCTACATGGAGTCACAAAAGAGTCAGACATGACTTAGAGACTAAACAAAAACAACTGTTGGAATAACAGACTCATGTGATTTTTTTTCTCTACTAAAGCTACCTGAAAAGTAATGCAGTAATTTTATGAGAAATATTGGAAGTAAAGGAAATGAGCTTTTTTTTTTCTGCCTCCTAAGATGATGATCAGTCTTTCACTAGTAGTTTTCACTGAGATGGTATCTGAGTGACCACCTATCACATACATTAGAACTTTCTAACTGGTGGAGGGAAGCTGGAAGCTGCATTAATAATATTATTTATTCAGTTACCATAACTAGGTCTTAATAAATACCTGTATCATGGAGCTCTCAATCTAATAGGAATAATACACAGTAACCAAATAATAAAACAATTATATGAAACTGTAATAGCAATAAGTGAAAGTATATAAAATGTACCTTGAGCAACTTATCCTAGTACTGAAGTGATAGGCAGCCTCTAAGATGGTCCCTACTTTCCTGGTAATTGTGTCTTTATAAAATCCCCTCCTCTTGCATGTGGGCTGGATTTAGTAACTCACTTCTAACAAATACGATACAGCAGAAATGAATAGAATATCACAGCCAAGATTAAGTTATAGAAAGACTATGGCTTCTACCCTCATGATTTCTCTCTCACTCACTCTTGGGTCACTGTGAGAGAATAAATATTTGTCTGTGGGTAGTTTATTATGCAACAAGAGGTAATTGATACAAGACCCAATGAACAAGAAGCTGATATTAAGAAAAAGAATGAGAAACAGAACAGTCCAAATAGAAGTACTTTTATATGCAGAGAATGTGTATCTGGAGGGAATAGAATCTGAAAAAAGACTGGAGCTAAAAAAGAAAAAAAAAATTCAGCTTTTGCTATTAATCTAATCTTCCATAATGATTTCAGGATCTTTTTCCTGAGACAAGTGTATTTTCCTATGGAAGGAGAACAGAAAAGAAAACCAAATGCTTGCCATTTGGGGAATATAAAATGAAATGTCTTTTAAAATGAAAACTATCTCCTTTATGTGTCTCATAGCTTAATATTTCAATTATCACGATGCTTGCTTCCAAAAAGGAAAGAAACTGAAATGTAAAATAAGAGATTTGGGCTTCCCTTGTGGCTCAGCTGGTAAAGAATCTGCCTGCAATGTGGGAGACCTGGGTTCCATCTCTGGGTTGGGAAGATAGAATAACAATTGGAAAGATAATAACAATGTCAAAAACTGATCCTGGTAACACAATACATCTATTTTGTGTTCTTATACTTTAATTTATGAACATTATTTACATCTTAAAATGCATTAATTTAGTAGCAGACAACACCTAATCAACTGTTCAGGAAACAAAACACTGAGTAGAAACCCAAAGCTTTTGCAGAGACAAAAATAGAAAAAAACACCACAATTAGAGTAACAAAATCAACTAACCTTTTGGCTAATGTTAAAATAAATAAATTTCAATGTATTACCTCTGTAATATTGTGCAGATTACTCTCTGAAACTCAGTTGCTCTATCTACATTTGTGGGAATTTAATATCTGATAGGAATAGGCATTCAAATTCATAAGGGGAAGAATGATTATATCATTGGTAAGTGATACTAGGAGAACTAACTAGCCTCTTGGGAAAAAATATGGACAGGAAACAGTGCTAATAAAAACCATATTGCTGGGACTAATTTTTGTGTATGTGACAATAGTCACAGAGTCTGCATCATTTTAGTAGGACACAGTATTAATAAAAGTCATATTGTCGGGCTAACTTTTTTTCAGGCAATTACCATCACATAGTCCAAAACTAGGTAATGAAAACAAATTTGTTCCCTAGCTCATGGTAGTTGTTGTACAAATGTGTATCAGTGATCACAAAGGTCAGTGTGTTTGGTGAACAGATAGTGAATATATACACATATCAGATATACCAAGATACAGGCATACCACATTTTACTGCCCTTCACTTTACTATGTTTTTTACAAATTGCAGGTTTATGGCAACCTTGTGTTGTGAGATGATGGTTAACATTTTTTAGTAATAAAATATTTTTAATTAAGGTGTGTACATTGTTTTTTTTATACATAATGCTATTATACACTTATACACTACAGTATAGTGTTGTTGGGCTCCTCTGTCCATGGGATTCCCCAGGCAAGAATGTTGGAGTAGGGTGCCATTCCCTTCTTTAGGAGATCTTTCTGACCCAGGGACCAAACCCACAATGCTTATGTCTCCTGCATTGCCAGTAGATTCTTTACTGAAGCGCCAGCAGGGAAGTCACAGTATAGTGTAGACATAACTTTTTTCTTTAGACAAAACTTTTACATGCACTGGGAAACCAAAAATTTGTGTGTCTCAGTTTATTGTGATATTCACTTTATTGTGGTGATCTGGAACGAAACACACAATATCTCCAAAATATGCCTTATATTTTAGGATATTAATGCTGGTATATTTTTTAATTCTAAGAAAAAAAATAGAAAAAAACAAAAAGTTGGTATGTAGGTGCCAATAAATAAGTTATGAAATAATATCTATGAAAGAGCTTTAGAAACTGTAAAATGATAATTATGATATAATTTTTTGAATGTTTGTCAAATTCAGACATAGTATTAAGTGCTTCATATATATATCATTTAACTCAATCCTCACAGCAACCCTAAACACCATCTCAGGGGGGTTGGGTAAAATCTCCCAATTTAAAAATATTGGCAGCTAATTCAAAATTTTAAAAATATTACATGAGCCAATCAAAAGTGTCCCTAAGTCAGATCCAGCCCATGGACTGCCACATCACTGTCTTTGATGTGGAACTTAAAGACAAGGCCAAAATGAGAGTCTTGAAACATTTAAAATTAGGGATCTAGAGTGTTTGGAAACTAGGAATACGGGGAAAAGGCTTAAATACCAGTGTTTGCATGTGACATGCATTGTATGCTTTGACCTCTCGGGTAATTTTTTTCATCTTTAGATGAAAACTTGGAATCATTTCAGTAATTGGAGTTTTGCTTTTGAGAGGCCTTACAATGGAACTAGGACCCACTGTTCTGACGGAACTCTGGATATTACATCTGTTTGGTCCTTACACAATTTAAACTTGGACAAATTTATTCTAGTTAAGCCATAAGTGTCAACATGTAAACTTGTTTTGATTAAAGAATTTTTCTATCAAAAAAAAAAAAAATTAGGGATCTAATGAAGGAAGCAAAGTTAGCAGAAACAATGAAGAAAAGTAGAAGGTAAATGTGGGGCCTTGAAGCCAGGGAAAGAGAAGTTTTCAAGACACAAATAATCAAGGTCAAATCATGTATGAAAAATTTTAAAGTAAGGAGTAAGAGGCATTATGATTTGCTAACAAAATCCACAGAGATCATTAAGAGCTGTAAGAGAGTAGTGTTAGTACAGAGGGGCTAGCAGAACAATTGCAAGGGCCCAAGCAGAAGCAATTGTCAACAACTGCAGACTTGCTCTTTCAAGAATTTTGTTAACAATTGTCAAAGTTAGGTGAATGCAAATATTCATTCTACTATTTGGCAACTATACATTTTATTGAAACTTTTTGAAATAAAAACTTAAGAAAATAAATAAATAAATAAATAAAAGAATTTTGACCCTGAAAGTATCAGAGAATGAGACAGTAACTTTATCCTTTCATGTCAAATCTGAAAGAGAGAGATGGGGCAATGTCTGAAACTAGAAGGACTGAGTGGGTATTTGAGTCGTACCGCGTATTTGTAGACAGAGGGAGCACTAGCAGTTACAAGAACGAAGGAGGCTAACTGGCACGCAGGATCCTAGAGGTTGTGGGAGGGGATGAGACAAATGCAAAATGAAGGTTTGCTTTTGAAGAGACTGACACTTGGTTACTCAGAGAGAAGCATAAAGGGCAAGAGTGGTTACAGATACCAGAGACATTTTGAGGAAGTTTAGGTTGAAAAACATTTTCTGAGTATACCTGGGACTCCCGAGTGGTACAGTGGTAAAGAATCTACCTGCCAATGCAGGAGACACAAGAGATGCAGGTTTGATCCCTGGGTCAGGAAGATCCCCTGGAGGAGGAAATGGCAACCCACTCCAGTATTCTTGCCTGGGAAATCCCATGGACAGAGGAGCCTGGTGGGCTACAGTCCATGGCATAACAAAGAGTTGGACCCGACTGAGAAACTGTGCAGACACAAACACGCAGGTTGACAAACACTTTCTGAGTATACCTACTCAGTGTCAGGTAGCTGTGCAGAACTTTAGGAATCAGTTCAGTTCAGTTCAGTTGCTCAGTTGTGTCTGACTCTTTGCAACCCCGTGAATTGCAGCACGCCAGGCCTCCCTGTCCATCACCAACTCCCGGAGTTTACTCAAACTCATGTCCATCGAGTCAGTGATGCCATCCAGCCATCTCATCCTCTGTCATCCCCTTCTCCTCCTGCCCCCAATCCCTCCCAGCATCAGGGTCTTTTCTAATGAGTCAACTCTTCACATAGGGTGGCCAAAGTATTGGAGTTTCAGCTTCAGCAGCAGTCCTTCTAATGAACACCCAGGACTGATCTCCTTTAGGATGGACTGGTTGGATCTCCTTGCAGTCCAAGGGACTCTCAAGAGTCTTCTCCAACACCACAGTTCAAAAGCATCAATTCTTTGGCACTCAGCTTTCTTCACAGTCCAACTCTCACATCCATACATGACCACTGGAAAAACCATAGCCTTGACTAGAATAAATAAGGCAAGGTGTTGGCTCTCAGAAACTTTAATATTTGGGGAAGTTAAATTCCACATTGGGTGACAGGTCAATCTGAAGGTGAGCAGCCTGTAGAGCTGGGACAACAGGGATAGTTTAAATGATGAAGAAAGACCTGAAATGGTGTTCTTAATCATGGCTCCCATCAGAATCATCTGCAAAGATTTGTTAAAGTCCAGATGCCCTGAAAGTTGTGTTTAAGTAGGCTTGAAATAGCATCACTGCATCTTTAATATTTTAGGCCCTGTGGGTGACTCTCTCTGGAAACTAACTTCAAATTATTGGCTCAGAACAACCTCAGTAACATCTAAGAGACAGTCAGTAAAGGGCAGATACAATGATTTTTTCTGGAGAATGAAAACAACTAGATTTAATTATTTTGAATCTACAAATGTGAACATTTTTTTCCAAAAAAGTGTCAATATCACAAAAATAAATCATAAGACCAGATAGTCTCAAATTATATAATAACTCATGTGTGCTCAGTCGTGTTCCACTCTTTTTGACCCCATGGACTGTAGCCTATCAAGCTTCTCTGTCCATGGGATTTTCCAGACAAGAATACTGGAGTGGGTTGCCATTTCCTCCTCCAGGAGATCTTCCCAACCCAGGGATCGAAACTACATTCCCTGAAATGCAGGCAGATTCATAAACCATAGGGAAAGATGGCATAGTATTCCATGGTAAAGTAACAAAATGGCAAGGACAAAGAAAGGAAATCACTAAGCAACTTAAAACTTTATGTGAGAACACCCTTTAAACACACTTAGGCTCCCCTCTGTTGACAGAAAAAAAAATCAGATTCTGCTTTCTCCTTCTAGCTGTGATCCTATCTCCTTTCTTTGCTGCCAAACTTCTAGAAATAGTGGTCTGAACTCACAGCCTCCATTTCCTATCCACCCACACCCTTCTCAAGGTTAGCAATCTTGTGGCTCCTACGTCCTTCCATTCAGGCCACAATTTTGAACGTCACCAGGCCCTTTACAGTCAACCTTTAGGCCTTTCTTCAGTGCTTAAGCTCCTGGACTGCTTGGCATATTTTGATGCTATTAACCATTTTCCTCTCCTGCAGCCATGAAATTAAAAGATGTTTACTCTTTGGAAGAAAAGCTATGACAAATCTAGACAGCATAGTAAAAAGCAGAGACATCACTTTGCCAACAAAGGTATGTATAGTCAAAGCTATGGTTTCTCCAGTAGTCATGTATGGATGTGAGAGTTGGACCATAAAGAAGGCTTAGCACCAAACAATTGATGCTTTTGAACTGTGGTGTTGGAGAAGACTTTTGAGATTCCCTTGGATAGCAGAGATCAAACCAGTCAGTCATAAAGGAAATCAATCCTGAATATTCACTGGAAGGACTAATGCTGAAGCTCCAACACTTTGGCCACCTGATAGGAAGAGCTAACTCATTAGAAAAGACCCTGATGCTGGGAAAGATCAAAGGCAGGAGGAGAAGGGGACAACAGAGGATGAGATGGTTGGATGGCACCACCAACTTGATGGACATGAGTTTGATTAAACTCTGAGAGTTGGTGATAGACAGGGAAGCCTGGCGTGCTGCAGTCCATGGGGTCACAAAGAGCCAGACACAACTGAGTGACTGAACTGAACTGAACTGAATATTAAATTTCAACATCTAAGACAATACAGCCAACCAAATCAACATCAGTTCATAAAAACACAATGATATTTAAAGAATCACAATGATATTAAAAAGACAGACTAAGAAAATTCCACTTGGTTTATGGCCCTGTAAGCTTCAACACAATAACAACTGGAAATTCTGGACAAAATATAAAAGCTATCTGAAGCCACTGGAAAGTAGAAAAAGCAAGATTTTTGAGGGGTATTAATCCTTGAGAGAAGGAAATGTTCCCATATTTACCACTTCTAGTCCCAGGAAATGCCGCAGCTGGCAGGAAACTGGACAGCTAAAACTCTAAGAGGAAAAAAAAAATTCACGGTTTTCTGAAGAACAAAAAGATAGATTTCAGGGCAACCTTGGTCTCTTGAAATTGAGAGAGGCAGAAAGCAAGAGTTCAAACTCCTTATATAAACTGCATGCACATCTCTGGCTAATCCCAAGCCCCACATGGCAGGACATACTTAAGCCAACCAACTAAAGGTAAAAGCACTGAGGTTTAAAATATTGTCCAAAAGAGAGTTTTTAGTTTGAGTTCCACCAAGTTAAATGTTTTCGGAAAATAAAAATCAACAAAGTAATATAACAAAATATAGTCTCTAAGATGTAATATTCACAATATAAATAAATTTACTCACTGTACAGAGAACCAGGAAATTGTGACCCATTTTTAGGAGGAAAAAAAAAAAAACATTAAAAGGAGATAAACCTCAAATTGACCCAGATATTGCAATTATCAGACAAGTACCATAAAGTAGAGATTAAACTATTCTCAGTGATATAAAAGAAAATAGGTTCACAATGAATGAAGAAACAGAAAAACCTCAACCGAAAGAAAAGAAACAAGTTACAAAATAAATGGAAACTATAAAATAGAAAAATACAAGATGGCCTTAACAGAAGAATAGAAATGAGAGAAGAAATTGTTATCAAACTTAAAAATCAATAGAAGTTATCCAATCTGAAGAGCAGAGAGAAAAAAAAAATAACTGAAAGAAAAAACAAAAACAAAAAACCTATAATAGCCACAAGAGCCTTCAATGAAGTAGCAGAACTTCTAACATAGAAAGCTGATAGATAAATATTTGGAGAAAGTAGTGATTAAAAATTTCCCTAAATTTACCAAGAAGCATAAATTTACAGATTCAACAATTTCAGTAATCCTCAAGTAGGATAAATATAAAAATAACCATACATAGACATATTAAAAGTGGTGAGAACTGACAATGAAAAAAATCTTGAAAGCGGCCAGAAAAAAACATGACACATTAATGTTCTGAGAGTCTGCCAACTTTTCATCAGAAATGGGGAAACAACATTTTTAAAATGGAGAAAGAAAAAAGTCAACCAGAATTCTATATCAAGCAAAAATATGCAAGAGTAAATATGCAAGAATGAAGCATATTCAGAAAAAAGGAAACTAAGAAAACTCCTCGCCAGCAGGACTACACTACTAGTGAGGATAATAGAAGTTATTTAGGTTGAAGGGAAATAGCACCAGACAGAAACTCAGAAATTCAGGAAGGAATGAAGAATATTTGAAACAGCAGCTATGGTGGAGATAGTACATGTACCCAGAATCCTATTTTAGGAATGACTTTTTGCTCCTGCTGTTAGGAGCACTGTCAGCAGACGGCCTTCAGTTCTCACACCTTCAGAAATCATCTCAGTTATCCCATGCAAAGTCAGACTTTTCCCAGAGCAGTCCATATCTGTTGACTAATTTGGAGGTATAAGGCCCATAAGACATTCTGATTCAATGCAGAGCCTCTCTGGAGCCACTCTAACTCTAGAAAGCCACATGCAGTCAGATGAGGGTGTCATGGTTGGGATTGCTGGACTTCTCCCTCTGCTGCCTTGCCCTATTTTCCAGCTGCTGCTTCCAAGAATCCTCATCAATAAACTTTCTCTGCTTAAAACTCAACTTTTAAAGTTTATAACTATTAAAAATGTAATGGTTTGATTCTTAGGAGCAATTAGCATCACACAGACCCAAGTCATTTTGTAGCCACAGATCTGCTCCCTAATCCTATTTAGGAATTTCAAATCTGTGTTGATGACAACAAGGGGAAGAGGCAAAAGTATATCCATGGTTACTGCATCTTAATCACTGTACAGATTGATTTTTCAGATACAGCAGAAAACCAAATGACAACCGAGTTATTTTATTAACTAGCACCATTAACTGGAGTACTCATGACTTTGTTGGAAGGGAATTTACCTCCTGTGGAATTCTCTGATTTGTTCCCATTTCCTTATTTCTATCCTCAACCTATTAGCATCTCCACATACAGCTTCTCATCTTAGTCTGCAATTTCAGAAGAGCTTCTGTCCTCTTATTTAAAGTGAAGCATTCCATCTATACTACAGAGTGTCTCCTTCCCCACCTCTTCTCAGATCTTATTCTCTGTTATAAAGAAGAAGAAATAATTATCATTCCTAGAACCCAAATCCAAAAATCTCTAGAGCTTATTCTGTTATTTTTATCTCAATGTGTACTCTTTTTGTGGGATCCTCCACCATGAATAATTCATGAAGCCTGGAATGTGCTATACTTCCAAGTACCAATAGAGATTTTCATCCTGTGTGTTTGCCATCTCTAGATTGAATTTAACATCTTCCTCTGCAAAGAAAATTCCCTTCTTAGCCGCCAATGACTCTCAGTGATACCATGGGCCTTCCTAAAATGGAAATTCAAGGGTAAGAACCCTTGCTCCTGCTTCAAAATAAAGCTTTGCCAAGTGCCACTCCCACTCAGTGAGATACTGCTGCCACATTTTTTCCAAAATATTATTTTATTATATTATTTCCCCCAAAAGTTACAGTTTCCAAGTTCTTTTGTTTACTGATTAAGGATTCCTGAAATGTAGCCTTATTTCCTGAGATCATATAACAATCTCTGTTATATCAAGCTACAGTTCTTTCTCTCCCTGAACCACCTGCCTTTGATCATGTTGCACACCTGCTCCTCCCAATTCCTCTATTTCCCCATCTATACAAACCTATCATTCAAGACCCTTCTCCTCCAGAAAGCCTTCAATAACTCCAACACCATTTCAAGACTGACTGATTTAAAATGTTCTCCATTTGTTTCATTTTAGCTTGATCTCTCTAATGTAGATGGCAAATAATTTTTAGGCCCTATTCTCTTTCTCTGTCTGTCTCTCTCTCTCTCACACACACACACACACAATATATATGCAATCAATAACCTCTAACCAGATTGACAAAGAGAAGAAACAAATTATCAGTATGAGGGGCAAAATAAGAGATTATGCAGATGCCAAAATCTGCAGATGCCAAAAGGATTTGTTGTTGTTGTTCAGTTGCTCAGTCATTTCCAACTCTTTGCGACACTATGGACTGCAGCACGCCAGTCTTCCCTTCCTTCACTATATCCTGGAGTTTGCTCAAACTCACGCCCATTGAATCAACAATGCCAACCATCTCAC
This sequence comes from Cervus elaphus, assembly GCF_910594005.1. NCBI lineage: Eukaryota > Metazoa > Chordata > Mammalia > Artiodactyla > Cervidae > Cervus > Cervus elaphus. The sequence continues at coordinate 60,610,341 of NC_057833.1, read as the reverse complement.
CCTTTATCGGCCTCTTCTCCTTCTGCCTTCATTTTTCACAGCCTCAGGCTCTTTTCTAATGAGTCAGCTCTTTGCATCAGGTGGCCAAAGTATCCAGGTTTCTCAGGAGGCAGATAAGGTAGTCTGATATTCCCATCTCTTTAAGAATTTTCCACAGTTTGTTGTCATCCACACAGTCAAAGGCTTTAGCATAGTCAATGAAGCAGATGTTTTTCTGGAATTCCCTTGCTTTCTCTATGGTCCAACAAATATTGACAATTTGATATTTGTTTCCTCTGCCTTTTCTAAACCCAACTTGTCCATCTGGAAGTTCTCAGGTCACATACTACTGAAGCCTAGCTTGAAGGATTTTGAGCATAACCTTATTAAAATGAGAAATGAGCTCAACTGTATGGTAGTTTGAACATTCTTTGGCACTGCCTTACTTTGAGATTGGAATGAAAATTGACCTTTTCCAATCCTGTGGCCACTGCTGAGTTTTCCAAATTTGCTGACATATTGAGAGCAGCACTTTAACAGCATCATCTTTTAGGATTTGAAATAGTTCTACTGGAATTCCATCACCTCCACTATCTTTGTTCATAGTAATGCTTCCTAAGGTCACTTGACTTCTTCACATTCAGGATGTCTGGATCTAGGTGAGCGACCACACTATCGTGGTTATCTGGGTCATTAAGACCTTTTTTGTGCAGTTCTTTTTTGTGTGTATTCTTGCCACCTCTTTTTAATATCTTCTGCTTCTGTTAGGTCCTTACCATTTCTGTCCTTCATTGTGCCCATCACTGCATGAAATATTCCCTTGATGTCCCCAATCTTCTTGAAGAAATCTCTAGTTTTTTCCATTCTATTGTTTTCCTCTATTTCTTTGCATTGTTCACATAAGAAGGTCTTCTTATCTCTCCCTGCTATTCTCTGGAACTCTGCATTCAGTTGGATATATCTTTCCCTTTCTCCCTTGCTTTTCATTTCTCTTCTTTTCTCAGCTATTTGTAAAGCCTCCTCAGACAACCACTTTGCCTTTTTTGCATTTCTTTTTTCTTTGGAATGGTTTCAGTCACTGACTCCTGTACAATGTTACGAACCTCTGTCCATAGTTCTTCAGGCACTGTCCACCAGACCTAATCCCTTGAATCTATTCATCACCTCCACTGTATAATCATAAGGGATTTGATTTAGGTCATACCTGAATGACCTAGCAGTTTTCCTTACTTTCTTCAATTTAAGCCTGAATTTTGCAATAAGAAGCTGATGTTCTGAGCCATAGTCAGCTCCAGGTCTTTTTTTTGCTGACTGTATAGAGCTTTTCCATCTTTGGCTACAAAGAATACAACCAATCTGGTTTCAATATTGACCATTTATTAATTGCTTAAGCATGGATGTTTAGAGGATACCACACCTAAAAATTACTATAATGTGGAAATTCATAGCTATTAAAAATTAGAAAAGGAAGAGAAGACTGAAATCACTGAGGACAAACATCTTTTTCACATTGCTTTTAATCTCTTTTTCCTTCTTTTGCAAACCTGCTGAAGCTGCCACTCAGCCCTGCCTTGATTTTTATCTCCTCTTGTGACTACCTGCCCCCTATTGGAAGATAATAATAAATGGTTAAAATTAGCCCAAAGAAGAAAAAAAATGGAGGATTTCTTTCCAGTAACTCATAATCTCAATATTAGTGACTTTCATCAAAGAAAAGAGTTGTTTGATGGGGACATCAAAATATAATTTGAAAACAAGAAAAAAATCTAGAAGACAATAGTATAAAATAAAAAGAAAGATGTGGCCTGGGGTAAAGGGAGTTTGAGGGAAGGAGACTAGATACAGGGCTAGAGATCTTTTCTCTGCAATGAATGATTAGCATTCTTTTTATTTTTCCCTCTCAGGCACTTTCTTAATAAATCTTATCCATCAACTACCACATTACTTGAATTTACAAGCAAATAAGTAAACAAAAAAGTAAATAATTTTTTTTTTAATGGCATGTCTTACAGTGAAGTCATTAGCTCTCTTTCTCCTTTATGAGTTTGTCTTGTCTAATAAAGTGAGTTATTTCTCTTTGGCAGTATTAATAACAAAGCAGTATTAGTAATAAAGATATAAACTCATGCCCCAAGGGCTTTGCATATCATCATTCTGAATTATTTCATGGTGAACTTATCATGTCAAATCACTGCCCAAAATGTAATTTGCTTTTCCATATCTTTCTCTTAAATATTCTGATAACATTATAATTATAGAAGCACAGATTTCAGAGATTTGATATTGGTAATATTTCCTAGCTGTGGTTAGAAATAGTTTTAAAATCCAAACCTTTAAACTATCAAATTCAAAATTATTGATTATGTTTTAATCATGATTTTTTTTTCTTTTACCCCAAAGTCATATTGCAGCTTAACATAAATAACTCATTGTCTAGCTGACATTCCTTGCCAAGTTGGGTCTTGTACAGGTGTCTATAAAAACTTTCTTCAACAAGATCTCAACTACTGAAAGATTCAGATCATTCGATTTTTTTTAAATGAGTAAATACTCCACTCAGTTTATAACTAAGTATTGACTTAATGGTGCTTGTTAGTAAGAAGCATAAAGACTAAGTATTGAGGAAAACTGCCTACTCAGATGTTTACTGATGCTTACAAACATATATTAGTACTAGGAATGACTGTCATATACTAGTAGTATAAACTTGGACAAATTTCACCTCTCTATACCTCAGTTTCTACCTTTGTAAGGTGGAGAAATGTCTTCTATGGCTACTTCGCTGGGTTGCTGTGCAGATCAAAGGAGAAAAATTATGTGAAAGCACTCCATAGAAAAGTTCAGTAATACAGCATAGTTACTTTAGGTGTGCTCACCTAAATGAGGAAAAGCAGATGTTTTGCTGGAAGACAGGCAGTTTTAAAATCATTTATATGAGAAAAAAATACCTTTTTTTCCTTTGAATTACTAAACTATAAAATTTAAAACCAAGTGTTTCCCTGCAGCTGCTCCCATCAACTAAAAGTGAAACCTGAAAACTCCCTCCTACGTCAACTCCTACCAACCCTCTGTAGTGAAACCAGGACACCCCCACAACAGCCCCAATTTCTCCACAACTCTTGCAGGAACCTAGATGTTGAAGAGTGTGTCTTCTAATCCAGAAAGAGTCTCTGACAGCCCACACATATTAAAATAAATACGGACCTACATCACAGACACGACATCAAACTTCTGAATGTGTTATATTTTTAAAAGTGCCTGGTCATCGAAAGTGACAAGAAAGCAATAAACTTTCCTAATTTATACTGTTAACAATACAGACATAAATAGATTGGGATTATTAAATTGTTTAAGAAGAGGAGACGAAAATAGTTCTGCTTTCCTCAGGTGACTTGGATTGCTACTAGAAAGTAATTTATTCTGCCTCACCCTAAAAAGGGGTAGGGGGAATGAGGAAGTAGGCAGTGGGGTAAAGTATAGATATATGTAGTAGGATACAAAATAAAATAAGCAAGACAAAGGAGAAAATAAGAATAAAAAAGTGAAGTAAATCTAGGAGGAAACTCTCCCCTCCCCCATAACTCTGACTGTAACTGCTGTGCTCTGCCCCCATAAGAAAGGCAAAGGAAGCTCAGGAAAAGCTGTGACCACGTTTCTCACCTGTCGTTCTCCTGTTACCCTCCCAAAGAAAACTCAAACTCACCTGCAACTAAGAAGAGAGTCAAAATTAGTCGTAGCTGAAGATCAGAAGTTATCCAAGCACAGGGCATTTCTGTTTCCTTATTTTGTGCCCTTCACTCAGCACTGTTCCTCCACACAGGTGTAAAAGGAGCTGTGGACATGGTGAGGCTCTGTCTGATTGACTCTTCCGTACTGGATCTTCTTAGCCCATTAGCAGCACAGCACTTCTTTCCTCCTAGCCCCTTCCTTCAACTCTATGTGTTTCAGCCAGATTAGTAACTTGGAACAGAAGAAACTTCTCTGGAACTTGACACAGCAATAGATTTCCTGTATGAAGCCTGAAGCAAAGACAGAGGAAGCAGATTGATTGAGTTATCTTTCAGCTCATTGGTCCTCCTCTCACTTCTGCTATACACAGATAAACTCTACAGTAAGGCACTGAATGTGCCCAAGACAAACTGATTTGTCTAAACTTGGTTTAAAGGGTAAAACAAGATATTTATCTATATTTGGCCCATCCCTGTAAATTTCGTCGTAACTTTTAAAAGTTATCTCCAGGTTGAAGAGGTGTACAGTCTTAGTAACCAAGCTTGAAATAAAAGATTTTTGCTTGAAAATTCTTGTGTGATTTTGGGAGTCACACACAACTCTAGAAGCATCATAAATGTATTACTTTCCTATTATTACTGTAATAAGTTACCACAAACTGAGTGGCTTAAAACAACACAGATTAATCACTGTACAGTTCTAGAGGTCTGAAGTTCAAAATAGATCCTGTAGAGCTAATATCTAGGTATTGTCAAGGCTGCATTCTTTCTAGACATCTGAGAGAATCTGTTCTTTGCCTAGGGGACACTTAGACTCTGAGTCTCATGGCTGCATAATTCCCACCACTGTTCTTTGTTACATCTTCTCTGATGGTAACTCTCCTGCCTCCCTCTTATAGAGACCTTTGTGATTATATTGGACCCTCCAAGTAATCCAGGATTACCTCCCCATCTCAAAATCCTTAACTTAACCACATCTGCAAAGTCCCATTTCCTGTGTAAGGCTACACATTTACAAGTTTCAGAGGTTAGGACATGGATATCTTGTAGTGGTGGTTTAGTATGGTGGTGGTTTAGTCGCTAAGTCGTGTCCAGCTCTTGCGACCCCATGGACTGTAGCCCGCCAGGCTCCTCTGTCCATGGGATTTTCCAGGCAAGAATACTGGAGTGGATTGCCATTTCCTTCTCCAGGGGATCTTCCTGACTCAGGAATCGAACCCAGGTCTCCTGCATTGCAGGTAGATTCTTTAGCAACTAAGCTATGAGGGATATCTTGTAGGGGAGCATTATTCTGTCTATCACAATTCGGTACTTATTTCCATTCACTTTCATGTTTGAAGAGCTAGAATGTGTCATATGAATCAAACTACAAATAAATATTCATGCTTAGTTGCCACACATCTGAAATTTAGATTTGCCAAAAAAATAAAAATGAAAACTGTCTTAATGTTACTATTCGTATATATTTAGATTACGTTTAGGAGGGAAAAAACTCCTCTCTGTGTGAAGAGTTCCATACCACAAGGCAAAACTCTCCAGGAAGGGGAAGAAACCATTGCAAACAGGAAAAAATTAAACAACATGCATTTTTTTTTTAAGCTAGCTGTTCCATCTTGCCTCTTGCCAAACAGTAATATATGTATTTCCTCTCTGCCCCTTCTCAAGCTTTTCTTCCAGTGAGTCAGTTTGATTAAGGCAATGAAATCAGGTGTTCGCAAACTTGGAATACTAGAAGAGGCATTGGATTGAATCTCTCTGCTGGATGATATGGGGAAGGCAATGGCAACCCACTCCAGTACTCTTTGCCTGGAAAATCCCATGGACGGAGGAGCCTGGTAGGCTGCAGTCCATGGGGTCTCAAAGAGTCAGACAGCACTGAGCAACTTCACTTTCACTTTTCACTTTCCTGCATTGGAGAAGGAAATGGCAACCCACTCCAGTGTTCTTGCCTGGAGAATCCCAGGGACGGGGGAGCCTGGTGGGCTGCCGTCTATGGGGTCGTACAGAGTCAGACACGACTGAAACGACTTAGCAGCAGCAGCTGGATGATAATGGGCAAGTTTCTTAATCAAGTCTATTACCTTCCTTTTCATTTAATATTATATTGACATGACCATTTTCTCAGGTCAGCAAAAATTCTTGACGATCATTCATTTTAATGCCTTTTTGATGACACAGCCAAACCAGAACACAAAAGGATTACATGATCTGCCTGATGACACAGCGGGGAGTAAAACTCATATTTCATATTTGCCAGCCCTCCATTCTTTCCATTCTAACTCCTCTGGCTTGAAATTTCAGGCAACAACTTTAAAGACGCACTCATCTCAGATCTGACCACAATGTACAATCAGCATTTTAAAAGTCAAGTGAGTGGTGTGAAAACCCATAGAATTCTCAGAATAGATTTGGAGGGAGGAGGCCCTCTCTCCCCACTCTTATATCCCTTCCATCCCAAAATCCCATTCCCCCAACCCCCCAGCTCCCACCTTGACCTCTTATGCAAAGCAATGAAGAGACCAAGAGCTTGTTAGCATAACCATGCACTAAAGATATGCCATGGAAGTCAATAGAATAAGAGAAATATGTGCTTGTCTAGTATATGCACATCTCTGAAAAATATAAAGCACTCAGATTCTCCTTAGGTGTGCCCCTGGGGTCCCCAAAAGCAGAGCAAATGATGGAAAGATCAAGAAAAACATACCTCTCAAGCCAGAAACTCAAACCTTTTGCTCCAGCAGTCTTCCAACTCCTCTTTAATACTATGAATCAGTGCACACAAGAGACAAACAGAACAATGTCATGCTGTTTAACATTGCAGTGGCCAAAACAAAAGGCCTAGTAAACTTTGGCAAGTTAGAGCTGCTTTAAGACATGAAGTGAAGTGAAGTGAAGTCGCTTAGTCGTGCCCGACTCTTTGCAACCCCATGGACTGTAGCCTACCAGGATCCTCAGTCCATGGGATTTTCCAGGCAAGAATACTGGAGTGGGTTGCCATTTCCTTCTCATAATGCCCCCAAATTTGTACTGTTGATTTATTCAAAAAATTTATTTATCTGCCTATAAATACTTTTGAAGTAAACTTCTTCTAGGAAGGTGTATATCTCTTTGTCTCCAATGTCAGAGTCATGCTTAGCCCACAACTGAAACCAGTTAAGATGTTGTCATCTTGCCCTTGGTACCCCTCTCCATTATATAATGGCTTTGCATGGATCTTGAATATTTACTGCACAGATTCTAATAGCCTTTTATTTCTGACACCTGTTCTCCGTTGCCTGCTCTTTTGCCTCTTGGATTTGAGTCTTGTCTGCCTAGAATTGAAGTCCCTGCCTGCCCTTCCTTCCTTAGCTGAATTCTCTGGATGTGCATCCTTGCAGAAATTGGCCAATACCTACTTGCCTTGTCATTTTTACTCTCTGTGAACATTCTGACTTAGATAGGTGGGCTGATTTGCCCTTCCCTTTGCATGTGGATGGCATCACCTACTTGGTGGACATGAGCTTGAGTAAACTCCAGGAGTTGGTGATGGACAGGGAGGCCTGGCGTGCTGTGATTCATGGGGTCGCAGAGCCGGACATGACTGAGCAACTGAACTGAACTGAACTGAACTTGCATGTGTATATACACATGTACACACAAACTCACATGTGCTACTAAACACTTAGTCCCAAGTCCCTCAGTTTACCCTGTCCTACCACTACCCAAGTGCTAATATAACTATTTCATGGAGTATAAAGAACAATGCCCAATGTGAAGAATTTAAAATAATTCAAACTCTACAACACTCCACTCCTTATTTTATTTCCTCCCCGCCCTCATGGTTATGACAGAGGCACTATAATTCAATGTATGATTGCATAAAATGGCTGTTCTCCTAGCCACATCCTATTTCCCTATTCTCTAATTCGCTTCTCTGCAATCTTCCCTGATCCTGCTCTGAAGACCTATCTGAAGTCCTAGATCTTCTTCCATGCATAATCACTAAATCATTACTGATGAGTAACTTAAAAGAGCCTAACAAAATATGTATTGCTATTTTTTACATTTGACTATGTCATTGATATTTACCTTGAAAATTTCACTTCTACCATAAAGTTGATGTTATACCTCCATAATTCTCCTTTAAGTTAGACAAAACATAGATAAGAGGTAATTATTATTTTTCAAAATAAGTTCATAAATTGTACAAAAAAATTAAGAAATAATATTTGAAAATAAATTGTATGCAATATCAAACAAACAAGTAAAACCAGAATAGAGAAATTAATAACCATATCTTATATTCTTATATTTTGTTAAAAATATCAATGCTAGACCTCACTGGTCATGTCCACAGTAAATAGTCCTGTTCTAAGCATTTTATAACATGGCCTCATTTAACCGTCTCAACAACCCTGTGAGGTAGAATCATTATTATCCCCATTTTACAGTTGGGGAAACCAGAGCCAGAGAGGTTAAGTAAAATGTCCAATCACACAGCTAGTAAGTGATGGAAATAGGATTCAAGCCCAAGAAATCTCACTCCAAATCTGTCTTTTAATTATGTAGCAAATTACTTTGCTACCTATTTTTTGACTCTGTCTTAACTCTAATACATCTCCCATACTTGTCACACTTACTAAATCTGTTCATCTGTTCACTCACTCTTTCTTCCATTTGGGCACTCTTACAACGTCACAGTTTGTCTGTTTTGGAGAGAGAGAGAAAATGAACTTATGGAGCGCGGGAGGGAGGGAGAGAGACAGAGGAGAGAGAAACTGCTGTCTCTAATCACTATTTGCAGTGAGATCACTCTCTGCTGCCCCCTGGTGGTAAAACTGAAACTAATGTTTTTATAAACTTAATAGCAAATTCAGGAATAGATACACTTTGAGGTTTTGATTATGGAGTATATTAACATGCTAACATGTTACTCCACTTCCCAAAGAGAAATTGGACATGGAGGAAGGGGAGAAGTGCTGGCCAGAGAAATATCCCTTTCCTGTGGCATTAGAAAGGGAAGGGACAGCTCAACCCATTTTCCTGTCCTTTTCAACTCCTGACCAGCCCCTTAACCAGTGTTTGCATCTCCTAACTCCCCTCATGCACCCTTTGATGAATCTTTGGTGATGATTTTGGCAACTTCGGTATACCTGACAATTCTCAGAGAAGCAAAAAACCTTTAGGGGAAGTTATATTATTTTCATCTAAAGTGAGTGACAACTGAAAAGGGGAATCCCAGAAGAATACAGAAATGAACAGAAAAGAATGAAAAGTTGAGTCATACTTTGGCTAAAACCCGATATCCAGGGGCTTCTCTGCTGGCTTAGTGGTAAAGAATCCACCTACCAATGCAGGAGATATGGGTTCGATCCCTGATCAGGGAAGATCTCACATGCCATGGAGTAACTAAGCCTGTGTGCCACAACTATTGAGCTTGTGCTCTAGAGCTTGGGAGCCGCAACTACTGAGCTCACAAGCAGCACCTACTGAAGCCTGTGCATCCTAGATCCCATGCTCTGCAACAAGAGAAGCCACTACAATGAGAAGCCCATGCACCAAAACTAGAGAGTAGCCTCCACTTGCCAAAACTAAAGAAAAGCCCCCACAGCAACAAGCAGCCAAAAGTAAATATATAAATAAACCCAACATCCAGGCAAAGTATTTGAAAAAGAGACACATATTATCTGATCTCCAAAATGCCCTAATTACTAGAGTCAAAAAGGAACAGCAACTTTTTTTCATCCTCAACAATTAACTATTTTAACAAGGTTTTGTTTTGTCAAATTATTACCATTACTCAAATTTGCCCCCTTTGATCTAAGACATGCATTCTAACCCTCTTTCCCCTTCTCACAACACATCTGGAACTCTTTCAGAAGTACTGACTTCAAAGTTAGGGATCCTAAAAGAGAATTAGTCTCTTTATCTTATAGCTACCTCGTACAGCTTTGCCATTTACCCTAATTACCAGACTGGAGCATTTTTGAAAACTTAAAATTAACTGTCAGGTCAAGATTTGATCCCTGGAAACAGTCAAAAGTTTTGCTGCAGAAACACCACAGGGTTGGCATAATTAGTCTCTTACGCAGGTGTATTTTACCGGTCAGATCTGAGAGCCCCTGATGCCTGAAGCTGGACCTTTGGTTGGAGGTGGCAGCTGGTCAGACAGGACCAGGAAGACAGAGATTAAGGAGACAGATTTCCTCATCTAATTCTCTGGCTCCCACAGATCTGTTGGCCTCCACACTGGTGGGGCCTGAGGGGGAGTAAAAAAATAATGGACCCCATGGATGTGGTCTCTGGCAGGGCCAAAGGACCAAAAAATGAAGAGAGTGGATCTTCAGGGGGGAACACAATGTTTCTGGTGCAGAGCTATTTGAAATTCTAGGCAGAAGAATTTTAAATTGACTCCTAGAAAAGGAAAAGTGAAAGTGTTAGTCACTCAGTCTTGTCCGACTCTTTGTAATCCATGGACTGTAGCCCACCAGGCTCTTCTGTCCATAGAATTCTCCAGGCACGAATACTTGAGTGGGTAGCCATCCCCTTCTCCAGGGGATCTTCCCAACCCAGGGATCAAACACAGGTTTCCCATGTTGCAGGCAGATTCTTTACCATCTGAGCCATCAGGGAAGCCCCAGAAAAGAAAAATGAAGACAAATTAAAGACTTGGTCAGTTGTTGCTTGAAGCGGGCCTTTGAAATTATTATTTATTGGAAGATATTACAAATGTTATTGTCTCTGTTAATTTGTTGAATAAACAACATATACAGTGAAGTAGATCAAAGGGTCTACAAGTTCTGAGAAGAATCAGGAACTTTAAAAAATAACATCTCTAGACTGAGCCAAATGGGATCACCTTAAATGTTCTAGATAGTATTAAATTAATAAATCATTTCAGGGCAACTTTCTGGTAAAAGTGAAAGTGAAGTCACTCAGTCATATCCGACTCTTTGCGACCCCATGGACTATAGCCTACCAGCCTCCACAGTCCATGGAATTTTCCAGGCAAGAGTACTGGAGTGGGTTGCCACTTCCTTCTCCAGGGGATCTTCCCTACCCAGGGATTGAACCCGGTCTCCCGCATTGCAGGCAGATGCTTTACCATCTGAGCCACCAGGGAAGCTGAACAATATAAAATATAAAAGGTGTATCAATCATAGAAGCTGGTAACTGTCTACAATTTCATTCAATTTTCAATGAAACATTTCTAAGGAAATAACTAATGTTCTGTTGATCATAGTTTATTATATCAGTGGCTTAAAATTTGTATTCCGAAACCACATATTTGACCATATTGTTTTTTATAAGATGATATGTTTTCAATGATTAATCAGAAAGTAGTTTAAGTTAGTTAAACTTTTGTTAAATTTGTACATTTAAGAATGTTAACAACTTTTTCTCCTAATTTTGAGAGTAGTTGCTAAGATTCTTGTCCCTAAAATTGAATTTCCTGGGTTCAGACTTCAGTTCTGCTGCTTAGTTTTTGGTTACTGCACTTTACTTCATGTTCTGAAATGTCTATTGGATTCTTTTTCTTCAAATCTGCTGTCATTTTTTAAAATTTCTAGTTTTCCACCAAACTTTTGATTTTGTCTTTTGTCTCTTTGAGCCTGAAAAGAATAAAGTATCTGAGAATGCCAATGTTAGAGTGGCTATATGAGTGTGTGCTCAGTCATGTCCACTCTTTGTGACTCTATGGACTCTAACTCAGCAGGCTCCTCTGTCCATGTTATTCTCCAGGCAAGAGTACAAGAGTGGGTTACCATTTCCTACTCCAGATTTTCCCAACCCAGGGAAGGACACTCTAACCCTCATCTCTTGCTTTTCCTTCATTGCAGGCAGATTCTTTAATCACTGAGCCACCTGGGAAGCCCCAGGGTGGCTATGAGTATATCTCTATTATCTATTGCTTCTATTATTTCTTTCTGTGATGTTGGGTTTCCTCATGTGCCAACCACTGAGTTTTGTTTCCCAAACTGTAGAAATAATTTGAGACCCTGTACAATTTTACCTTTCTCTAGAGTAGATTCTCATTTACTTCTCCCAAGAATCTGAACATTAGCAATCTGGCATCATCTTAACCCAATGTTAAGGACAGATTCTCTAGTCCACCAGGTGCCTGAAAGCTGGGTTGCAATCTATGTGAGGAATGGTTTTATTTTCTCCTGTCTCCCTACCTCTCCTTCCCCAAGAAAGCATCACAATACTACTTAACTTTTCAGCCAGCTCTTCAAGATCAACAAACATCACCAAGGTAAAAGTAGTTGGGAGTGTTAGCCTCAACAATCTGTATTTCTTTCTTTTTGGGATCTTGACCAGGTAATTCTTCATCACCTTGTGAGTTCTCTGATGCCTTCCAACAGATGTTATTACTTCTGGCTTTTCTACTTGTCTTCAGTGGCAAGGACAGTCTAAATTTCTGTCTGCCATTACCTGATACAGAAGTCCCAATCCTTTGATTATTAACTTTTCCTTATCTCTCACAATCCATCAGCAAGTCTTTTTGGTTCCTCCTTTAAAATATTTTCTAACTTGGCCATTCCACCAATCTCCACTGCATTGTATCAGAAAAAGAGAGAGAAAGGCTAAAGTTCTTAATTCAAAAATGTGGGTTTTTTGTGGTTTTTTTGCTTTAATTTAACTTGTGGGCAGCAGCAAAAATATAAACAGATACCTGAAGCTGAAGAACCCTTGCATGTGGAAATTACTTCATTTTATTACAACTTTCTGCAATCTGTTCTATTAAAATTTTTGTTTATTTTTGTCACTTGTAGAAATACATTAATGAAACATAAAAGCTCAGATATTCCATACATCAAATTTAAGAATTTTAAGTCATACGTCCTACATTATTTTTCCTTGAAATCATTTATGCTATATTAACATCTGTCTAAATCATGTTTCTGTGATTATTTTCCTACTAGTGACTTTTCTTTCATGTATGCTTTAATTCATCTTATTTAATATGCTGCCAATAATTTTGAAGTAGTTTAATATGATTTGAAAGTATGTCTAGGGGAATTTTCTAGAGATTTTATGATCATCTCACCTTTAGGGTGGAAAAAAGATTATGAGACTGTTTAGATGTTGAATACTCTGTATTCAAAAAAGGAAGTAGATAAGAACTTTTTGGTTTAGTGTTTCTACATTTTACTTAGCTGAATATGATAAAGCAATCAAACCTATAAGAAGTGGTGCCCTGGTTCTAACAAATTTGCCCTAAGCCAATTATGACTGAGTTCCTGCTGGTGATGCACCAGTCTTGAATGAATCAGGAATGAGCTAAACCCTGATTTTTCAAAACAAGAATCTCAGAAACAACGGCAGTAGGAACATAGCAGCCATGCTTCCATCTTCTGAAGTAAATGATCATCACAGTATCTATCCTAAGACACCTCCATTCAGAGGGAGGAAACCCTGACCATTAGAACATCGTGGAGGATATTGATACTCTTGAGAGAAGAGAGGTGGGCAGAGATGTGAAGGGTAGGCTGCTTTTACCTTTGTCCATATTAATCTGTCTTTTAATAATGTATTTTATGACTAATGAAATTTGTTTTGCTGATGTGAGAGGATCAAGAAAAAAAGAGAAGCTATTACTATCGCTGGGCTTCCCAGGTGGAGCTAGTGGTAAAGAACCCGCCTGCCAATACAGGACACGTGAGAGACACAGGTTAGATCCCTGGGTGAGGAAGATCCCCTGGAGGAGGGCATGGCAACCCACTCCAGTGATCTTGCCTGGGGAATCCCACGGACAGAGGAGCCTGGCGGGTTGCAGTCCTTAGAGGAGCACAGTGTCAGACATGACTGAAGTGACTTAGCATGTATGTATTACTACTGATAAAAAAGTTAAGCTTTTCCAGAAAAATGTCACCGGGTAATTTGGTGACTGAACAACAACAGTTTACTTAAATTTTAACTTGGATGCATTTGGAAGCAAATATCAACTCCTTGACCCCTGGGATATCAGTGTTATTGAGAATAAGACTCAATACACAGATTGAAACTCATTTGAGGGAAGTGATATGTTGAAAGACATCTTTTAAAAAATCATATGTAGTCTCTTACTCCATTGTTATTATTCTTCCAAAAGATTGTCCCTTTATTCAAGTACAAATATTTAGGTAACTCCATTATGCTTTATGTATACCAGTTTGTATCTCTATTAAATGGGATTAAACACAATGATTTTAAGAGGTCTTTTGAAATAATGCTTCTACAAGTCAAAGAGATACATAATATAAAATATACTTTCTATAAAAAGTAACAAAAAACGGAAGAGGGAGCAAAACATATTTTTAATGGTTATCATTATAAAAGTAATAAGTGAAGTGAAAGTCACTTGGTCTTTGCCATCCCATGGACTTCTCAGTCCATGGAATTCTCCATACCAGAATACTGAAATCGGTAGCCTTTCCCTTCTCCAGGGGATCTTCCCAACCCAGGAATCGAACCCAGTCTCCTGCATTGTGGACAGATTCTTTACCAGCTGAGCCACAAAGGAAACCCAAGAGTGCTGGAGTGGGTAGCCTGTCCCTTCTCCAGCAGATCTTCCCAACCAAGGAATTGAACCAGGGGTCTCCTGCATTGCAGGTGGATTCTTTACCAACTGAGCTATCAGGGAAGCCCATAAGAGTGATATCTTCTTTACTATGCTGTAAAGAGCAATATTGCATAGGAACCTGGAATGTTAGGTCCATGAATCAAGGCAAATTGGAAGTGGTCAAATAGGAGATGGCAAGAGTGAACATCGACATTCTAGGAATCAGTGAACTAAGATGGACTGGCATGGGTGAATTTAACTCAGACGACCATTATATCTACTACTGTGGGCAGGAATCCCTTAGAAGAAAGGGAGTAGCCATCATAGTCAACAAAAGAGTACAAAATGCAGTAATTGGATGCAATCTCAAAAATGACAGAATGATCTCTGTTTGTTTCCAAGGCAAACCATTCAATATCATGGTAATCCAAGTCTATACCCCGACCAGTAATGCTGAAAAAGCTGAAGTTTAATGGCTCTATGAAGACCTACAAGACCTGCTAGAACTAACTCCCAAAAAAGATGTCCTCTTCATTATAGGGGACTGGAATGCAAAAGTAGGAAGTCAAGACACACCTGGAGTAATAGGCAAATTTGGCCTTGGAGTACAGAATGAAACAGGGCAAAGGCAAACTGAGTTCTGCCAAGGGAACACACTGGTCATAGCAAACACCCTCTTCCAACAACACAGGAGAAGACTCTACGCATGGACATCACCAGATGGTCAACACCAAAATCAGATATAATCATATCCTTTGCAGCCAAAGATAGAGAAGCTCTATACAGTCAGCAAAAACAAGACCAGGATTGGACTGTGGCTCAGAGCATGAACTCCTTATTGCCAAATTCAGACTTAAATTGAAGAAAGTGGGGAAAACCACTAGACCATTCAGGTATGGCCTAAATCAAATCCCTTATGATACAGTGGAAGTGAGAAATAGATTTAAGGTACTAGATCTGATAGACAGAGCACCTGATGAACTATGGACGGAGGTTCATGACATTGTACAGGAGACAGGGAGCAAGATCATCCCCAAGAAAAAGAAATGCAAACAGCAAAATGGCTGTCTGAGGAGACCTTACAAATAGCTGTGAAAAGAAGAGAAGTGAAAAGCAAAGGAGAAAAGGCAATATATACCCATCTGAATGCAGAGTTCCAAAGAGTAGCAAGGAGAGATGAGAAAGCCTTCCTCAGCAATCAATGAAAAGAAGTAGAGGAAAACAATAGAATGGGAAAGACTAGAGATCTCTTCAAGAAAATCAGAGATACCAAGGGAACATTTCATGCAAAGATGGGCTCAATAAAGGACAGAAATGGTAAGGACCTAATAGAAGCAGAAGATAATAAGAAGAGGTGGCAAGAATACACAGAAGAACTGTACAAAAAAGATCCTCACAAGCCAGATAATCACGAAGATATGATCACTCACACTCACCTAGAGCCAGACATCCTGGAATGTGAAGTCAGGTGGGCCTTAGGAAGCATCACTATGAACAAAGCTAGTGGAGGTGATGGAATTCCAGTTGAACTATTTCATATTCTAAAAGATGATGCTGTGAAAGTGCTGCACTCAATATGTCAGCAAATTTGGAAAACTCAGCAGTGGCCACAGGACTGGAAAAGGTCAGTTTTCATTCCAATCCCAAGGAAAGGCAATGCCGAAAAATGCTCAAACTACTGCACAATTGCACTCATCTCACACACTAGTAAAGTAATGCTCAAAATTCTTCAAGCCAGGCTTCAGCAATATGTGAACCGTGAACTTCCAGGTGTTCAATCTGGTTTTAGAAAAGGCAGAGGAACCAGAGATCAAATGGCCAACATCCGCTGGATCATTGAAAAAGCAAGAGCGTTCCAGAAAAATACCTATTTCTGCTTTATTGACTATGCCAAAGCCTTTCACTGTGTGGATCTCAATAAACTGTGGAAAATTCTGAAAGAGACAGGAATACCAGACCACCTGACCTCCTCTTGAGAAACCTGTATGCAGGTCAGGAAGCAACAGTTAGAACTGGATATGGAACAACAGACTGGCTCCAAATAGGAAAAGGAGTACGTCAAGGCTGTATTTTGTCACCCTGCTTATTTAACTTATATGCAGAGTACTTCATGAGAAATGCTGGGCTGGAGGAAGTATAAGCTGAAATCAAGATTTCCAGGAGAAATATCAATAACCTCAGATATGCAGATGACACCACCCTTATGGCAGAAAGTGAAGAAGAACTAAAGAGCCTCTTGATGAAAGTGAAAGAAGAGAGTGAAAAAGTTGGCTTAAAGCTCAACATTCAGAAAACTAAGATCATGGCATCCAGTCCCATCACTTCATGGCAAACAGATGGGGAAACAGTGGAAACAGTGGCTGACTTTTTTTTCTGGGCTCCAAAATCACTGCGGATGGTGATATAAGCCATGAAATTAAAAGATGCTTGCTCCTTGGAAGGAAAGTTATGACCAACCTAGACAGCATATTAAAAAGCAGAGATATTGCTTTGCCAACAAAGGTCCATCTAGTCAAGGCTATGGCTTTTCCAGTAGTCATGTATGGATGTGAGAGTTGGACTATAAAGAAAGCTGAACACAGAAGAATTGATGCTTTTGAACTGTGGTGTTGGAGAAGACTCTTGAGAGTTCCTTGGACTGCAAGGAGATCCAACCAGTCCATCCTAAAGGAGATTAGTCCTGGGTGTTCATTGAAGGGACTGATATTGAAGCTGAAACTCCAATACTTTGGCCACCTGATGCGGAGAGCTGACTCATTGGAAAAGACCCTGATGCTGGGAAAGATTGAAGGCAGGAGGAGAAGGGGACAACAGAGGACAAGATGGTTGGATGGCATCACCGACACCATGGAGATAGGTTTGGGTGGACTCTGGGAGTTGGTGATGGACAGGGAGGCCTGGCGTGCTGCAGTTCATGGGGTTGCAAAGAGTCGGACACGACTGAGCGACTGAACTGAACTGAACTGAACTTCTTTACTAAAGCAACTTAAACAGTAGTACAAAATTATATAAAGTAAAAAGTGAAACTATTCCTTCAAGTGCTTCAATTCCTACCTATCTTCCCATTTACACTCTTCATTTGTTATAGACAGAGAAATGCACACACACCCTCCCACCCCCCACGCCAACAGGTCCGTCCTAATCCTTAGGACATGTGAATAAGTTTCTTACAGCAAAAAGAACATGGCTAATGTGATTAAGTTAATGAGTTTAAAATGAAGAAATTATTTTGGATTATCTAGTTGGGTTCAATATAATCACAAGTATCCTCATAAAAGAAAGAAGGAGGGAAGCAAGTCAGTGTCAGAGAGATGAAAGATGTTACTCTGCTGGCTTTGAAAATGGAGAAAGGATATAAAAGCCAAGGACTATAGGTTGCCTCTAGAAACTGGGCAAGACAAAGAGGCAGATTCTCCTCTGGATCTTCTAGAAGGAACACAGCCTTGCTGACACCTTGATTTCAGCCCAGTTGAAGCCATTTCAGATTTCTGACTTTGAGAATTGTAAGGCAATAAATTTGTAAGACAAAAATTGTTTTAAGCCATAAAGTGTGTGGCATTTTGTTACAGCAGGAGTAGAAAATTAATATACCATTTAACCACCACTATGCTTGTATAATCTTCCATAACAGATATTCTTCCTCCTTTATCATGCCCACTCCTAATATCTGTGGGGCTCCTATGACAGTACAGATGGAGGCCCACATAGTACATGTCTAAATATTTTGAAGTTATAAGTTAAGGTAACAAATTTTTAAATAAAGTATGTTTTATCCTCCTACCTTAACAAGTAGGACTTCAAAACAAAAAAAGTTTTTTGGACTTCCCTGGTGGTACAGGGCATGAGTCCACCTGCCAACACAGCGGACACAGGTTCCATCCCTGGTCTGGGAAGATCCTACATGCTGTGGAGTAACTAAGCCCACACACCTCACAACTGAGCCTGTGCTCTAAAGCCCTCATGCTGCAACTACTAAAGTCTGTGCACCTAGAGTCTGTGCTCTGCAACAAGAGAAGCCACTGCAGTAGAAGCCTGGGCACCGCATTGAAGAGTAACCCCGGCTAGCAGAAAACCTGTGCACAGCAACAAAAAACCAGTGCAACAAAAAATAAATAAATAATAATTTTTAAAAAGTTTAACTCTAAATCTATGATTTGTATAAGGGCAAATGTTAGTAAGATATCAGAGATGGTCAAATTCAATTACTATTATGCAAGTCTGAATCTTCTCTTGCCAGTCTATGTATGTTTGGAAGAGTCAGAAAACCTATGTAACTCACAAGCCATTGTGTAATTATGTCATAAACCCCTTTTCTTATTTCCATACAGTTCAGTTTTCCCCCTCAGTAAGGTCTGTCTAGTCAAAGCTATGGTTTTGCCAGTAGTCATGTATGGATGTGAGAGTTTGACTATAAAGAAAGCTGAGCACCAAAGAATTGATGCTTTTGAAATGTGATGTTGGAGAAGACTCTCGAGAGTCCCTTGGACTGCAAGGAGCTCCAACCAGTCCATCCTAAAGGAAATCAGTTCTAAATATTCATTGGAAGGACTGATGCTGAAGCTGAAGCTCCAATTCTTTGGCCACCTGATGCGAAGAGTTGACTCATTGGAAAAGACCCTGATGTTGGGAAAGATTGAGGGCAGAAGGAGAAGGGGATGACCAAGGATGAGATGGTTGGATGGCATCACCGACTCAATGGACATGAGTTTGAGTAAACTCTGGGGGTTGGTGACGGACAGGGAGGCCTGGTGTGCTACAGTCCATGGGGTCACAAAGAGTCAGACACTACTGAATGACTGAACTGAAAACTGACAGTTTATATGCTTTGCCTCCTTTTCTCTTTCTACTTGAGTTAACTATATTCTTTGTTGATATACCTAAGTTCCTCATATTCAAGATATTAATCACCTTAGCTGCCTCCTGACTTGGCCCCACCCCATCTGTTGCTTCCAATAATTTAAAAGAAGTTAAAATGCTATGTATTTTATTTTAATCTTTGTCTCAAGGACAACATACAGAATTATCTAATAAATTTGAACTTTGCATTTTTATTGCATTTTGTTGTTGTTGTTTACCAATATGAGCATCCTTTATGAACTAGTTTAAACTATTTACATTTATTATGTTGCTGTGATATTAGATCTTATTTCAGCCATCTTATTACCAGTTATCTATTTACTATACCTTTAAATTTTATTTATCTTTTTCTAATACTTCCATTAGAAGAATTCAATTTTCTTAGTCTATTTTGAAAAATCTACATCCTATTTTTATTCCTATAATAGGTAACCCAACTTAACAAGATTCATATTTATGTTTATTTTTTCTATAAAGTTTTAAAGTTTATCAACATCTGAAACTTCTCTCCACCACAAAGCCAAGACAAACATCCAAGCTCCTATTCATTTTCCAATGGTCTTGTGTACTTCCACCCCACACCCACCCCATAATATCATCTGCAAGCAGGCTACTCAAAATACGGTCCCTGAACTAGCACTAGTCAACAAACTGTTTGATACCAGTTTTGATATTTTTAAAAAGGAAATTTGTGCCAGAGTGTAAATCATCTGCATTACTAAGCATACAGTTTAGCACAGCTTCCTTTTCTTTTTTTTGTCTAACAAGATTTTATTCAAAAAAAAAAAAAAAGAAGAAGCAATGTATTCATTTACATTCCTGCACAACTTTTTGTCTCATCCAATGGATAACAAACTCTTCTTGGACCTGCACTTCAAGAAGTGATCTAAACTAGAGTTTTAGCTTTGAGTGGTTAAAATATGCTCTTGTGGGTCATTGCTTATTTAGTCAACAGTAAAGTATACTGAGCTTAATGTTAATTTTCTCCAATACTTTTAAAATGCTACTTTATTATTTTCTTAAAAATGCTGCTACTCAGGAAATTTAGTCCCACTCTTATGACTTGGTAGTTGACCTGCATTTATCCTCTGGAAATTTCTTAACATTTGTTTTTTGCACTTAGTGCTCTAAAATATAAACTTAATATGACTAGGTATAGCATTTCTTTCATCTATTCTGTTATTTGAACCCTTTCAAACAAAGGTTTTACATCTTTCATTCCGGAAATTTTTCAACAGTTATTTTTTTAAGTACTAACTTTCCTCCATTTATTTTACAGTCACTCCAATAAAATTGATACCAGCATTTCCTCTTCTATCCCACCTTAGCTCTTAATTTTTTTATGTTTCATTTTATTTTCTTTTTCCAGTGCTTTGCTAGACTCTTCTTTAACTTGATCATCCAGTTCACCATTTTGGGCGGGAGGGAGAGGTTTATATTCATTCTGCTGTTCATTATCAAGTCTATCCATTGAGGTATTTACTTGAAAATAATAAATTCCTATCCAGTATCTCTTTCTGCCTTTTCATGCAGTTAATGGGGTTCTCAAAGCAAGAATATTGGAGTGGTTTGCCATTCCTCCTCCAGTGGACCATGTTTTGTCAGAACTCTCCACTATGACTTGTCCGTCTTGGGTGGCCCTACATGGCATAGCTTATAGCTTCAATTGAGTTATGCAAGCCCCTTCCTGATCCATGAAGGGTGAGGAGCGATCCATGAAGGACAGGGAGGCCTGGCATGCTGCAGTCCATGGGGTTTGCAAAGAGTCAGACACAACTTGGTGACTAAACAGCAACAACATCCAATATCTCCAATTGGTTCTTCTTTGAAACTTCCTGTTTCATATTTTTCATGTTTTCCCTTATCTCTCTGTGAATATTCACTGGTTTTGTTTTAAATTCTTTGTCCACCAGATATGTTCACACTGATTATCTCAAGATAATTTGTTTTTTACTTTTATCTTTTTTTTTTTTGGCTTGTGGGTTTGTAATGCAAGTTTGTAAGCTCATATTATCATGGTAAAATCAGTTAGTTACATTTGCAAATAACAGATACAGGGGGAGAACAGTAAACTAGGCCCTAGCTGGTAGTAGTTTGGGCAGTAAAGGGGTACCCCACAGTATAAAACCATCTTGCATTACATTCTAGGCTCAGCCATTCCTTCTATGCCCTCCATTCATGAGATCTACCTATCAGGTAACTGCCTCATACCTTTACCCCAAGCATCCTTCTAAAAGTAATCACAAAACTTTGTTTTTTTCAATTTATTGTCCAGCTTATGAAGGAGAGTAAGGAGGTTAGAGGGACTAGTCCAGAACCTAAGTGCACTCAACTGCAGCTAAATACCCCAGGATTCATTCAGTCACCCTAGGCTCTGATGTTCAATCACTAATTCAATTACTAATATTCATTGCACTGCTCTTAGGGTCCCCATACTTCATGACAAGTAGATGGCACAGCAATGTTGATTATAACCTCCTTCAGTATAAAGCTTTCTAGTTTCACTATGTTTCACTAAATTGACTAGAGTACATTAATCCCACCTTTCTCAAAAATCTCCAGAAAAATAATTTGTATTTAGAGCAGAACCTGGAATATAGCTTTTCTATAAGCATACATTCTCATAAGCACAGATAAGAAAATCCTCACTTAAAAAATTATTTTCTTACCTTTTCATTTATGTGCAGAAAAGAGTTAACATAGGAGGTTATGACTGCTGTCCTTAAAAAGGCTTTATTCTATGGTTGGCATCTGAGAAATTGATTAGGAAAATTTCCCTGAATGATAACAAGAGCTCTCTATACCTAAACTGATTGTAAAAACAATATGGTTTATGCTGAAGATCTGCTTTCCTTCTGTGAGTCTAGAATTTCAGTGACCGCAGTCACATGAGCACTATGTGCCAGTAGGACTGGCCCAGCATAAAACACTGGAGTCCTAGGCTCAGGTGAATGTTCCTGGTGGACATTTCACACATGTTTTATGGCTCACTGCTGGCAGAATTAATTGCATCCTGTGCAACTCCCCTGGGAGAGGACTTGTAGAAACTTATGACTGGTTTCCTCCAGATTTCACCTTGAGTGCCTTCCTCTTTGCCAATTTTGCTTTATATTCTTTCACTAGGATAAATCATAGCCATGAGTACACCCATATGCTGAGTCCCATGAGCCTATCTAGTAAATAATCAAATTTGGGGAATGGTCTTAGGGACCACTGACACAATCCACCTGAGGGTGAATTAAACTATCTGAATCTCTCTCAACATCTCTGCCTCTTGAAAGTCTTCTTCAGGATGCCAGAGAAAACACCATTCTCTTCCAGTAAGACAATGAAGATATAAATTAGAGGCATACTACAATGTAAACTTGCCCATCAAAATGATCTTGCCTAATAGGTAATAAGATTTAAAATATAGTCAGTAATCTGTGAGAACAGCAAAACGCTTTTTTCCAACAGGAAAAACTGAATAATATAAAAACACAAGCTGAGTAGAGGTCTAATATATTTTAAAAGCACTAGTATGGCAGAGAGATCAAACACGAAGTTGCAAGTGAGAACAACTGACTACCTAAAATAACTGTTTTTATTGAAAAAAACAACCTTGAAGGAAGTGAAGCTCTATACTCCTCCTCCTCCAAACCCAAGTCATTCTAAGAACTCACCTCCTACACATGATCATGGTCTGATATTTAATCTACAAATCTCTCTAGAGAAATCTGTGAGTACAGTAGGCAGAACCTTAAAAAAAAAAAAAAGCTCAAAAAGCTTCTCTGAAGGAAAAAAATATACCTCTGTTAGAGGCATTCTCTAGAGATATATTAATGAAATATAAACTGAAACTAAATGATTTGATGAGCTGCCAAAGAAAAGGACTATAGGAAGTATGTTTCTTGAATGATGGTCAAATAATAAATTTCAAGAATAACAATTTATAACCTAATTAGGAAATTAGGTTATGCTTTGAGGGATTCCCCAGTGGCTCAGATGGTAAAGCATCTGCCTGCAATGCAGGAGACCTGGGTTTGATCCCTGGGTCAGGAAGATCCCCTGGAGAAGGAAATGGCAGCCCACTCCAGTACTCTTGCCTGGAAAATCCATGGACGAAGGAGCCTGGTAGGCTATAGTCCATGGGGCTGCAAAGAGTCGGACATGACTGAGCAACTTCACTTTCCTTTCCTTTTAGGAAATTAGGTAGGCAAATCATACATCATGTTACATATGTGTGTCATAAATTTTTGTCAACATATTTAATGATATCTAATTTAATTTTTTAATCAGCTGTTACACAGAAATATTTTTTAAATAATTAAATGCATTTTTAACTTATAGCATTCACTCAGACAGTAGTTATAATTCAACCAACTTAAGTTACATGTGGAAAGTTCTTCTATGTTATTCTCATTTATATAATGAGAGTATAACATCATAAATTAACATCTTCCTAATACAAGAGTTTGAGATCCAAATTAGATTGTAAGCATGTTTTTCTATTTGATTCCTGGCACCTAGATCAATTCCTGGCAGTCAAACAATAAATGTTAATTACTGTTGTTTAAAACAAGGGGAGAAGTATGGTGGGGAAAGGTCTTGTGTAAATTGGACACTGCAACCTAATCCATTCTCTCTCTGTATGTTTAGAAGTTTTTCTAGAATCACTGCCCTTGCTTCTGCTAGAGCTTTCAAACCATTTCTAGCCTAGAATGAGAGTTAACCTATGTATATATTCTGTGCTTACTCTCTGATGTCACAGATTCTGCCTACAGTGTTTGCCTTCTTCATATCTTAGATGGATTCCCTAAACTTAACACTTACAGGACTTGGACATAAATTGAGATCACTCTGGATCCAAGGAAAAATTGAGATCATCCTGTCTTAATGGTAAGATCTCACCACTGTTCTGCCCATGTTCTTTCCATTCTTATTAGATAAACATGACAGTACAACTATAGCATTTCAGTCAGATTGGTTTTAGTAATAAAGGTTGATGCTAAGGAGTGTGTGTTAAGTATGTAGTATCTTCCCAAGTCATACTAAATAGTAAAATCTTGTTAACTTTGTGGTGAACTACCTCCTAAACTGCCAAACAGAAGGTACTTTTTTCCAGGATGACCATAAACACATCCTGAACTCTGTTAATTTTTACAACATAACCAGATTACTGGCCTTTACCAAAGATCATAAGTAACCACTGGATGAGAAAATACCCTGAGTGGAAGGGAGATTCTTAAGACTCCTAAAGTTCAACTGTTACTTCAAGGGAGGGTAATAGTTTGGCCTGTAGTTTGGCCTGCTTAGGTGCATGGTCACCTCCGGGAGTTGGTGATGGACAGGGAAGCCTGGCGTGCTGCAGTCCTGGGGGTTGCAGAGTTGGACACGACTAAGCAACTGAACTGACTTAACCTGCAGGCAGGCACAGGCACTCTAAGCCCTGGAGCTTCATCATGACTCCTCTATAATAGATTTAAATTTACACAGAGCACCCAAACTATTCTGCATGGTAGTTTGATGGCTCTGGATTTACACAAGGAACCACGTATCATCTTAAAATACTCTGTTAAACAGGACTCATGGCTGCCATCAAATCCAAGTCAAATCAGTTTCAGTAAAAACAAGGAGAGGAACGTATTGACTTGTGTGATTGGAGAGCAGAGGGACAGAGAACATGATATTCAACATAGATCATTGGGAGTCATTCCACCTCCCATCTCCATCTCTCAGTACTGTTTTTCTTTCTGTATCAGCTTCATTCCCTTAAAGTACTATAGGTATCTTTCACATAGCAGTGAAGAGCACCCATCATGAGTATTGGCCTCAATTCCAGCATTATAACATGAGGCTCAATGGCAGAGCCAGCTGCCTGTCCAACTTTAACATAATGACTAGCTCATGTGGGATTGCTTGCACACTACTCAAACAATCATTATTGTCATAACACACACGGTGTACGTATGGCCAAATCCCACCTCCTGTGATCAGAAGTGTGGAGTTCTGTTAGTGATAGCCCCATTAGAACCACACAGAGTGGATGTGGATGGTTCCTCTCTACACAAGGGATGCCAACCAGCTAAAATTTCTTATGCATACATTCACTTTAACTCTCTGTATCAAAGCCAAAGTTTGAAAGTAATAGCTAGAGTTACTGCCAGCATCATCTTTTCACTACATCCTGGCCACATTGGCCCCCTCGCTGTTCTAAACAAGTCATACACACTCCTGCCTCTGACCCTTCACACTTTCACTTGGCTTCCCCCAAGAAATCACATGGTTATTTCCTTACTTCCTTAACATCAGTGTTCAAGTATCACCTTCTCAGTGACGATCACACTAAAATGGCAATATTCTTATGCCTCTACACACATACACCTCTAATCTTCCTACCCAGCTTTAGCTTTTTCCTAAGCATTTATCACTATCTAATATACCCTGTGGGCGTCCCTGATGGCTTAGAGTAAAGAATCCACCTGCAATGCAGAAGACAAGGGTTCAATCCCTGGGTTGGGAAGATCCCCCTGGAAAAGGAAATGGCAACCCACTCCAGTATTCTTCTCTGGGAAATCTCATGGACAGAGGAGCTTGGTGGAACAGTCCATGGGGTTGCAAAAGAGCTGGACATGATTTAGCCACCAAACAACAACAATATACCCTGTATTTACTTATCTTACTATCTCAAGATCATAGCATATGAGAACAGAAACTTTTCTGTTTCATTACTCCATCATATATCTCCAGCACTTAGTACAGTGCCTAGCATGAATATTTGATGAATGAACAAATGATGGAATTGAGCAAGGGTGCCTTATCACTCTCAGTATCAAATGATATACACTACAGTATCACACAGGAAAGAGTATAGAACAGTACAGTCCATGGATACAGGCCTCATTTATCAACTTCTCTGGGCTACCATGGACTTGCCTGGTGGCTCAGATGGTAAAAAAATCCACACTCAGTGCAGGAGACCTGGGTTCAATCCCTGGGTCAGAAAGATCCCCTGGAGAAGGGAATCACTCCCTACCCCAGTATTCTTGCCTGGAGAACTCCATTGGACAGAGGAACCTGGTAGGCTACAGTCCATGGGATTGCAAAGAGTCAGACATGACTAAGGAACTAACACTTTGACTTCTGTTTTGCTGGGCTACCACAGTTTAGTGAGTATGTCTTGACCTCTGTGCTGTGGAACTAGATCAAGGGTGGGTTTTCCACAGTTCTCTGGGATGCCCCTAGGTCAATTCAAGCCCTTTCTCACATCCTAGTTATGTCTCTGCAATCTGCTGACTAAGCAGCTGCTTGATTTCTTAATCCACACTCCTTTTCCCCACAAGGACTTAAATCCTCTTCTGAATCATATGACACCCTGCCTAGCCAGGAGGTTTGATTCTGACTCCCAATTCAAAACTGTTAGCCAGGGTACTACTTCAGCCAGACAGACCACCTGGCAAGGTGCTGCCCACAATCAGAGACAGAATATTGCCAGAAAACAGGGAATACTGTTGCAACATCCATCTGCCAGACTGGATCCCCAACAATATTGATTTGGTCTGACATTCCTGGACTTTGAGAATTCTGTTGCAGGAAGGAGGACCCCTTCTAGAGCCTAAGGGTGGGCTCTCGTCAAATACTCAGAAATGAATTGTCTGAGGAGATACATGTGCTGACAAAGCGAGAGATTTTATTGGGAGAGATTTTATTAGGAAGGTGCACCCAGTGGAGAGCAGAAGCGTAAGTGAACCTAGGAGGACTGTTCTATCACGTGGCTCACAATCTCGGGTTTTGTGGTGATGAGATTAGTTTCTAGATTGTCTCTGGCCAATCATTCTGACTCAGGGTTCTTCCTGGTGGCCCATGCATCACCCAGCCAAGATGGATTTCACTTAGAAGGCTCCTGGAAGGATAGGATATATGGACTGGTGTCTCCTATTGACTTTTGACTTTACCCAAATTCTTTCAGCTGATGGTGGCCTGTTAGTTCCATGTTCCTTATCAGGCCCTCCTATCATAAAATAACTCATGCAAATAGTTACTCTGGTGCCTGGTCAGGCGGCGGTTTCAGTCAGTGTTTCCCCCAACAACTCCTCGTGCACCCTAAGATTCCCATTGCAGTGCCACAATGGGATTATCCCCTACGTCAGTTCCTCCAGTTTCCAGCTTCCCCCTCTGACTGCAGGCCTCATAGCGATGAATGCCCCATGCAGGCTTCCCAGAGTTCCTCTCAAACCCTGTAAGAACTAGCAAAAGTCTTTCATGCTTGGGTTTATTTCCACACCTGGGATCCCAAGGTTAAAAAGTAAATGGCACATATGAAAGCACTTTCAAAGTTCAGTGTTGAAAGTGTTAGTTGCTCAGTCATGTACAACTCTTTGTGACCCCATCGACTGTAACCCACCAGGCTCCTCTGTCCATGGAATTCTCTATGCAAGAAGACTGTAATGTGAAGCCATTCCCTTCTCCAAGGGATCTTCCTAACCTAGGGATTGAACTCAGTTCTCCAGCATTGTAGGTGGAGACACCAGGGAAGCCACCAGGGAAGCCCTCAAAGTTCAGAGTTGTCTGCGAATGTACCCACATACATTCAGTGAAAAAAAGGTGGACTATTTCATAAGTATTTTTGAGACAACTGGCTAACCATTCGGAAAAAAATTAAGCTGAATTCCTAGCAGACTCTTTTTATTAAAACAAACTCCAACTGTATGAAACATTTAACTGTAAAAAAAAACTTAAACCACTAGAATGAGAGATAGGTTAATTTGTTTATAATCCTAGAAAAATTTTCTAAACATAACACAAAGCTTAGAATGCTTAAGAGACTATTCAGTTTGGCCACTTACAAATTAAAAATCTACAATCAAAATCCTATGAAAAAGTCCAAAGTAAAAAAGTTGGGGAAAATATTTTTAAAACATGACAGATAAAAGGTCAATGTTCTCAATAACTAAACAGTTATTATAAATCATTTTAAAGTGAATAATATAATATAAAACATGACTTTTACAAAGTATATTTATTCTCTTTAATAATCAGGAATATATGAACTAAAAAAATGTTTTTTTTAATTTGTTCAAATATGTATGGCATGATTACACAACATTATAATAGCCTACTTTTATAATGCCTACTTTGATGCTATAAGATTTTGTTATTAGGAAGTAGTCCAGAGAAGGAAATAGCATCCCACTCCTGTACTCTTGCCTGGAAAATCCCATGGACAGAGGAGCCTGGTAGGCTACAGTTCATGGGATCACAAAGAGTCAGACACGACTGAGCGACTTTACTTCACTTCCATTGCAATTTCTTTAAAAGATAATTTTTCTACAGAAATATGAAAAATAGAAATGCACACAACCTATGCTCCAATCAAGTCCTCTTCTAGGGATGTGTCCTACTTCCACAAGTGTGAAAAAATCTCTCTTTATGAGGGCTCATCGTAGCACTGTTGTAACAACAAAACCTCATTAGTGATCAATAAGACATGGGGGAAATAAATGGAATAATGTGCCTCCATTAAAAACAATCATTTATATCAAGTATGTATTGATACAGAGAGACTTTCAAATACATTGTTTAAAAAATGTTAAGGCTTTAGAACAGTATTTTGAGTTAAATTACAAATATGGTAACATATATCCAAAACGTCTGGATGTTTACAATAAAGTGTTTTCTTACGGAGGCGTGAGACTAGGGGTTGGAGGAAAGCCTTAAGGCCTATCGCAAAGATCAACAAAAAATTAGCCGGCCAACAATTTCAGGCTACTTTGTTGCCTGAAACAACAAAGTCAAAGTTGTTGATCTTGTTCACTAATTTTTGTGTGACATTAACTCAAGAACTGCCCTGAATAGTCAATGAACAACCTGAGGAATCGCTCAAGAGAGCATGAGCTAACGTTGCTATGCTGTTTGCTGCTAAGGTTTTAGAAGACCCATCGTCTTTTAGGTAGAAATATCTTTCAGATACTCATTTTATCACGGTCCCTCTACCTCCCATTCCGCACTGATGAGTTTGAATGGCTTTAAGAAACTTCTGAAATAAAATGTCATTATGTAACTTAAATGAAACAACTATTGAACACCTGTGTAAACTGTTTTTTTTCTTTTACTATGTAAGAAATCTCTAAATTTTAATGACATTTCCTGCAGCTCTAGAGAAGAAGAATGAAGTACGAACTGTCTGAACCCTGAAAACCAGGTGCTGTTTGAACATTTCTCACCCGCCCTTTTCATTTCTGCGCAAGTGTTTTTTCAACAACCAGAAAGTGTGAAGAGTAAACCGCCCTGAAATCCACCAGAGCTTCACAAGTCTTCTTCTTCACTTGAGCCTCAGGGCTCACACAGCCAGATATGTTTTTTCAGCTCTGAAAAACGGTTAAACAACCTCCCCAAAGCGACATGCAAGTCAAAGGCACAGTTGTCAGGGCCAGAATGTGAAAAGCACCCAGCCACTTTTTCCCCCGCTGCGGGCAACACCTGTCTCCAGCTCTAGGTATACAAAGAATCTCTGCGGGAACCAAAGAGGCCATTAGAAACTACAATTCCCAGCAGCCTTAGCGGGATCCGGGTCACGCACGCGCATTTCAGATCCTGGGAATGAGGGCCCGAGGTGGGACTTCTGAAAGAGAAAAATGGCAGCTCGCCGGCTGCGGCCGGGCGTGAGCAAGCTGTTTGCTATGGGACCAGAGCTGGGGAGCGCAAGACGAGCTTACAGCGCGTTCCAGGCCTTCACGGAGGTTCTACGGCTGCCGAGCAAGCAGCTGACGAAGCTGGTCTTCCCGCTGCAAGAACTCCATGGGCATTTGGTCCCCGGCTCGAGGCCAGACCTTCACCTGAATATCTTCCACCCGAGCTTGGAGGACATCGCGCGGGCGGAGAGCTTCTTTACGGCCTCCGCCCGAAACCGCATCGAGTACCTCACCTCGGCGGTGCGTCTCGACCACGCCCCGGACCTTCGCCACCCGGAGGTGAACGCCGCAGCCGCCTGCGGGTACTGAGGGCTTGGGCTGTGATTTTGCTGTAACCTATTATCAACTAGCGATGTTAGTGGTAAAGAACCCGCCTGCCGATGCAGGTAGACATAAAAGACACAGGTTCGATCGCTGGGTCGGGAAGATCCGCTGGCGGAGGGCATGGCAGCCCACTCCAGTATTCATGCCTGGAGAATCCCTTGAACAGAGAAGCCTGACAGGCTGAAGTCCATAGGGTCACCCAGAGTCGGACAGGACTGAAGCAACTTAGCATGCCTGCCTGCATTATCAGCAGGCCAGAGATACTAGCTTTGTATGGACGTGGTATCATTATTGTAACAAAATAAGTAGATATGGGTTTAATTATTTTGGTGAGTGAGTGAGAGAAAGTCACTCAGTCGTGTCCGACTCTTTGCGAGACCATGGACTATACAGACCATGGAATTCTCCAGGCCAGAATACTGGAGTGGGTAGCCGTTCCCTTCTACAGGGGATGTTCCCTTCTCCAGGGGATCTTCTCAACCTAGGGATCGAACCCAGGTCTCCCGCATTGCGGGCGGATTCTTTACCAGCTGAGCCACAAGGGAAGCCCAATTATTTTGGTAGTGAATATGAAAGACTTTAGAAGGCGATTAAAAATTAATCATTTATCTTTTTTGTTTTTAAGTAGGGAAAACATGCCGAGACAAACTGGAAAAAGTGAAGAATACAAAAAATAGAGTAGTTTTACAAATGAAGTGATCCTTATCAATACATAATTTTCACTCAATCTGAATTTCCTGTCATGTGCAAAAAAAATCATATATAGATGGCAATAATCTGTAAGATTTTCAAAACAGCTTCAGTGGAATTCAGTGAGTGTGCATTTTATGCATGTCCTGCAGTTTAATATTTTGTTCTGTCTGTTAAAAGAAGGCTCAGGCCTCCGTTATTTGTGATAACCGCACCATTGCACTGGAACTTTTCCACTCGAACTCTACAATAATTTAAGAAGAGTATATAAATCACTTAATGATTTGGAGACAGCATTGCTTTTCCATTTTTAAATTACTGGACTTCTGTGTAATTTCTTTTTAATTTAGTTTTTTAATCTATATTATCTGATTTAATCTGGTAGGACATTTGAAATTTATACAGCATCCAAAGCAATTTATTTTGGAGGACTGACCACAGTTTTGCAAAATATATAGCACTGCTGGCTCCTGCTCACTAAATGCCACCCAATCATATTAATAACCCAAAATGCCCTCCTATTAATAATCAAATATGCCCTTACAAATTTTGAAAACACCCCCAGGGGGCGGTACCGCCCTCATTTAGGAGCACTGATTGGTTGTACCCTCTTCAGTACTTTTAGAAAGCAAAGCCATGTGTATTAATGGTTAGTCTCAAAAATACTTTGTTGCTTTCTACACTCACACTAAAGGAGAAAAGCATAAATGGAACAAGAAAGGTCAAGAGAAAGAAATAATTATGATGTCGTAATGGTGTACTTGGAGAGTTTGTGGGAAAATGGGGTTTCAAACAGGAGTGACTTTAGAGCCAGTTTTGTTGAAATGCATGTAATTGTTAACTTCAAAAAGCTTTGAAAATATGATATTCTTAATAAATGTTGCAGATGTTCTTGAGTGGCATGTAATTAAAAGCACGGGTACAGATATAGATGTCTGGATTTCAGTTTCCAGCTTCTTCACTTTCTAACTGTATAATTTGGGGCTGGATATTGAATCTCTCTGCTTCTGGTTTTATCACCTGTAAAATGAGAATACTTTTACAGTTTATGGGACAGATAACTTATAATATTATCTGTCTCATAGGGATATTGTAAAGAGTAAATAAGAAAATAACAAGTGCTTTTAAAACAGTACCTGCCACATTGAAATCATTTAATATATAGTAGCTATATATTAGAATTTGAAGGTTGACTAACCATAAGCTACTTTTTTATGGTTAGTCAAGGCTAAATAGTATTTACAGATTTTTACAGGTAATATGGGTTGGCCAAAAAGTTCATTTGGGTTTTACTGTACCAGCTTACAGAAAAACCCAAATGAACTTTTTGGCCAACCCAATACACTAATACTCAATTATCTTCCTTTTGCCTGTATAAGGTGTGTTTTATAGGCAGAAGCAATGTTGGAAAATCCTCTCTAATAAAGGCTTTGTTTTCACTTGCCCCAGAGGTTGAAGTTAGAGTCTCCAAAAAACCGGTATGTCAAAATTTAAAACATATCTGAACTACCTCTGAATTGACTAAGATGACTAATAAATATGGGGGGTGGGGCGGGGGGTGGGCGGTTAGAAACCATAATTGCTAAGTTCCTAGAAAAGTGATTTCTTTCAAACAAGTGCTAATGTAAGACATTTCATTAATGCCTGCATATTTCTCTGAAGAAAATGGAAGTATATCTGGATTTATTTTAGTAACCTGGCCAGTATCTTGAGGAAATTTTCCTTGGTCGACTTTTCTCAAGAGTTGTTCCATTGTCATTCTTTATTTGCTTCTATGAGAATGCTCACCTAGTTCTACATTGATTTTTAAAGGAAACAGCTTTCAAGTGTATTTTTTTTTCCTCCTATAATCTTTAATACCTAGCTAACTCATATATATATACGAATCAGGCACTTCCCAGTTTACCCAGGGCCAAATTTATGTGCCTAATATCCCAGTCAGTCTGCTGTAGTAGCTTTTTGTCATTTTCTCATTTCCTCTGCTTCCTTTTCAATAATACAGACTCTACCAATATTTAAGGTACCCTCTCCTCACCCCAGGTCCCCTCACCTATCTATCCTTGGCAAAATGTTCCTACCAACCCAGTCCTCACTGCCCCCATTTCCTTACATTAGAACCCTTCCCTGAGGCTTCACTAGTCTTTTCTTGCTCCCAGTTTCTTCACATAGTTGATTCCCTGATACTACCTCTGATGACTGTAGTCATTTGTTAACCCTCCTATCCTTACTCCCTTGTGCCCTGCCTCATCAAATGCCATAGTTCAACTCTCACTTCTAGGTAGGGGTGTTCCCTTTCTGCTGTGAGAAGGCAATGGAAGAACTGTATTCTTGACATTTCTAATCTGATAATTCTAAAGTTATTTTCCTATAGACAGACACATAAGCTGCCTGGGAACCTGAGCATCATTTATAAAACCTCTCCTGAGTTCTGAACAGTTGACTTTTAAAGTTTTTTGTCATAATTTTTCTTTTTCTGATTAATAATTGTCCGTGGACAGAAAACCACGTGAATAAACTATTTTTATCATCTTTACATTAGTTGTAGTTGCACAAGTACTTTACAGTTGTACATGCTTTTTTAAAAATGGCTTAATGAAAGCACCAAACCCATCTAATAAAACATTCAAATTGATTTTAGGCAAGTAATAGTCTAGCTACACTATCAAACTTTGCATCTAGTTTTTATGAAAACTTGTATGACTGACAGTAAGCATTTAATTTATCCTGTCTGTGCATTAATTCATTTAAAGTGGAGATAATTCTTTAAAGTGGAAATATATTATCCATCAGAGAATATTGACTAATGCAGTCATACTATTTAGACCAGTATAACTTTTTCACTGGGAGAGAACTAATGAAATAGGAAGACTTGAAAATATTTTGCCTGCGTATTTCTAATATGGAATTTGAAGTTCTTAAATCATATAGATTCTCTTTAAAAAAATGAATTGGAAGGAGGAAGTAGTATCATCTAAGCTTATCTCCAGCCACTTCTCTTCTGTTTCTTTTTCCTGTATCGTCATCTGCATAGGGTTATATACAGAATACTTTTATGTGTTTAATAAGTAATTATTGATTGAACAGAAAATATTTTGAGTCATGAAATATATAAAGGACATATTTTAAGAAACTTATGTTTACATTTACTTTATCAGGGCCATACAAAGAAAATTAATTTTTACAAAGTTGGAAAATACTTTACATTGGTGGACATGCCAGGTTATGGCTATAGAGCACCTGAAGATTTTGTTGACATGGTAGAAACCTACCTAAAAGAACGAAAGAAGTAAGAAGCTTTTTTTCCTTATAATTGTTATATTTAACCCCTAAACATGTTTTTATGAATAGAACATTCTATACATGATGAACTCTTCAGTTTTATCAAATAACTTTTCTAGAAAGTTTACTTTATTCTCATAATATTCTGTACTGTTTCGGAGGAAGGTAAGTACTGTCTGCTTAGTTTTTTTCCTGTAAATTATTTTAAACTTAAATTCAATTGTTTTCCTTTATTGAGACTATAAGTAGTACATCAGCAGACTTTATTAATTTTTTATACCAAACTCTTAGCTGGCTATTTTTAAAAATGAAATTTGTTGGTTAATGGGGTGTTTACCAGATTTAAATAAACTTCAGTAAATTCTGGTTATTCTTAATATACTTCTGACATCACAGCCTCGATAAATACTACCTTTATTTGTCTCCATAGTTAGCCAGGTAGCAGGTCTATGCTTCAAGCATTGCACAATATATGGAAAAATTAATGTTAAACTTTTGAAGTATAAAAAAGTGTTTGTAAGTAATTTGCTTGTTGTATCTTAACATAGAAGCTAAGATAAAATACTTACACAAGAAAATACAAAATATAATGTGTTTGGTTTTGTTATTTGCTAGTCTTAAAGTAATATTTGAAGACTTAGACACTTTTACGATAACTTACAGTTAACTGGGTCCCTGTTTCATTCTCCCACTAGAGTTCAGTCACTTAGAGGAAGGGGCTCATTCATCTTTGTATCCAGTTCTAGGCAGAGTGTCATATGTTCAATATATGCTATTGAAATAATATTAATGAGTCTAGCTATTGAACGTAACCAACACTGAGACCTGTTGGAACTTGGATGGACTTCATGGTAAATTAAGAAGTCCTTTTGCCTAAAGAAATTTTAAAATTTTGATCTGATAATTTTTCAAAAGACAATTTCTTAGTATAGTGAAGGTCGGGGTGGGGAGTGGAAATGAATGAGTATATTTTTCTTTGCTGTTAATCTTCATTTCTGCATTCCTACAGTTTGATGAGAACATTTTTATTAGTGGATAGTGTTGTTGGAATTCAAAAAGCAGACAGTATTGCCATAGAAATGTGTGAAGAATTTGCATTACCTTATGTGGTAAGTGTTTCTTTTGACTCATGGTTTGCACTCAGAAATATGAGTTCCCTGTGTGTCTGTCTTTTTAATAAATGAGTAGGTCTCTCCTCCTCAAAAAATGAAGGAGTACCTTTTAAACTGTCTTTTCAATTATTAGCCATTAATATTAAAATAAGTTCTGTGGTACTTTTATTCCCTTTCCTTCTCCTAGCTTTTAAATTCTCAAAATTATAGTCAAAGTTTTCTAAACTGTTCATCTAGTGATTCTAAATGCTTTTCCTTGTTTTTTTGTTGTTGTTTGTTTTTTCTTTTTTAAATGTCTATTAACATTCGCTAAAACTCCTTAGTTAGTTAAGTCGCTCAGTCGTGTCCGACTCTTTGCGACCCCGTGGACTGTAGCCCACCAAACTCCTCCATCCATGGGATTCTCCAGGCAAGAATACTGGAGTGGGTTGCCAATTCCTTCTCCAGGGGATCTTCCTGACCCTGGGATCGAACCCAGCTCTCCCACATTGCAGGCAGACGCTTTAACCTCTGAGCCACCAGGGAAGCCCTAAAACTACTTACTAGCTCTTTAATAGCAGCTTGGCACTCAGCAGTGGCCACAGGACTGGAGAAGGTCAGTTTTCATTCCAATCCCAAAGAAAGGCAATCCCAAAGAATGCTCAAACTATTGCACAATTGCACTCATCTCACACACTAGTGAAGTAGTGTTTAAAAGTCTCCAAACCAGTCTTCAGCAATACGTGAACGGTGATGTTCAAGCTGGATGTAGAAAAGGCAGAGGAAACAGAGAGCAAATTGACAACAACCACTGGATCATCGAAAAAGGAAGAGAGTTCCAGAAAAACATCTATTTCTGCTTTATTGACTATGCCAAAGCCTTTGACTGTGTGGATCACAGTCAACTGTGGAAAATTCTGAAAGAGATAGGAATACCAGACACCTGACCTGCCTCTTAAGAAAACTGTATGCATGTCAGGAAGCAACAGTTAGAACTAGACATGGAACAACAGGCTGGTTACAAATAGGAAAAGGAGTACGTCAAGGCTGCATTCTGTCACCCTGCTTATTTAACTTACATGCAGAGTACATCATGAGAAACGCTGGGCTGGAGGAAGCACAAGCTGGAATCAAGATTGCCGGGAGAAATATCAGTAACCTCAGATATGCAAATGATACAACCCTTACGGCAGAAAGTGGAGAAGAACTAATGAGCCTCTTGATGAAAGTGAAAAAGTTGGCTTAAAACTCAACATTCAGAAAACTAAGATCATGGCATCTGGTCCCATCACTTCATGGGAAATAGATGGGGAAACAGTGGAAACAGTGGCTGACTTTATTTTTCTGGGCTGCAAAATCACTGCAGATGGTGATATCAGTCATGAAATTAAAAGACGCTTGCTCCTTGGAAGGAAAGTTATGACCAACCTAGACAGCATATTAAAAAAGCAGAGACATTACTTTGCCAACAAAGGTCCTTCTAGTTAAGGCTGTGGTTTTTCCAGTGGTCATGTATGGATCTGAGAGTTGGACTGTGAAGAAAGCTGAGCACCGAAGAATTGATGCTTTTGAACTGTGATGTTGGAGAAGACTCTTGAGAGTCCCTTGGACTGCAAGGAAATCCAACCAGTCCATCCTAAAGAAGATCAGTCCTGGGTGTTCATTGGATGGACTGATGTTGAAGCTGAAGCTTCAATTCTTTGGCCACCTGATGCGAAGAGTTGATTTCATTGGAAAAGACCCTGATGCTGGGAAAGATTGAAGGCAGGAGGAGAAGGGGACGACAGAGGATGAGATGGTTGGATGGCATCACTGACTCGATGGACATGGGTTTGGGTGGACTCTGGGAGTTGGTGATGGACAGGGAGACCTGGCGTGCTGCTGTTCATGGGGTCATAAAGAGTCAGACACGACTGAGCGACTGAACTGAACTGAACTGGCAGATAGTACTTATCAGAATGT
The DNA here is from genome assembly GCF_910594005.1 of Cervus elaphus. Classification (NCBI taxonomy): domain Eukaryota; kingdom Metazoa; phylum Chordata; class Mammalia; order Artiodactyla; family Cervidae; genus Cervus; species Cervus elaphus. Next base: position 60,573,236 of record NC_057833.1, on the reverse strand, counting down.
AAATGAAACTGCAACTGAAAAATTTGCTAATTTGGAATTTAAGAACATCACAAAAATTCAGTAGGCTCTGGCACACAAAGGTAGGATGTTTATATTCTTAAGGAAAAGAAAATTTCTTATGAGAATATCTTACCTGTTCTTCCTGTTATTTACCCTAGAATAGAATACAGATTGGTGGTTGGTGTCTGCAATTATTTTGTTTTGTATGTTTTTCAGATTAAATGGCAGTCTTATAACTTATTTTCAAAAAATGTCAAAAAAACACTAAAATGTAGTGGGTTTGCAGTTTAATGCAAATCAAACCATGTTACCAGTCAAAAAGCTATTTGCATTTGTGGGGTTATGGAATTCTTGGAGTTTGCAAATGCCCTTTGAAACATTAGAGATAATTTATAGTTATGAGGAGCCAAAGGACTGATAAACATAGTCTACATAGTAAAAAAAAAAAAAAAGAAAAGAAAAGCCCAAATATCCCCCAACCAGTCTTTTTTTTTTTTTCATCTATTTTTATTAGTTGGAAGCCAATTACTCTACAACATTGTAGTGGGTTTTGTCATACATTGACATGAATCAGCCATGGAGTTACATGTATTCCCCATCCCGATCCCCCTCCCACCTCCCTCTCCACCCGATCCCTCTGGGTCTTCCCAGTGCACCAGGCCCGAGCACTTGTCTCATGCATCCAACCTGGGCTGGTGATCTGTTTCACTATAGATAATATACATGTTTCGATGCTGTTCTCTCAAAACATCCCATGCTCTCCTTCTCCCACAGAGTTCAAAAGTCTGTTCTGTGCATCTGTGTCTCTTTTTCTGTTTTGCATATAGGGTTATCGTTACCATCTTTCTAAATTCCATATATATGTGTTAGTATGCTGTAATGGTCTTTATCTTTCTGGCTTACTTCACTCTGTATAATGGGCTCCAGTTTCATCTATCTCATTAGAACTGATTCAAATGAATTCTTTTTAACGGCTGAGTAATATTCTATGGTGTATATGTACTACAGCTTCCTTATCCATTTGTCTGCTGATGGGCATCTAGGTTGCTTCCATGTCCTGGCTACTATAAACAGTGCTGCGATGAACATTGGGGTGCACGTGTCTCTTTCAGATCTGGTTTCCTCAGTGTGTATGCCCAGAAGTGGGATTGCTGGGTCATATGGCAGTTCTATTTCCAGTTTTTTAAGGAATCTCCACACTGTTCTCCATAGTGGCTGTACTAGTTTGCATTCCCACCAACAGTGTAAGAGGGTTCCCTTTTCTCCACACCCTCTCCAGCATTTACTGCTTGTAGACTTTTGGATAGCAGCCATCCTGACTGGCATGTAATAGTACCTCATTGTGGTTTTGATTTGCATTTCTCTGATAATGAGTGATGTTGAGCATCTTTTCATGTGTTTGTTATCCTTCTGTATGTCTTCTTTGGAGAAATGTCTGTTTAGTTCTTTGGCCCATTTTTTGATTTGGTCATTTATTTTTCTGGAATTGAGCTGCAAGAGTTGCTTGTATATTTTTGAGATTAATCCTTTGTCTGTTGCTACATTTACTATTATTTTCTCCCAATCTGAGGGCTGTCTTTTCACCTTACTCATAGTTTCCTTTGTTGTGCAAAAGCTTTTAAGTTTCATTAGGTCCCATTTGTTTATTTTTGCTTTTATTTCCAATATTCTGGGAGGTGGGTCATAGAGGATCCTGCTGTGATTCATGTCGGAGAGTGTTTTGCCTATGTTCTCCTCTAGTTTTATAGTTTCTGGTCTTACATTTAGATCTTTAATCCATTTTGAGTTTATTTATGTATGTGGTGTTAGAAAGTATTCTAGTTTCATTCTTTTACAAGTGGTTGACCAGTTTTCCCAGCACCACTTGTTAAAGAGGTTGTCTTTTTTCCATTGTATATCCTTGCCTCCTTTGTCAAAGATAAGGTGTCCATAGGTTCATGGATTTATCTCTGGGCTTTCTATTCTGTTCCATTGATCTATATTTCTGTCTTTGTGCCAGTACCATACTGTCTTGATGACTGTGGCTTTGTAGTAGAGCCTGAAGTCAGGCAGGTTGATTCCTCCAGTTCCATTCTTCTTTCTCAAGAATACTTTGGCTATTTGAGGGTTTTTGTATTTCCATACAAATTGTGAAATTATTTGTTCTAGTTCTGTGAAAAATACCGTTGGTAGCTTGATAGGGATTGCATTGAATCTATAGATTGCTTTGGGTAGTATAGCCATTTTGACAATATTGATTCTTCCAATCCATGAACATGGTATATTTCTCCATCTGTTTGTGTCCTCTTTGATTTCTTTCATCAGTGTTTTACAGTTTTCTATGTATAGGTCTTTTGTTTCTTTAGGTAGATGTACTCCTAAGTATTTTATTCTTATTGTTGCAATGGTGAATGGTATTGTTTCCTTAATTTCTCTTTCTGTTTTCTCCTTGTTAGTGTATAGGAATGCAAGGGATTTCTGTGTGTTAATTTTATATCCTGCAACTTCACTATATTCATTGATTAGCTCTAGTAATTTTCTGGTAGAGTCTTTATGGTTTTCTATGTAGAGGATCATGTCATCTGCAAACAGAGAGAGTTTCACTTCTTCTTTTCCTATCTGGATTCCTTTTACTTCTTTTTCTGCTCTGATTGCTGTGGCCAAAACTTCCAAAACTGTGTTGAATAGTAGTGGTGAGAGTGGGCACCCTTGTCTTGTTCCTGATTTCAGGGGAAATGCTTTCAATTTTTCACCATTGAGGGTAATGCTTGCTGTGGGTTTGTCATATATAGCTTTTATTATGTTGAGGTATGTTCCTTCTATTCCTGCTTTCTGGAGAGTTTTAATCATAAATGGGTGTTGAATTTTGTCAAAGGCTTTCTCTGCATCTATTGAGATAATCATATGGTTTTTATCTTTCAATTTGTTAATGTGGTGTATTACATTGATTGATTTGTGGATATTAAAGAATCCTTGAATTCCTGGGATAAAGCCCACTTGGTCATGGTGTATGATGTTTTTAATATGTTGTTGGATTCTGTTTGCTAGAATTTTGTTAAGGATTTTTGCATCTATGTTCATCAGTGATATTGGCCTGTAGTTTTCTTTTTTTGTGGCATCTTTGTCTGGTTTTGGAATTAGGGTGATGGTGGCCTCATAGAATGAGTTTGGAAGTTTATGTTCTTCTGCAATTTTCTGGAAGAGTTTGAGTAAGATAGGTGTTAGCTCTTCTCTAAATTTTTGGTAGAATTCAGCTGTGAAGCCATCTGGTCCTGGGCTTTTGTTTGCTGGAAGATTTCTGATTACAGTTTCGATTTCCTTGCTTGTGATGGCTCTGTTAAGATCTTCTATTTCTTCCTGGTTCAATTTTAGAAAGTTATACTTTTCTAAGAACCTGTCCATTTCTTCCAAGTTGTCCATTTTATTGGCATAGAGCTGCTGGTAGTAGTCTCTTATGATCCTTTGTATTTCAGTGTTGTCTGTTGTGATCTCTCCATTTTCATTTGTAATTTTGTTGATTTGTTTCTTCTCCCTTTGTTTCTTAATGAGTCTTGCTAATGGTTTGTCAATTTTGTTTATTTTTTCAAAAAACCAGCTTTTAGCTTTGTTGATTTTTGCTATGGTCTCTTTAGTTTCTTTTGCATTTATTTCTGCCTTAACTTTTAAGATGTCTTTCCTTCTACTAACCCTGGGGTTCTTCATTTCTTCCTTCTCTAGTTGCTTTAGGTGTAGAGCTGGGTTATTTATTTGACTTTTTTCTTATTTCTTGATGTAGGCCTGTAATGCTATGAATCTTCCCCTTACCACTGCTTTTACAGTGTCCCATAGGTTTTGGGTTGTTGTGTTTTCATTTTCATTCATTTCTATACATATTTTGATTTCTTTTTTGATTTCTTCTATGATTTGTTGGTTATTCAGAAGCGTGTTATTTAGCCTCCATATGTTTGAATTTTTAATGGTTTTTTTCCTGTAATTGAGATCTAATCCTAATGCACTGTGGTCAGAAAAGATGACTGGAATGATTTCAGTTTTTTTGAATTTTCCAAGACCAGATTTATGGCCCAGGATGTGATCTATTCTGGAGAAGTTTCCGCGTGCACTTGAGAAAAAGGTGAAGTTGATTGTTGTGGGGTGAAACGTCCTATAGATGTCAGTAAGGTCTAGCTGGTCCATTGTGTCATTTAAAGTTTGTGTTTCCTTGTTAATTTTCTGTTTAGTTGATCTATCCATAGGTGTGAGTGGGGTATTAAAGTCTCCCACTATTATTGTATTACTGTTAATTTCCTCTTTCATACTCGTTAGCGTTTGCCTTACATATTGCAGTGCCCCTATGTTGGGTGCATATATATTTGTAATTGTTATATCTTCTTCTTGGATTGATCCTTTGATCATTATGTAGTGTCCTTCTTTGTCTCTTTTCACAGCCTTTATTTGAAAGTCTATTTTATCTGATATGAGTATTGCGACTCCTGCTTTCTTTTGGTCTCCGTTTGTGTGAAATATTTTTTTCCAGCCCTTCACTTTTAGTCTGTATGTGTCTCTTGTTTTGAGGTGGGTCTCCTGTAGACAGCATATATAGGGGTCTTGTTTTTGTATCCATTCAGCCAGTCTTTGTCTTTTGGTTGGGGCATTCAACCCATTTACATTTAAGGTAATTATTGATAGGTGTGGTCCCGTTACCATTTACTTTGTTGTTTTGGGTTCACGTTTATACAGCCTTTCTGTGTTTCCTGTCTAGAGAAGATCCTTTAGCATTTGTTGAAGAGCTGGTTTGGTGGTGCTGAATTCTCTCAGCTTTTGCTTGTCTGTAAAGCTTTTGAATTCTCCTTCATATCTGAATGAGATCCTTGCTGGGTACAGTAATCTAGGTTGTAGGTTATTCTCTTTCATTACTTTAAGTATGTCCTGCCATTCCCTTCTAGTCTGGAGGGTTTCTATTGATAGATCAGCTGTTATCCTTATGGGAATCCCTTTGTGTGTTGTTTGTTGTTTCTCCCTTGCTGCTTTTAATATTTGTTCTTTGTGTTTGATCTTTGTTAATTTGATTAATATGTGTCTTGGGGTGTTTCGCCTTGGGTATATCCTGTTTGGGACTCTCTGGGTTTCTTGGACTTGGTGGCTATTTCCTTCCCCATTTTAGGGAAGTTTTCAGCTATTATCTCCTTGAGTATTTTCTCATGGCCTTTCTTTTTGTCTTCTTCTTCTGGGACTCCTATGATTTGAATGTTGGGGCATTTCACATTGTCCCAGAGGTCCCTGAGGTTGTCCTCATTTCTTTTGATTCTTTTTTCTTTTTTCCTCTCTGCTTCATTTATTTCCACCATTTTATCTTCTACCTCACTTATCCTGTCTTCTGCCTCCATTATTCTACTGTTGGTTCCCTCCAGAGTGTTTTTTATCTCATTCATTGCATTATTCATTTTTAATTGACTCTTTTTTATTTCTTCTAGGTCTTTATTAAACATTTCTTGCATCTTCTCAATCTTTGTCTCCAGGCTATTTATCTGTAACTCCATTTTGTTTTCAAGATTTTGGATCATTTTTATTATCATTATTCTATATTCTTTTTCAGGTAGATTCCCTATCTCCTCCTCTTTTGTTTGACTTGGTGGGCATTTTTCATGTTCCTTTACCTGTTGGGTATTTCTCTGCCTTTTCATCTTGTTTAGATTGCTGTGTCTGGAGTGGGCTTTCTGTATTCTGGAGGTCTGTGGTTCCTTTTTATTGTGGAGGTTTTACCCAGTGGGTGGGGTTGGACGATTGGCTTGTCAAGGTTTCCTGGTTAGGGAAGCTTGCGTCAGTGTTCTGGTGCATGGAACTAGATTTCTTCTCTCTGGAGTGCAATGGAGTGCCCAGTAATGAGTTTTGAGATGGGTCTGTGTGTTAGGTGTGACCTTGGACAGCCTGTATGTTGACGTTCAGGGCTATGTTCCTGCGTTGCTGGAGAATTCGCGTGGTATGTCTTGCTCTGAAACTACTGCCTCTTGGGTGGTGGTTGGTTTTAGTGTAGGTATGGAGGCTTTTGGACGGTCTCTTATTACTTAATGTTCCCTGTAGTCAGGAGTTTTCTGGTGTTCTCAGGTTTTGGACTTAAGTCTCCTGCCTCTGGATTTCAGTTTTATTCTTCCAGTAGTCTCAAGACTTCTCCAACTATACAGCACTGATAATAAAACTTCTAGGTTAACGGTGAAAAGATTCTCCACCGTGAGGGACACCCAGAGAGGTTCACAGAGTTACATGAAAAAGAGGAGAGGGAGGAGGGAGATAGAGATGAGCAGGAGGCGAAAAAGGGGGACTCAAGAGGAGAGAGACAGATCTACGCAGTTGTCTGTTTCCAGAGTGTTCTCCGTAGCCCAGACACCCACAGAGATTCACAGAATTGGATTGGGAAGAGAAGGGGAAAGGAGGAAATAGAGGTGTTCTGAGGTACAAAATGGAGAGTCAGAATTGGGAGAGAGTAATCAACACACTCCAGAATAGAAATGGGAACTGAATATTGGATTCTTAAATGTCCAAAATTTGTATCACATACTGAAAAACAAAGATTAAAAATCTAGCATAGAGGTTAGACTCTTTACAATACATATTAAAAACAAAAACACAAAAAATTTTAGCAATATATATGAAGTTTGGTTTAATAATAGGGCTTCTCTTTTTTTTTTTTTGCAAGGTTATAGTGAAATGAAAATGAAAATTAAGGAGTAGTAGAGGAGTAATAGAGGACTTTAGAAGGAAATAAGAGAAAAAGAAAAAAGAAAAGAAAAAATTAAAAAAACAAGAAAAACAATTTTTCCTAATTGAAAAAAATCATAAAAATCTATGAAAATGAAAGTTAAGGAGTAATGGGGTGGTAATAGGGAATTTTAAAAGAAAATAAAAGAGAAAAAATAGAAAAGAAAAGAAAAAAAAATTTTTTATAATTAAAAAAAAAAAGTAGAAATATATTTAGGAATTTCTCTGGAGCTGTTGCGGTCAGTGTGGGTTCGGTTCAGTTTCAGATAGCTCCTCGTTCCAGCTTACACTTCTCGATATCTACAGGCCCCTTCCGGTGTAGTCAGTGTTCTCTACAGGGGTTTTAATCTGTTGCACTGGTCCCTTCTGAAGCAGTTCCCTTGGTTTTTTTGGCTTCTGTTTGCTGGTCTCTTCAGGGCCTAATTTCCGCCCTGACATACGCGGGCGGAAGTGGTCTGTTGTTCAGGTTGCTAGTTCCGTCGCGCTTCAGGGAGGGGCTGGCGCTGCTTTCCCCGTCTAGGCTGCTCAGGCTCCCGGCTGCTCTATATGGAGCGTGCCCTGCGCTGCGCGTGGTTCCAGCCCTCGGGTTTTCCACAAAAGCGTGGACTCAGCTGCGCCTGCGTTTTGTGCCTTCCCCGGCCCAAGCAGCTCAGGCAGCCAGGAGTTTGACGGGCGCACTCTCCCTGGGTGTGGCGTGCCTTCTCCCCACCGTGGTCCCAGCCTCAGTTTCGGCCGACACCAGTTAGGTGCGTGCGCCTTCTCCCCTCCGCGTCCCCAGCTCCAGTCCCTGCCCGTGCTGGTCGGGTGCGTGCGCCCTGTGTCTAGCCGCGACCCTCCCGGATGTCGACCATCCAGAATCTCGGGAAGTCTTTGGTTAGAAACTGGAGGCCTGTTTGCAGTGTGGTAAGGGATGCAGTCCTTGGGGCCGAGCCTGCCCGTTTCCCCTACCCCCTGCCACCTGCGTCCAGCGGGGCTAGCTCCTCTGGACTTGCTCGGTCCCTTTGTTCTGTGAACGGCCAGCAGTGTGTTCAGGCCGGTTAATTTTCTCTCTCTCTTTTGATGTCCCACAGTTTAAGTTGGTAGCTCACAAAAGCTCCCTCCGATTGCCCTCGGGGCACTCAAGCCCAGTCCTTACCATAAGCAATGCTGCCCGCTCCTCTCCCTTCCGCCCCCACTTGCTGGTGGCGGATGCGGGCGTCTGGGGTACCTTTCTGCTGGGAGTTGCTTTTAGGCACGTAATCTGTGGGTTTTATTTATTTTTCCCCTCACACTTAGGTTGCCCTCTGAGATTCAAAAACTTCCCCCAGACCCGCCAGTGCGAGGGTTTCCTGGTGTTCGGAAACTTCCTCTATTAAGACTCCCTTCCCGGGACGGGTCTCCATCCCTAGCTCTTTTGTCTTTCTTTTTATCTTTTATATTTTGTCCTACCTCCTTTCGAAGACAATGGGCTGCTTTTCTGGGCGCCTGATGACCTCAGCTAGCGATCAGAAGTTGTTTTGTGAAGTTTGCTCTGCATTCAATTGTTCTTTCAATGAATTTGTAGGGGAGAAAGTGGTCTGCCTGTCCCAAGATGGTCTCTGCCATCTTGGCTCCTCCCCCCCCAACCAGTTTTATTGATAATGTAATAATTTACTCCTAATTTGATGTCATAGATACATGTTGTGAAATCATATTTTTTCTTCAGTTTTAACTTTTAAGAAAATATAAGCCTTTTTCTTTGTAAAAGAAGTTGTGATAGAGGAATTAGGTATCAGCATATTTATCTTTATGAAGAAAGACTTCTACTTTCTGCTTCTCACTCCTTCTGCCATTAATATTTTTTATGTTGTATAGTTTATTTATGATCATTATATTTTATTTTAATCATTTATATATTTTTATAACTGAAAAGCATAAATGGTTAGTCAAGAAATTTAATTTTATAGAGATTTCCTAGGAAAACTTCTGAAAAATACATCAAGGTTTTTACCTTTTAATTAATTTTGTAATCATCACACCTTGATCTTTCTCTAGTATGTAATTGTCTTTGAGTAAGTAAATTATTTAAAGTATTATATTTGCTGTTAACCGTAGTAAATTCTAGGCTTACTTGGAGTATTATCTTTATTTAAGTTGGAATATAACTACAGTGGCTACAACCTACAAATAACCTGATTTCTAATTTTTCCTTTAAATTTAACATATAAGGTAGAACAATTCAATATTTCAAAAATGATTATAAATTGGTAGTTTTATGTGTATGAAGCTAATAATACTTCTCTGTCTTAGACCACAAAATAAATAGTGATCACATGAAACATTTGGTGTATAGCAATGGCAAATATGGCCCCAGGGTTCTATACACTGGTCTTGAATCCAAGATATTATGGCCCTGTGTGGTTAAAGCATTGGAAACAGCAAACACATAGTGTATGCTTTATATGTTGCATATATTAATTTATTTAATCTTTACAGCAGCTCCTTTAGAAGGTATTGCTTTTATTTTTATAGATGAGGAAACAAGTACAGAGAGATTAAGAAACTTGCATAGGTCACCTAGTTGTTATTGAAATTGTGTAACTAAAATGTATAAACTGTATATTAAGAAATAACAGTTGACCCTTGAACAGTATGGGAATTAGGGGCACCAACCCTCCTTTCAGTCGCAAATCCAAGTTTAACTTACAGTCAGCCCTTCCTATTCAAGGTTCTTCTGTATTGGTGGTTCCTCCATATTGGCAGCGCCATATCCATGGATTTAATCAACCACAGATCATGTAATATTGTGGTATTTACTGTTGAAATTATCTGCATATAAGTGCACCTTTGCATTTTAAGCCCATGTTGCTCAAGGGTCAACTGTACTTTATTTCTAATGCTTAAATATTTGTTTTCCTACAGATGGTATTAACAAAAATTGACAAATCTTCCAAGGGACATCTTTTAAAACAAGTGCTTCAGATCCAGAAATTTGTTGACACTAAAACACAAGGATGTTTTCCTCAGTTGTTCCCTGTAAGGTAAGAGTTGAATTGTCTTTATGTACTAACATATAACTTTATGTGCTAACAACCTTTAGCATTCAATCAGTGTTTCTGAAATTGAGGTATCCTTTTAAGACTAGAGGAGTTTAGAAGACTCTGCACTTAGCCATAACTTATTGGTACAACCCATCAACACTTATTTTTTTCCTTTCCTCTATTCTTTCTTCTGTCTGCAGATTCTTGCTGAATCTTCCCTGTAGTATCTTCATGATCTTTCTACTTCAGCCTGTTTCAACCCTAGACCACATCAAGCTGTAAAGGATAAGAATTTTCCTTTTAAAGGACCATATGTAAGGAAGAAATGCTTCATATAAGCTAGAATTAAGCATTGGTAGCAGACAGGATGGTTATTTCCTGAGCCAGCAATTTTTGAGGTATTAGATGTGGTTTAGCAATGAAACATGAGTTTTTACTTTCAGTGTACACTTTGGATACAGTAAGTAATCTGTATTATAGCAGAAATACAGTGCCACTCCTGTGTGATTTTCCGACTCTGACTTCTTTGTGGAAGGCACTATGATAGTTTCTACAAGAAATTACATGAAACTCTCCTCTAAGCAGTTATTCTCATCCCTACCGATCCAGATCACAATTGTCTGTATGAATATGCAGTTGAAGTCTGTCTTCATTCATTTCTACAAAATGCTTTTCCCCCTTGACTTACATTTAAGTATTTATCCTGTTCATTTGTCTGTGTCTGATAGATACAGTGGAAACTCCTATGGGCAGGAATGAAATCCTGTTTCTTCTTAGAGCCCTGAGCATTGTCTAAGAAAAATAATTGCTTTCTTTTAAATGTTTAATAAGAAGGAAATGAGACTTCAGCTAAAAAGGTAAAATAAACACAAGATGGGCAATTATGGCCCAACAGCTGCATTTATTATCAGTTGACGGTAGGCTGAGTTAAATAATATAATGAGGCTGGGGAAAAACTGACAAAGTTGTCTTGAGCTACAGTGTTATAATTTTAGTGTTCAAAACAAGGGAGTGATCGAACAGTAATGTCACACTGCTTTAAGCTGTATACCATCAGTTCAGTCAAGTTCTATTGTGGCTTGACATTAAGAACAACTAGAGCTATCTGAAAACAGATGGTCTTGGGGAAGGTTATGTCACTAGATCATTCTAAACACTTAATTGATCCACAAAGTAAGCATCTCTGTTTCACAGATACATTACAGGTCAGAGAAGTGAAGGGAGTTTCAGGGAAGCATTTGCTGATACAGAAAGAGCATGGACCTCAAGGGTCAAGACAGCCATGGTTTTACATGGTTTTTCTACTTCTTGGCAGTAGCTTTTAAAGTAACTTATTTCATTTTTTGAGGAAAAATGTAATGGTTAGAAGGATTAAATAAAATATATTGTGACTGATGTACACATATTAACCACATAATAAAATTAGTTTCTTTCCTTCCCAGAAGTCAGTCAGTCAATGGCAAGGTCAGGCCAACAACCTGAACTAACAGATTCTCAGTACTTTTTAGAGGTGTTCCCTTCTTTAGATAGGCTGGCATTTTCTGCTGCATGACCTTTGAATCACTGTGCCACCATACTGACTAAGTGACTAAGGTACTGCAGAAGCCACACAGTACTCAAAGTCTTACGAATTGAGACATATACAGGAGGTGCTAGCTTTCAAGAACTTCAACGTTCAGGATACCACAGTGACCACATACAGGAAGTTGTCAGGCTGTACTCTGTAGTTTTCAAAACCCAATTCAGATAGTAGAGTTATTTATACTCTTTGCTTTTATTGGCTTGACCAAGCCCCAGTACATCCCTCCAAAAGGGAATTTGACCTAGTCAGAGAATAATTATTATAAAATAAGACAGGTTTTATTTTCTCCTCTTCCTGTATGGTCTTGGTAGGAGAAAGGTGGAAGTGTGCGTAGACATGTAGTCCAGCAAGGTTTGGCCTTTTAAGCCTGTTGGCAAAAGTTTAAGTGCTCACCTTCATCTCTGAACTCTGCCCCAACTGAGTTAGAGAAATAAAACTGACAAAAGGCCCCTAAAGTTTGATGCTGGGATCAAAAGTCTGTTTTTATAACTGGTATGGAAGAAATATATAAGTAGGCACAATATAATTGCTTCTGTGGTTTTCACACAAATGAGAACTGATTCTTAGGACAAAGAAAATCATGAATTGACAAAAATGTTGCAAATAATTTTATGGTGCCATAGTTAGTGTGTAGACTATCCAACTTGTATTTCTTCTTTAAACCATACATGTGTAACTTCAGGTATAATTGAGAATCAGTATGGAGGCAGCTTTATCAAAGAGAATTAGCAATATAGCAGAGAATATTTTACCTGTTTTATATACACATATACACCATACCTACATCCATAAAAGTTATAGTGTCTTCATAAAAGTCTGTGTATCCCAAGAAACCATGTGTTCACTTCCATGATGACAAATGGATGAAAGGATATGGATAGATACAGTAAGACAGATCAATAATAGACACAATAATGGTGACAGTGACTTTTTTTTTTTTAATCATGAAAAGTCTGTATTATCATGGTAATTTAATCTTTCTCACAAAAAGAACAAATTAAAGAGATCAGAATTTCAGTCTGGGAAATAAAAAGCAAAATATAAGATATTCCAATGGCATTTTTCACAGAAATTGAATAGTCTGAAAAACTACATGGAACCACAGATGACCCTGGATAGCCAAAGCAATCTTAAGAAAGAACAAAGCTGGAGGTATCACATTTCCTGATTTCAAACTGTGTCACAAAAGCTATAGTAATGAAACAATATGGTATTGGCATAAAAACAGACATACAGGTCAGTGGAACAGAATAGAAAGCCCAGAAATAATCCCCTGCATATATGAGCAGTTAATTTTCAAAGGAGTCAAGACTATATAATAGGGAAAGGACAGTCTCTTCAATAAATGGTGCTGGAAAAATTGGACAACCACATGCAAAAGAATGAAACTAGGCTACTGTCTTACACTATACACGAAAATTAACTCAAAATGGAAAAGTACTTGAATGTAAGACATGAGACCATAAAATTCCTAGAAGAAAATACGCTGTAAGCTCCTTGACATCACTCTTAAGTGGTGAGTTTTTGGATCTGACTCCAAAAGCAAAGATGAGTGAGTGGGACTATATTAAACTAAAAGTTTCTGCACAGCAAAGAAAATTATCAACAAAATGAAGTCAGCCTAATCAATGGAAGAAGATATTTGTAAGTCATATATCTGATGGGGTTAATATCCAAAATACATAAAGAACTCATACAACTCAATGGTAAAAAAAAAAAAAAAAAAAAAACAGTTTAAAAAATAGATACAGGATCTGAATAGACATTTTTCCAAAGACATACAGATAGCTAACAGGTACATGAAATGATCCTCAACATCACTGATCATCATGGAAGTCCAAATCAAAACCACAGTGAGATATCACCTCACACCTGTTAGAATTGCTGTTATCAAAAAGATAAGACATAAGTATTGGCATGGATATAGAAAAAAGGGAATCCTTGTGTACTGTTGGTAGGAATGTAAATTGGTGTAGTCACTAAAGAAAACAGTATTGATTCCTCAAAAGACTAAAAATAGAACTACAATATGATCCAAGAATTACACTCCTGGATATACATCTAAAGAAAATGAAAACATTAATTTGAAAAGATATGTGTACCCCCATGCTCATTACAGCATTATTTTTAATAGCCAAAATTTGGAAACAACTTAAGTGTCCCTCAGTGGATGAATGGACAGAGAAGATGTGGTACTGTACAGTTGACCCTTGAACAATGTGAGGGGTTAAGGGTTCTGACCCTTAGCCCAGTCAAAAATCCAAGTATAACTTAATAGTTGACCTGCCATAACCATATTTCCTCCTAATCCCTGGATTCAACCAACTGGATGTAACGCTGTGGTATTTACCATTGTAAAACATCCACATATAAGTGGATAAATACAGATTAAATCCATGGTTTTCAAGGGTCATTGTGTATACACAAATGGTATACTATTCAGCCACCAAAAAGGAGGAAATCCTGCCATTTGAGAAGACATGAATGGACCTTGAGAGCATTATGCTAAGTGAAATAAGTCAGAGAAAGACAAATAATGTGTGATTTCACTTACATGTGGAATTTTAAAAAACAAGCTCAGATGAGAAGAGATTCGTGGTTGCCAGAGGTAGAGGTTGGGGGTAAGAAAAATGGGTGAAGGTCAAAAGGTACAAACCCAGTTATAAAATAAACCATGAGGATGGTGTAATATACAATATGGTTACCACAGTTAGTAAAGCTGTATTGCATATTTGAAAGTTGCTAAGAGAGTAGATCGTAAAAGTCCTCACCACAAGGGAAAAAAAAAATTGTTTACTATAAATGGTGGCAGGTGTAACTAGACTTATTGTGGTGATCATTTTGCAATATATACAAATATCGAATCATTATATCACTGAAACTAATGTTGTATGTCAGTTATACCACAATAATAATAACTTGGTCTGGAAAATAAAAAGCAAAATAGTAGATGTGAAGTGTTTAGAATCATGAAGGGAATAGATCAGATGATGTGGATCACCAGATTTGGAATATTACAAGAGATGCCGGGGAAGAGAGGAAAGGTAGGACAAATTAAGATACCCTGTTTCACACCCAGAATTCACAAGTGTCTGTAAACAGATTTTAAGCTAGGTGAATTCAGATCTGTTACTACCTCTGAAGTAAGGAAGAAAATGATCTTTTTTTTTTTCCCCACAGTGCTGTGACCTATTCTGGAATCCATCTGCTGAGATGCTTTATAGCTGATGTAACAGGAAATGTTAAGACTAATGGCTTCCAATTTAGCTGAAGATTCAAAATTGTCTGTGCCAACTGCAGTTAAAGACAGAATTTCAATATTGTTTTAAATGTTGTGTATCTGTAACTTGCAGAAGGATCACTTCAGCATTAAAACCTGCATATTTCCAAAGGAAGAATGAATTTGTGCCTATAGGGGCAGAAAGGTTTATACATGATTGAGTTATGCTGTTCATTAGAAGAGGTACCAGCAGTTTTTAACAAACAAGACCACATAGAAGTCCATAAAATGAAAATTTGTTTCCTACCATGTAGATGATAGTGAGAGTGTTAGTTACTCAGTCGTGTCTGACTCTTTGCAACCCTATGGACTGTAGCCCGCCTGACTCCTCTGTCCATGGCATTCTCCAGGCAAGAATACTGGAGTGGGTAGCCATTCCCTTCTCCAGGGAATCCTGACACAGGGATTGAAGTTGCATCTCCCGCATTGCAGGCAGATTCTTTATTGTCTGAGCATCAGGGTAGCCCCTACTGTGTAGATGACAGTTTGCCATATTATTTATTGGGTTTTTGTCTTTTAAAGGAATATCCATTACTCTATTTTTTTAAATATTACAATGCACTAGGTAAAAATGGGCTACTTTTTTGTTAAGCAGTGATAGATGGGTTGAAGGTAAATTCTTACGTTGTTGTTCAGTCACCAAGTTGTGTCTTGACTGCCATCCCATGAACTGCAGCACACCAGGCTTCCCTCTCTTTCACTACCTCCCAGAATTTGCTCAAATTTATGTTTATTGAGTCATTGGTGCTATCTAACCATCTCATCCTCTGCCACCCTCTTCTTCTTTTACCTTCAATCTTTCCCAGCATCAGGGTCTTTATATGTATGACTATAACTTATCTTTTTTTGGAGACCTCATTTGAATATAACAAAAATTAGTCTTGATAAAATTTCAATCAGTCCATAATGGAAATACCACTTATTTCAGGCCGAGGTCAGTCACTTTCACAGGGTTCAGAATCAGAAGACCAGAATTCAAGTTCCAGTTCTAATATTTATTATACGTTGGATGTTTCTGAACTTCTTTTGTAACTCTACCTCAGAAGCTATGAAGATTAAAATATGAAAAGAACATCTATTTATTCTACATATTTGTAAAGCAAAACCAATTCAAGTATATAGCAAAACTCATGGGTAGATTTATCATAGAATACATCCTGTCGTGGAGGAAGTAACATTTTATCTAGGTTAAGACCAAAGAAGAAAGTTTTAGGTATGAAAGTTGATTTGCACAGGGCAAGAGAAAAAAGTTGATAGTACAGTTTATAAATGGAATCTTCCCATTAGGATTCAGAATGGAAAGATAAAGCCTTACTTTGGACTAATGTTAGTGGAAAATATTTTTATGAAGGTGTTACTGACCTAGTCATACAAGTGGTTTAGCTTTTAAGAGTGAGGCTGAATATTAAAATGTTATAGCAATAGCATTGGCTAAAAAATTAATGCTATAAAACAACTTTTTGACTTTTAGAAAATTCAGTTCTGAATATGTTTTCAGTTTTACAGTTACTACTACTGGTTTAGTCTAACCAGCAGTGATTTAAACTTTAAGAAGAAAAAAAAAACTTGTAATATGGGCATTCAGCAAGTAAAATATATATTGATAAAAACAAAATTATCTTAAAAGTCATCTTTCTGCCTGAGAGTGTTATTTTACAGCTTGTCTTAGCCTTGACTTTGGTTCTCCTAAAAGGAGGGTCCAAGACAAAAGCTTGTCCAATAGTTTATTGGGGATGTGATTCCAGGAAACAGGAATGAACGGAAAATGAAACAGATGGAAGGAAAGCCAATCAAGGATGCATTGAGTTGGAAACAACATAGCACTAGGGCTTGATCTTGATGGATCTGTGGAACCTTATGAAATGTGCCTCTGAATTGTCTTTGAAGGGGGATTAGAGGATAGCCCCCATACCTCTTCCAAGTTGTGTATGCCCAAACGCCAAGCAGTTCCTGTAGCTTGTCAGAGGCCAGGAGGCAAGGTGTAGTTGTCCAGTCCTGCTTGAGACTGGTTATCATAGTAGTGGCTGCAGCAAGAGGCCAAGAAGATTTGAAGTGACACATGAGAGGTCTACCACACTGCTCTTACAAATGGCCAGAGTGTGTTAATGCCACCAGAAGGGATTATATTGGTATTTACTATGATGATGCTAACAGTTATTTTCTAATCTAATTTACTGGGTAAGTTATGGTTTTGTATATTTAAGAATTCACTTTTAAAACTTAAAACATTTGAATTTGTTTGGAAAAAAAATATAGAATACTATGTTTCTTATTTTTACCAACTTATGGAGACATGAAACTCTTAACTGTTTTTCCCAGGATTTTAAGGGGCAGATGGGAAAAGGAGATAAACATACTCCAAAGGAACATTAATGAAATAGGAAAAAAATGCTAGGCTTATAGTCTAATCCAGTTTGACCTCCTTATAGACAATTCACTGAACCACTGTATTGTATACAATGAAGGGTGATCTCCAAAGTCTCTTCCAGCTGTACAGGTTTATGATTATTGGACAGTAATACCACTTCAGATGGAAGAACTGAGCCCAGAGAAACCTGCTATTTGTGCATGATTAGTGTCACATGCACATAAAAGCAGAAGCAAGATTGGATCTTGAATCTTAGAAGCTGATGTCTATTTCTAGACTTGTCATGAAGGAGACTTCCTCGATATTGTCCATGTCTTAAAGTACTAAGTAGCTGTACCACTTGGTAGGAAACCAGGAGAAAGATGAACTAATAAAAAGTGACTAGAGATTGACTTAGCAAGGCTTCAGGAAAGAAGGGAGCTAAACCAGTGTTTATCTAACTGTATTTTGGGTTACTTGCATCAAAATCACCTGAGCCCCGTACTAAAAATGCAGATTTCTGATCCTGTCCCCTAGCCATGATTATCAGTCTCTGGAAGGGACTCAAAATCGGCATTTTAAACAACCTCACTAAGTGATTCTCAAGACATCCCTACAGTTTGAGAACCACTGGTATAGTAAGTAAGTGGAAAATATATAGAAAACAGACAAGGAAAGAACAAGGCCAGATAAAGAACAAAAAGGAAAACTTAAAAAACAGCAGGATGACTGAGGAAAAGAAGATGCAGTATATACTAGGGCACTGTATAAATTACTATATGTAAACATAAAACTTAAGCCTACAACCTGCTTGAAAAATAGCTTATTAACCTAATTCTAGAAAGTTAGAATATTTGAAAGAAACCTCAAACTTCGCATCATTATTTGAAAATATGTAGGATTTACCTTCTCAGAGCAATTGTATGAGCAACATACAAATATCAGATGATAGCATCAGCACCAAATTATAAATCTATTTTTAACTTTTCTAGGTTGATTGATTTTGTGTTTCCTTAGCTTTTTCATTTAACTTTCTCACCTAGTTCTAATTTGTGTATAACTGCAAGTCACTCTATATCCTTTCTGGAAAAAAATGTATTTGGAATCAATCACTAGCACCCAAATAAACAAGCTCCCCTACAAACTTTTGGACAATTCCAAAAGCATTTTAATATGCCCTCCTATAAGGTTAACAAATTAAGTGAAATAATGGTTGTAATCATTGCCTGCTAATACACTTAGTGGCAAAACTGATGATCAGTTCTAACATACAGAAGACAGACAGTACTGCTGTTAAAAGCTACAAACCTTGGTATTCAGAAGAGCACTTAGCTACAGTGGAGCCATTAAGGTCAAAGTGACCTTCTAGGTGATTCCTTGCTACACCCCACCCCTGCATCCCATTTACCTAAGGCACAATGTAAGTTTTACAAACCTAATTATTCAGGTCTTAAGTAAAAAATTGACTAACAGTCCAATATTTGTCGATTAAATGACACAAAGCTATGGTAAGCATTTATTGAACTAAAATGAACTGCTGTACAGTGTTGTACTAAAGCAGTTCCTCTGAGTCCAAGTGGTACTTCCAGATCTTTCCACATCTCAACTGTTCTACTTAAAGCAGCAGAACACTGGAGCAACTGGTTAAAAGTTTCACATATGAACCTCTAGACTCCCATTAAAGCAAAAATATCATCAATGTCGTCTTTCTCCTTAGTGGTTCCTGATGTGTTATGTTTATTTACTTGCATCATTGTCCAAGAATCCGTCTCATTTTCATTGCTTTCTATAAGCTTTTCATGAGTTTGTTTCTCCTTAGTTTGTATGACAGGATTTGAAACTCTCCTATTCAACACTTGCTTATTGTTAGGATACAGATCAGTCCTACAATCAGTAGAATCTGAGAGTCTCCCTTTAATGACATCCGTAGCACTCTGAGTCCCTTGAGGGGGCTGCTGGATTTCCTTTAAATGAGTCGACTGCAACTTTCTCTGTTTCCTTCCTTTCAGTGAAAATTTATTCTGTGATCTTCTTTGTCTCAGGTGATGCTTTGAAGTTTTCAGACCTAAGCCATGAAGAAGGCAGTTGCAAATAGATGTTTTTATGCACTGTAGCTTCTTTGGCAAACTTTAAAAGACAGAAGAAATTAGATTGTTAAGATGCAGAAAGACATTCTCAAAAATTTTTGTCTCCTTTTTACCAACTTCCAATTAAAATATATGTCCTACGCCTCTGTACAATTTCCAGAATCATAAAGAAAAACATGGATATAGGAGCTTCATATCCAGTCTGTGTTTTCAGAGCACAAATTCCCTCTGATTTATTAAATTGTGGGCAAATGTGTCCCCATTACATTTCCACAGTAAAGTAGCTCCTACAACTAGCAAGGCAGCTAAACTGCCATATTTCAGTGCCAGAGCTACTTCCTGATAATTGCTAATCTATTCATAATGTAATATGATGTAATGTAATGGTGTAATGGAACTGGGGAAAAGATGAATTACAAATAGAAAAGTTATGCATTGTCCCATTTCTGGAGTAATGACTTCATATTCAACATAATAACAGGAAATGAACAAGGAAAAAGGAATAAAAGTGAAGAGGGAGTTTATGTAAAATGAGAAGACAGGGATGCCAGCATAGGCAAAATGACAGCATTCATATTATCTTCAAATCTGGGAATTCAGAACTCAAATGGCTGGTTGTTAGGTGTTTTGCTTCTGAATAGGATATACTGCCACAAGGTGCACTGGTACCCTGCTAACTGCCTCACTGTGATAGTCAGATTGCAAAAGATTAGCATGAGTCTGTACCTCCTACTGTACCCTCTTCCTTTTTAAACCAATATAGAACTTTGAGGAAGCCCATTTTAACACAGTAATCCATGATCTTTTGTTTCCAAGCCATTTTGTGGTAATTTTTAAGTGAGGAGAGGGTAGGTGGACTTCCCAACTGAAATGGAAATAGATGGAAATAACAGAAGAATCAGAGGATCTGCACTGAGTTCAAGATCTCCAGCTCTAATTCCCTGAGTAAAATCCTCTTATTAACTCATCTATAAAATGTGAATACCACCACGTGTCACAGAGTTATTGTGGACATTAAGTAACTTAAAATGTACTACAAATATAACATGTTACTAAAACATCAAAACAGGGCAGAATGAAAGAGCACTGTATTTTTGTGGGGTGCAGAATAACATCTTAATCAAATAGCCACCAGTTTGTTACCGTCTGGATTAACTTTTAATTAGCATCTCTGCCTCATCTACCCCTAAGTTTAAACAGAATCTTGAACAGAACAGCTCCATTTTAGGCTGAGCTTCCACTCTAGAGTGTAATGTAAAAACCCTTAACTTCTCCCACAGCTTTTAGTCAAAACTCGCTATAAAACCTTCAATATATATTTTTTTACTAAAAGAGGTATTGTTTTTCCATAAATTTTTAAAGAAAATTTAACAAGTGACCAAGTGACATCCATGGATACTATTATAAAGCCCTGAACAGATATATGTCCATAAATATAGTAAGAAATTATGGTGGACACACAGAGTGTTTCTTGAAGGATACGTAAAAATTGGTCAGTGATTGCCCCTGTGAAGGGGCAATGAGGACCTTTATGGCTGTTTGTGTCTCAAACTGTTACCACAGGCATCTATTATTTGTTCAATAAAAACATAAAGCCCTAAAATATCTAACTTCATGTATTGTTTCAAGGAATGTTGGCTCACAAGATAACCATCCTTAGGCAGTGCTATGAATGTAAGACTCACAAAAGGATGAAACAATACATGAGAGTCTGGCTCCTGTGAATGGAAATTACTTGACACTGACTCGAGTCTGGTGTGTGGCCTTGTAGGAGGAAGCATCTTCTGCTCTCACACCCTCATCCCACTGGAGCTGCAGGCAGACTGGCCATCTCTCCTACCAGAGAGGCAGAATTCCATGAGGATTAAATCTGTCTTACACACGGTTGTATCTGCAGGTTAGCATACCATAGACACACCTGATACTGTTTGAATAAAAGGATGGAATGGTGAAGAGTAGAAATGAGTAAATCCAATTGACCAAATTTACTTCCTCCCGATGACATATATATTTAGCTCTGCCCAATAAAAGTAGCTAACAAAACTGCACTTTGAGTATATACCCCAATTTTAGTCCCCAGGATATGGGACGTTAAAAAGGCTGAATACATATACTTTTGCCTTAAAAGATAACAGAAGACGTAAAGGAATATAATTTTTATAATATACCTACCTAGAGCCTTGAGCTTCCACATGTTTAAGCCGGTTACTTTTAAGAAGTTTGTTACCCAGAAAGGTGGTCTGAGCCTTCAGTTTTTTGCTTCTACACCACAGAATTGCCATTTGGATTTCTTCAGAAAGTTGTGTGAAAGTCTCAGCCTCTCGGAATCTTTGCACAAGACTTTTTACACAGGGAGTTCCTATTGTTTTCTGAGAAGAATGTTTGGCTGCCTTTAGTTTGGATTGAGAACATTTAAACTCAGAGCTCTTCTCCTGAAATATGGAATGATGAGAAAAATATATTGGATCTATTATTGACATATAACAAGAGAGAGAAGTTGACACACACTATCAACATTTGAAAATACATTTTTTTTTAAAGAAGGAAAAAAGTTTTTTCCAGTTCCCTATGCTTTCTGTTTGTCTTTTTAAATTTTTTTGACTGTGCCATCTGGCTTTGGGGATCTTAGTTCCTCAACCCTGGGATCAGACTGGTGCCCCTTTGCAGTGGAAATACAGAGTCCTAATAACTAGACTGCCAGGGAATTCCTTTCCTTTTGCTTAAAAAAATTTTTATTCACTGCTCCTAATACGATTTTTCCCCCTCTGTGCTACAATAGATCCCATCTATAGCGAAATTCAGTTGTACACAAGTAACAATATAAATATTTACATACGTATTTATTTAACCTGTGTTGTTGTTGTATTTAGTCTCTCAGTCATGTCTGATTATTTGTGACCCCATGGACTATAGCCCGCCGGGCTCCTCTGTCCATGGGATTTCCCAGGCAAGAATACCGGAGTGGATCCTTCTCCAGGGATCTTCCCCACCCACAAATCAATCCTGCCTCTCCTGCATTGGCAGGTGGATTCTCAACCACTGAGCCACCAGGGAAGCCCATTTAATCTATACATAAGAATAAAACTCCACATAATTAAGTATTGATCAAAGTCTATCTGGTGAGAGACAAAATCACTGAAAAGCCCTTTTCCTCTAATGCTGGACTACCACAGCTTGTTTTTCATCACCTCCTCAATGATGGGTCATAAATGTTACTGATAAATGTGAAAATGCAGATGACTGCTGAATGTATGTTAAAAATGCTTAACTGAGCAATATTTCCAATTCCAATTCAACCATCTTTTGATGTGGCACTTCTGTCTCTTCAACTTCATTTTTCTGTATGAAGTCAAGTTTGAATTTTATCAACTACTACTGTTTATTGAAATATGCTACCTACTAGGTCTGCTTCCATCTTCTGTTCAAAACTTACTTTCTTGCAAATTTCTCATTCTCAAGAAGAGCAAGTAATAGTAGTAGAAGGTAGAGACCTATCAATATTTGTGTTGGTGATCCATAAAAGCTTGACCTAAAAACACTCCAAGCATATTGGTGCTAAATGCTAAAAATAAAATAGTGATTGGTCATAAATAAGAGGGATGCTGGAACCAGCTCACATAGGAACAAGTGATGGACTGCAGAAAGTTTCAGGAGTCACAGAGAGCTATAGTTATTAAGGGAGAGCTATAGTTATTAAGAGACAGCTGATAAAACTATTTGGAGACTGGTGGGATGATCAACTGTGGGAGATAGTTAAGGACAGGGAAGCGTGGTGTGCTGCAGCCCATGGAGTCGCAGAGAGTCGGACACAACTTAGCAACTGAACAGCAACAAAGAATAATATTAAATGACAAAGACTGAAACCAAACTGCCTGGTTCAAATCCCAGTTCTGCCCCATATTTGCTGTCTGACCTGGACAAATTTCTTGTCCTTTCTTTGCCTTAATTTTCTCATCTGAAACATGGAAAGAACAGCACCTACCTCACAGGACTTTTGCAAGGATTATGAGTTTACACATATAAAGAGTTCTGAACAATGTCTGGCAAAGAGTAAATGCAGTATAAGTATTATGGTGATGATGATGTCTTCCTCCAGAACTTGTAAACTGGACAAAATATAAATGCAAGCTAGAATCCTTGTAAACCTTCAAGAAAGTACTGACTTGCTAGAAAAGAATTCTTGAATAGAATGAAAGAAATAGCCCATGAAGAAAACAACTTTGAAAAGAGAGTAAAAGAACTTCTTATCCGTGTCAGATCCAGAACAAACAAGAGTTTACAGACACTGGCTGAGGAGAGGTCAAATGCTGATGAGAAAAAGAAACAGAAGCCTCATGATAAAAGATGATGATGATGATAATGACGATGGAAGTACCTAACATCTAACATCAAGTAAGTGCTTACCACACTTTAGACTCTGTGCTGAATACTTTACATGTACTAAAACTGGCACAACCCTATGAAGTGCATACTGTTTCTAGAATATGGAGGTATGGACAGTCAAGAAACTTACATAAGGTCACAAATTAGTACCAACCAAAGCCAGGACACAAACCATCTGTCTGACTTCAAAGCCTATATTCTTAAGCTGCAATATAATCCACTCCTATGATGGTTCCTAGGATCATTTTAAAATTCTAGCAAAACTCTTAGTAAAATGTTTCTGAAGGTATTCTATTAACTGAATTAACTAGATGCACTCAGATCCCTTGGAAATGCCTCTACTCATTCAGAAGCAGACTGAGAACTAAGATGGCACTATGCCTAGAGCTGGGGATAAAACCAGAAGTAAGATTCAGCCTCTGCCCTTGGTAAGTTGCATCTACACTACAAGTTAGCAGAAATCATAAGCTATATTAAAATAAGCCAGACAAACCTGTATAGCTTTGTGTTTCAGCTGTTTGCAGAAAGCTCTCACATCAAATTCTAATGACTTTTCTGTGGAGATAAATCACAGATAAAAAATTAGGCATACTATTTTCAAATCAACAAATTCTTAAGTACATGACAACAAAGGGAGATAAGCAAGCAAAGAACTATGAAGCTACAACAGAAAGAAAGAACTGAATCTGCTCAAGCTCAGAAAACACACATTATTAATACCATACTTCTCTAAAGATAATGTGAGTTAAAATTAAGATAGTTTAAGAGTATGTGCCACATCAAAGCAAATTACCTTTTAAAATTTTCTTACTCTTTACTGGTTGTCCAAGATCCATGTTATTCTGTATATTGATCTTCACTTGTTTAGCTTTTTCAGAAATTCTAAGTAAAGTTTCTTCACCTGACCTCTGTGATTGCTCTTTTGTTAAAAATAGTTTATTTAGCAGTTTAGTTATTCCTTTAGCTACAAAAGCTGTAGGCATTTTTTTCTTAAAGACTTCAAAATAGGGCTCTCCTAAAAATTCAACAATATCAGACGGAAAGGTAAAACCTTTGAAGTAAGGCAATGGTTGAATCCTGGAGACCTCTTGAAGTAATCCAAACAATGGTTCATATAAAGAAACCAGCCTTTTTAAAACATCTTTATACAGAACCCTAGGGAAAGAAGTAGGAGCTCATGAATTAGCCAGTAATTATAATTTGCAGATTACATAATAACTAACAGATTCAAAGCTGAAAATAACACCTATCAGTCTGCCACTACAGATTAAAAAAAAAAAATGCTACAGTGGATACTTGCAAAGAGCTAGATTTAGTCCAGCTTATACTGAAAAATCCAAGTACAAAATGTTATATAAAGCCAAATGCAGTACTACATGGAGAGATATTTCAAAGGATGTGACCAAGATCTTAAATGTGGTTTTATCTAGATGATAAGATTTTAGGCAAATTTCAGGTTCTTTGAATTTTTTCTATTTTTAAAAGTTTCTTCAAGTAAGCATGTACTATTAAAATTAAAAAATAAAAGCTATTTTCATTGTAGGGAATAATAAGGTTTGACATTGATTAGTAATTCTAACATTACTAACATGATAACCATACTAACATATGATAAGTAATTCTAACATTGTTAGCTCTAAAAACAAGCAGAATAAAAAACAAGATGATTGAAAATAGTACTTGAGATATCCAGGTTAAGATAGAAAATTAGGATTAGAGAGAATTTTTCCTTTTTTTTTCTTTTTTCTTTTTTTATTTCCATTCAAATTATAGCTAATCACAAATGGGCAGATTTTGAATCTGATTATCCATCAGATAAGCTCCATAATATATATTGTAAGATGCAAGGGAAATTCTCTTTGGTTTGCAACTAGTATTACCAGTGTTCTTTACATCAATTAGTTATGGTTCAAAAAGCAATGGTGGTTCATGTGGAAGAAAGGAATTTAGAAAACATAAGGAAGGTCATTGCCATTAAGTATTAGAAATCTAGTGGCAGAAACAAATGATACAGACTGCCTAGGAACACCTTCATTCTAAATGGCTCAGCTGAATGATTAGAGGAAACTTTTTTTTTTTTTTAAATTCCAGGATTCTAGGAATTCATTTGCTTTGTTTAATGTGGAAGTGATCTCATGGATTCATATTCAAAGCCTAGTCTTTTGACATAACTATCAACACTTAGCTTCCCAATCCATCCCAAATAAACTCTGATCAAATGAAGAAACAATTTCTGCACCTTCAACATCCCATGGGAAAGCAAATATGAAGACTACTAATAAGAAACCTAGTCTGAGTTAGAGAAATGAAAAAGAAATGAAGGATTTCAAAGGTATGTACATACATACCATAACCTGCTCACGAGCCCAACCATCACAAGGTTTAAAATAATGAATTCTTGCAAACCTAGATGTTTCACAGTCAAGCTGAAGAATCAAGTTAAAGTTGGAAAACAGAATCAAAGGAATTTAGATTTTGTTGAGTTACATTTATGGGAAAAAAAAATTCCACACAGAATGCAGAATTTTCTTGAAGGAGTTAAAGCCTTAAAACATGTTCTATTAAATCATTGAAGCTTAAAAAAAAAAAGTAATATATGCTAGAGGCTTCATTAATAAATTTGGTTTCTAAGGGTTAGCTTTTAAGATTAAGAATTTCTAACTGTCAGTGCCTTTAGGATAATACATATTAAATAGAGGTAGAAATCCCTGGCAATGGCTATTTCAGGCACTTCCCAGGAAGAGGAGACCAAAGAGCAAAATTTTAAGAATTCACATAAATTATAACTCCTACTTTGAAAGTATGAAAAACTACATACTCCCTAGCTTTCAGACAAATACTATTACATTCATCCCTGCATGCGTGCTCAATCATGTCTGACTCTGCAACCCCATGGACTGTAACCCAACAGGCTCCTTTGTCCATGGGATTTCCCAGGCTAGAATACTGGAGTGGGTTGCCACTTCCTCCTCCAGGGGATCTTCCTGACCCAGGGATCAAACTCGCATCTTCTGTAGCTTCTTCATTAGCAGATGGATTCATTACCACTGAGCCACCTGAGAAGCCCATTAAATACATCCAAACAACTGAAGTTCAGAAAAAAGTTTTTTAGATGATTCAAGGATACAGAAATGTCTTGCAGCAACAGTCCAACAGGCGAAGCAGCAACTTGCAGGCTCCCAAAATCTTCATCAACACCAGTTCCACCACCGGTTGGCTGGGGATGACACATGCTTTGGTATTTATAGGCTGATTTTCACTTGAAAAAAATAGAGAAGTATGTTACTTTCATTCTTA
Source organism: Cervus elaphus (assembly GCF_910594005.1). NCBI lineage: Eukaryota > Metazoa > Chordata > Mammalia > Artiodactyla > Cervidae > Cervus > Cervus elaphus. The sequence continues at coordinate 60,546,550 of NC_057833.1, read as the reverse complement.
AATATAAAACACTTATATAACAAGTACAGAATTGCTTTAAGCTCAATTTGAGGTAGTTATGTTTAATAATGACTCAAAGAAGTTAACTGACACTTATGTTTCAAAACAGTTTATCATCACCCAGGTTTCAGTGTCACACTATTCCTTCCCACAAGCCAACAGAGGGAGATTACCACAAATACCAAGGGCCCTTTATTAAAATAAAATTTGTACAGCTAAGGTATAATTGGTTATATTCAAAAAGTAATGAAGGAAGCCTAAAGCGAGGTCATAGCAAGACACCAGGTTTCCAGCCCACCACAAAGCCCATTACAAAGCAACTAGACTACTTACTTAGAAGAAAATGACTCTGAGAGATCTTGAATTAAACCTTCCAAATTCATGTTTTTCAAACGTTTTAAACACTGTTCAACCTGAAAGGGGAAGACCAGCTCAAAGTCACATGTTTATGTGTAACAGAGACAAAGCCACTGATGTGAACACGAAAACAAATTCAAAATTTCAAAGTATAGAAATACACTGAATACAAAGGATAGAAATACACAGAATACCGTATTTAAGGGTAAAGAAACTTGTAGACCAAAGCAGTTGCTTCTGGTTAAAATTTGAAATTTACGCAGCCAAATAAATTTCTCAGATCAGGTTATAACTAAGAGTTTACTATATGCCAGGATGTGCTTGGTGCTATAAAGAGGACCAAAGTAAATGTAAGATTATTCTCAAGATTGTATTAATAAACTTTTCTGAAGTAACATGATTTCTAATAGTGAAACTATTAAAACAAGATAGTAAATTGTTAAGTACTAAATTTCACTGTCTGTAAGTGCTGCAGACATGAGGATCAAGTTATGGAGAGCTTGGGCATTGTAAACGTACAGAACCAGGTAAGCAAAGGTTCAGAGGAGGAAACCAATGTGGTGAGTCAGAAGACTCACGAAGAGTTCAGGCTGCTTATAATACAACATATATGACATTGAAGACCATAGAGAAGCCTGAGCTAAGAAAACTGAAGAGGCCAGATCAGGAAGGATCTGCTAAGTTAAGCTAAGAGGTCTGTTCTTTATTCAGGGGACAATAGAGAACCATTAAAAATTAAGCTGTGTTTTAGAATGATTAACCTAGATTTGGTACACATGAACATGCCACAGTAGAGGAAAGACTGAAGGAGGAAAGATCAGTCAGAAGTACAAGACAACAAAAAATTGACAAGGTTTTAAACTTTAGTTTGGCCATAACTAAAAGGGACTAGAAAGTTTTAATTGATCAGTTGACCGGATGGGAGAGCTACATGAAAGAAGCAAAGAAAACAGAACACCAAATTTTTCTAACTATAATTATTGACAACCTGGTAGCCAGGAGGAGAAATACGTATATTCAATCTGAGATAACAAGTTTGGTCTTGGAGTTAAAGACTCAGAAGGAGATAAAACCTGCTCCAGAGGAGAAAACTTAGGAAAGACTATAACCGCAAATCTTTCTTTGGTGAAAAAATCATCTTTTTTGCTTTAAGTAATGTGACTGGAAAACTAACCAAAGAACATGAATCTGTTTAAGGTTGGAGATTATGTCGGTCTTTTTTACCCCATACACCTCTAGCACAAAGCACAGTGCCTGGCACATACAAAGTTTCAAAAATACTTGGAGAATTAATAAAATGAATGAGCAAATAAATGAGCATATATGGAACTTAACTTAGAAGGCTCTACTCTGTGTATGTAATCCCTGAGCTAGAGGACCCAATTTTGTCTTAAACTTCAAAAGATACACAAAACACTTTACACAACTTGTTATATACTCATTTACTATATTGCCAGTTAGATTATTTACCACCACAATAAATAAATTGCTACTTTGTTCTTTTTATGATTTGGGGATTTTGATTATGCTCAGGAAAATTGTTTCTTAATCCAACACTTTGTTTTGATTAAATCACTCAATCTTTAAAGTAGACAAAGGCGTGGTAATTTGTTATAGATTGTATATAATGAAGAATATTTTTCATAATTATCTACCTACTAGAAACAAGATTGGGAAAGAATCAAACATAGTTCTTTTCTAATACAGACTGTTTTTTGAAATGCTTTCAGGGGGAAAAAAAAAATGAAAGCTCACATGTGATTGTGGGCTGAACACTTAAAAATCACAAGTGAAAGTGAAGTGAAAGTCACTCAGTTGTGTCCAACTCTTTGCCACCCCATGGACTGTACAGTCCATGGAATTCTCCAGGCCAGAATGCTGGAGTGGGTAGCCTTGTCTTTTCTCCAGGGGATCTTCCCAACCCAGGGATCAAACCCAGGTCTCCCGCATTGTAAGCAGATACTTTACTAGCTGAGCCACAAAGGAAACCCAAGAATCCTGGAGTGAGTGAGTAGTCTATCCCTTCTCCAGCAGATCTTCCCAACCCAGGAATCAAACCAAGGTCTCCTGCATTGCAGGTGGATTCTTTACCAACTGAGCTATCAGGAAAGCCCAAGTAAATCACAAGTAATTTACTTCAGTTTCCATAAATAACAAAAGTTAAGCGGCAGTGTAATCTCCATCTTCACCAAGTAAAAATGTTTTATCTTAAATACAGGGCTCTCTCCTTACCTGTCTGAGGGCCAAATGGGGCTTATGGCGGCCCATTCTGTTGTGATTGCTGTAAAGGATTGCACATAATACATTTGTCTCTTCATCTAAGGTTTGGCTCTTCAGTGACAATGTAATGCGGTAGCATTCTTTAATTGTAGCTGCAATGCAAAGGTCTAAAGCAGAGATATTTAGTAATAAGACTTAACATGCATTTCTACATTAAGTATATTATACAAAAATACACTGAAAGAAGCATCTTTCCTTATCTGTTTTAAAGAAATCAATAACAGGTTAACACAATCAGCTTCACCTGTAAGAACATAACTAAATGTTTCTAAGTATGTAAGAAATGACATAGAAAGGAAGGAAAATGGTGACTGATGATATCAAGACCATGAAATCATAGAAAACATCTATTAAACTAGAATGTACATCATATCACATTTTATCGTGATTTTAAAAATCTTTCAATGAGTACTTTGCAGAGTCCTTTAAGGTACACCAAACACTTTAAGAAAGTGGGGAAAACCACTAAACCATTCAGGTATTACCTAAATCAAATCCCTTATGATTATACAGTGGAAGTTAGAAATAGATTTAAGGGACCAGATCTGATAGAGTGCCTGAAGAACTACTGATGGGGGTTCGTGACACTGTACAGGAGACAGGGATCAAGACCATCCCCAAGAAAAAGAAATGCAAAAAAGCAAAATGGTTGTCTGAGGAGGCCTTACAAAGAGCTGTGAAAAGAAGAGAAGCGAAAAGCAAAGGAGAAAAGGAAAGATATACCTATTTGAATACAGAGTTCCAAAGAACAGCAAGGAGAGATTAAAAAAAGCCTTCCTCAGTGATCAATGCAAAGAAGTAGAGGAAAACAATAGAATAGGAAAGACTAGAGATCTCTTCAAGAAAATTCGAGATACCAAGGGAACATTTCACGCAAAGATGGGCTCAATAAAGGAGAGAAATGGTATGGACCTAACAGAAGCAGAAGATATTAAGAAGAGGTGGCAAGAATACACAGAAGAACTGTACAAAAAAGGTCTTCACGACCCAGATAATCATAATGGTGTGATCACTCACCTAGAGCCAGACATCCTGGAATGTGAAGTCAAGAGGGCCTTAGGAAGTATCACTACGAACAAAGCTAGTGGAGGTGATGGAATTCCAGTTGAGCTATTTCAAATCCTAAAAGATGATGCTGTGAAAGTGCTGCACTCAATATGTCAGCAAATTTGGAAAACTCAGCTGTGGCCACAGGACTGGAAAAGGTCAGTTTTCATTCCAATCCCAAAGAAAGGCAATGCCAAAGAATGCTCAAACTACTGCACAATTGCACTCATCTCACTAGTAAAGTAGTGCTCAAAATTCTCCAAGCCAGGCTCCAGCAATACGTGAACCGTGAACTTCCAGATGTTCAAGCTAGTTTTAGAAAAGGTAGAAGAACCAGAAATCAAATTGCCAACATTTGGTGGATCATTGAAAAAACAAGAGAGTTCCAGAAAAATATCTATTTCTGCTTTATTGACTATGCCAGAGTCTTTCACTGTGTGGATCACAATAAACTGTGGAAAATTCTGAAAGAGATGGGAATACCAGACCACCTGACCTGCCTCTTGAGAAATCTGTATGCAGGTCAGGAAGCAACAGTTAGAACTGGACATGGAACAACAGACTGGTTCCAAATAGGAAAAGGAGTACGTCATGGCTGTATATTGTCACCCTACTTATGTAACTTATATGCAGAGTACATCATGAGAAACGCTGGGCTGGAGGAAGCACAAGCTGGAATTAAGACTGCTAGGAGAAATATCAATAACCTCAGATATGCAGATAACACCACCCTTATGGCAGAAAGTGAAGAGGAACTAAAAAGCCTCTTGATGAAAGTGAAAGAGGAGAGTGAAAATGTTGGCTTAAAGCTCAACATTCAGAAAACTAAGATCATGGCATCTGGTCCCATCACCTTATGGATAATAGATGGGGAGACAGTGGAAACAGTGTCAGACTTTATTTTGGGGGGCTCCAAAATCACTGCAGATGGTGACTGCAGCCATGAAATTAAAAGACGCTTACTCCTTGGAAGGAAAGTTATGACCAACCTAAATAGCATGTTAAAAAGCAGAGACATTACTTTGTCAACAAAGGTCTATCTAGTCAAGGGTATGGTTTTTCCAGTGGTCATGTACAGATGTTGAGAGTTGGACTGTGAAGAAAGCTGAGTGCCGAAAAATTGATGCTTTTGAACTGTGGTGTTGGAGAAGACTCTTGAGAGTCCCTTGGACTGCAAGGAGATCCAACCAGTCCATCCTGAAGTAGATCGGTCCTAGGTGTTCATTGGAAGGACTGATGCTGAAGCTGAAACTCCAGTACTTTGGTCACCTCATGCGAAGAGTTGACTCACTGGAAAAGACCCTGATGCTGGGAGGGATTGGGGGCAGGAGGAGAAGGGGACGACAGAGGATGAGATGGCTGGATGGCATCACCGACTCGATGGACATGAGTTGGAGTAAACTCGGGGAGTTGGTGATGGACAGGGAGGCCTGGCGTGCTGCGATTCATGGGGCCGCAAAGAGTCAGACACGACTGAGCAACTGAACTGAACTAATTATCTGCAAGGAGATCCAATCAGTCCATCCTAAAGAAAATCAGTCCTGAATATTCATTGGAAAGACTGATGCTGAAGCTGAAACTCCAATACTTTGGCCACCTGATATGAAGAACTGACTCATTTGAAAAGACCCTGATTCTGGGAATGATTGAAGACAGGAGGAGAAGGGGAGGACAGAGGATGAGATGGTTGGGTGGCATCACCGATTCAAAGGACATGAGTTTGAGTAATCTCCGGGAGCTGGTGATGGACAGGGAAGCCTGGCTTACTGCATTCCATGGGGTCACAAAGAGTCGGACACAACTGAGCAACTGGACTGGACTGAACTGATCATTACTTACTATATCAGGCACTGTTCCAAATACTCACTTTACTTTATATTAATAATACTTTATATTATTACTCTATAATACTTTCAGCAGAACTGCTCTATGAATAAATTACTATTTTTTTTCCCATTTGAAAATAAGCTGAGGCCCAGAAATGTTAAGACATTCCCCACTGCTCACCCCAGTTCCAGCAGAGGGAAGAGCCAGGATTCAATCCCGCAACCCAGTTCTTACTGACCTGTGCGCGTCCTAAGTCGCTTCAGTCGTGTCCGACTCTGTGTGACCCTATGGACTGCGGCCTGCCAGGCTCCTCTGCCCATGGGATTTTCCAGGCAAGAATACTGGAGTGGGTTGCCTTGCCCTCCTCCAGGGGATCTTCCTGACCTAGGGATCGAACCTGTGCCTCTTACTTCT